>NW_025927643.1:0-334510 GCF_022837055.1 Prionailurus viverrinus | reverse complement strand
CCCGGAAAGTTCCGAGGGATTGGAGACACAGAATGGGAAGTGCCCCGCTCGCCCCGGGCCTCCAGGCCCGGGGCTGCTCGCCCCGGGCCTCCAGGCCCGGGGCTGCTCGCCCCGGGCCTCCAGGCCCGGGGCTGCTCGCCCCGGGCCTCCAGGCCCGGGGCTGCTCGCCCCGGGCCTCCAGGCCCGGGGCTGCTCGCCCCGGGCCTCCAGGCCCGGGGCTGCTCGCCCCGGGCCTCCAGGCCCGGGGCTGCTCGCCCCGGGCCTCCAGGCCCGGGGCTGCTCGCCCCGGGCCTCCAGGCCCGGGGCTGCTCGCCCCGGGCCTCCAGGCCCGGGGCTGCTCGCCCCGGGCCTCCAGGCCCGGGGCTGCTCGCCCCGGGCCTCCAGGCCCGGGGCTGCTCGCCCCGGGCCTCCAGGCCCGGGGCTGCTCGCCCCGGGCCTCCAGGCCCGGGGCTGCTCGCCCCGGGCCTCCAGGCCCGGGGCTGCTCGCCCCGGGCCTCCAGGCCCGGGGCTGCTCGCCCCGGGCCTCCAGGCCCGGGGCTGCTCGCCCCGGGCCTCCAGGCCCGGGGCTGCTCGCCCCGGGCCTCCAGGCCCGGGGCTGCTCGCCCCGGGCCTCCAGGCCCGGGGCTGCTCGCCCCGGGCCTCCAGGCCCGGGGCTGCTCGCCCCGGGCCTCCAGGCCCGGGGCTGCTCGCCCCGGGCCTCCAGGCCCGGGGCTGCTCGCCCCGGGCCTCCAGGCCCGGGGCTGCTCGCCCCGGGCCTCCAGGCCCGGGGCTGCTCGCCCCGGGCCTCCAGGCCCGGGGCTGCTCGCCCCGGGCCTCCAGGCCCGGGGCTGCTCGCCCCGGGCCTCCAGGCCCGGGGCTGCTCGCCCCGGGCCTCCAGGCCCGGGGCTGCTCGCCCCGGGCCTCCAGGCCCGGGGCTGCTCGCCCCGGGCCTCCAGGCCCGGGGCTGCTCGCCCCGGGCCTCCAGGCCCGGGGCTGCTCGCCCCGGGCCTCCAGGCCCGGGGCTGCTCGCCCCGGGCCTCCAGGCCCGGGGCTGCTCGCCCCGGGCCTCCAGGCCCGGGGCTGCTCGCCCCGGGCCTCCAGGCCCGGGGCTGCTCGCCCCGGGCCTCCAGGCCCGGGGCTGCTCGCCCCGGGCCTCCAGGCCCGGGGCTGCTCGCCCCGGGCCTCCAGGCCCGGGGCTGCTCGCCCCGGGCCTCCAGGCCCGGGGCTGCTCGCCCCGGGCCTCCAGGCCCGGGGCTGCTCGCCCCGGGCCTCCAGGCCCGGGGCTGCTCGCCCCGGGCCTCCAGGCCCGGGGCTGCTCGCCCCGGGCCTCCAGGCCCGGGGCTGCTCGCCCCGGGCCTCCAGGCCCGGGGCTGCTCGCCCCGGGCCTCCAGGCCCGGGGCTGCTCGCCCCGGGCCTCCAGGCCCGGGGCTGCTCGCCCCGGGCCTCCAGGCCCGGGGCTGCTCGCCCCGGGCCTCCAGGCCCGGGGCTGCTCGCCCCGGGCCTCCAGGCCCGGGGCTGCTCGCCCCGGGCCTCCAGGCCCGGGGCTGCTCGCCCCGGGCCTCCAGGCCCGGGGCTGCTCGCCCCGGGCCTCCAGGCCCGGGGCTGCTCGCCCCGGGCCTCCAGGCCCGGGGCTGCTCGCCCCGGGCCTCCACGCCCGGGGCTGCTCGCCCCGGGCCTCCACGCCCGGGGCTGCTCGCCCCGGGCCTCCAGGCCCGGGGCTGCTCGCCCCGGGCCTCCACGCCCGGGGCTGCTCGCCCCGGGCCTCCACGCCCGGGGCTGCTCGCCCCGGGCCTCCACGCCCGGGGCTGCTCGCCCCGGGCCTCCACGCCCGGGGCTGCTCGCCCCGGGCCTCCACGCCCGGGGCTGCTCGCCCCGGGCCTCCACGCCCGGGGCTGCTCGCCCCGGGCCTCCACGCCCGGGGCTGCTCGCCCCGGGCCTCCACGCCCGGGGCTGCTCGCCCCGGGCCTCCACGCCCGGGGCTGCTCGCCATGGCTCACTATGACTGAAGCCGTTCCTGTACCTTAGAGAAGGGGGTCACACAAACACAAACACCCTCCAGGCCCTGGGTTCCCTGCTCAGAAAATCCCGGGCAAGTTCCGAGGGATCGGATTCGCCAAATGGGTAGTGCTCCTGGTCGACCCGGGCCTCCACGCCCGGGGCTCTATCTTTCCATGGCGCATCAGGGCTGAAGCCTCTCCCTGTCAGTGACAGAAACGGGCCAGTGTTTCCCACACAGAGTCCAGACCTTGGGGTCTCAGCTCAGAAACTTACGGGGAAGGATGGAGAAGTGGGAGACACAGAATTCCAAGCAGCCCTACCAGGGACTATACTACAAGCCTAAAATCCCAAGGAGACATATGCCTGATTCCTGAAAAGCCAACAACCCTTCCTCTCCACTCCGGTACTCCCGGGTCAGGACCGAGGGATGCGAGACCCAGAATCCCAAACACCTGCTACGAGCCCCGGCCTCCAGGCCCTGAGACATTACGATGGCTCACCATGGTTGGAGCCTGAGAGAAGGCAGTCACCCTGTACCTGAGAGAAAGAGGTCACAGAACCCGAAACAGCCTCCAGACACTGGGGTCTCAGCTCAGAAACTCCCCGGAAAGTTCCGAGGGATTGGAGACACAGAATGGGAAGTGCCACGCTCGCCCCGGGCCTCCACGCCCGGGGCTGCTCGCCATGGCTCACTATGACTGAAGCCGTTCCTGTACCTTAGAGAAGGGGTCACACAAACACAAACACCCTCCAGGCCCTGGGTTCCCTGCTCAGAAAATCCCGGGCAAGTTCCGAGGGATCGGATTCGCCAAATGGGTAGTGCTCCTGGTCGACCCGGGCCTCCACGCCCGGGGCTCTATCTTTCCATGGCGCATCAGGGCTGAAGCCTCTCCCTGTCAGTGACAGAAACGGGCCAGTGTTTCCCACACAGAGTCCAGACCTTGGGGTCTCAGCTCAGAAACTTACGGGGAAGGATGGAGAAGTGGGAGACACAGAATTCCAAGCAGCCCTACCAGGGACTATACTACAAGCCTAAAATCCCAAGGAGACATATGCCTGATTCCTGAAAAGCCAACAACCCTTCCTCTCCACTCCGGTACTCCCGGGTCAGGACCGAGGGATGCGAGACCCAGAATCCCAAACACCTGCTACGAGCCCCGGCCTCCAGGCCCTGAGACATTACGATGGCTCACCATGGTTGGAGCCTGAGAGAAGGCAGTCACCCTGTACCTGAGAGAAAGAGGTCACAGAACCCGAAACAGCCTCCAGACACTGGGGTCTCAGCTCAGAAACTCCCCGGAAAGTTCCGAGGGATTGGAGACACAGAATGGGAAGTGCCACGCTCGCCCCGGGCCTCCACGCCCGGGGCTGCTCGCCATGGCTCACTATGACTGAAGCCGTTCCTGTACCTTAGAGAAGGGGTCACACAAACACAAACACCCTCCAGGCCCTGGGTTCCCTGCTCAGAAAATCCCGGGCAAGTTCCGAGGGATCGGATTCGCCAAATGGGTAGTGCTCCTGGTCGACCTGGGCCTCCACGCCCGGGGCTCTATCTTTCCATGGCGCATCAGGGCTGAAGCCTCTCCCTGTCAGTGACAGAAACGGGCCAGTGTTTCCCACACAGAGTCCAGACCTTGGGGTCTCAGCTCAGAAACTTACGGGGAAGGATGGAGAAGTGGGAGACACAGAATTCCAAGCAGCCCTACCAGGGACTATACTACAAGCCTAAAATCCCAAGGAGACATATGCCTGATTCCTGAAAAGCCAACAACCCTTCCTCTCCACTCCGGTACTCCCGGGTCAGGACCGAGGGATGCGAGACCCAGAATCCCAAACACCTGCTACGAGCCCCGGCCTCCAGGCCCTGAGTCATTACGATGGCTCACCATGGCTGGAGCCTGAGAGAAGGCAGTCACCCTGTACCTGAGAGAAAGGGGTCACAGAACCCGAAACAGCCTCCAGACACTGGGGTCTCAGCTCAGAAACTCCCCGGAAAGTTCCGAGGGATTGGAGACACAGAATGGGAAGTGCCCCGCTCGCCCCGGGCCTCCAGGCCCGGGGCTGCTCGCCCCGGGCCTCCAGGCCCGGGGCTGCTCGCCCCGGGCCTCCAGGCCCGGGGCTGCTCGCCCCGGGCCTCCAGGCCCGGGGCTGCTCGCCCCGGGCCTCCAGGCCCGGGGCTGCTCGCCCCGGGCCTCCAGGCCCGGGGCTGCTCGCCCCGGGCCTCCAGGCCCGGGGCTGCTCGCCCCGGGCCTCCAGGCCCGGGGCTGCTCGCCCCGGGCCTCCAGGCCCGGGGCTGCTCGCCCCGGGCCTCCAGGCCCGGGGCTGCTCGCCCCGGGCCTCCAGGCCCGGGGCTGCTCGCCCCGGGCCTCCAGGCCCGGGGCTGCTCGCCCCGGGCCTCCAGGCCCGGGGCTGCTCGCCCCGGGCCTCCAGGCCCGGGGCTGCTCGCCCCGGGCCTCCAGGCCCGGGGCTGCTCGCCCCGGGCCTCCAGGCCCGGGGCTGCTCGCCCCGGGCCTCCAGGCCCGGGGCTGCTCGCCCCGGGCCTCCAGGCCCGGGGCTGCTCGCCCCGGGCCTCCAGGCCCGGGGCTGCTCGCCCCGGGCCTCCAGGCCCGGGGCTGCTCGCCCCGGGCCTCCAGGCCCGGGGCTGCTCGCCCCGGGCCTCCAGGCCCGGGGCTGCTCGCCCCGGGCCTCCAGGCCCGGGGCTGCTCGCCCCGGGCCTCCAGGCCCGGGGCTGCTCGCCCCGGGCCTCCAGGCCCGGGGCTGCTCGCCCCGGGCCTCCAGGCCCGGGGCTGCTCGCCCCGGGCCTCCAGGCCCGGGGCTGCTCGCCCCGGGCCTCCAGGCCCGGGGCTGCTCGCCCCGGGCCTCCAGGCCCGGGGCTGCTCGCCCCGGGCCTCCAGGCCCGGGGCTGCTCGCCCCGGGCCTCCAGGCCCGGGGCTGCTCGCCCCGGGCCTCCAGGCCCGGGGCTGCTCGCCCCGGGCCTCCAGGCCCGGGGCTGCTCGCCCCGGGCCTCCAGGCCCGGGGCTGCTCGCCCCGGGCCTCCAGGCCCGGGGCTGCTCGCCCCGGGCCTCCAGGCCCGGGGCTGCTCGCCCCGGGCCTCCAGGCCCGGGGCTGCTCGCCCCGGGCCTCCAGGCCCGGGGCTGCTCGCCCCGGGCCTCCAGGCCCGGGGCTGCTCGCCCCGGGCCTCCAGGCCCGGGGCTGCTCGCCCCGGGCCTCCAGGCCCGGGGCTGCTCGCCCCGGGCCTCCAGGCCCGGGGCTGCTCGCCCCGGGCCTCCAGGCCCGGGGCTGCTCGCCCCGGGCCTCCAGGCCCGGGGCTGCTCGCCCCGGGCCTCCAGGCCCGGGGCTGCTCGCCCCGGGCCTCCAGGCCCGGGGCTGCTCGCCCCGGGCCTCCAGGCCCGGGGCTGCTCGCCCCGGGCCTCCAGGCCCGGGGCTGCTCGCCCCGGGCCTCCAGGCCCGGGGCTGCTCGCCCCGGGCCTCCAGGCCCGGGGCTGCTCGCCCCGGGCCTCCAGGCCCGGGGCTGCTCGCCCCGGGCCTCCAGGCCCGGGGCTGCTCGCCCCGGGCCTCCAGGCCCGGGGCTGCTCGCCCCCGGGCCTCCAGGCCCGGGGCTGCTCGCCCCGGGCCTCCAGGCCCGGGGCTGCTCGCCCCGGGCCTCCAGGCCCGGGGCTGCTCGCCCCGGGCCTCCAGGCCCGGGGCTGCTCGCCCCGGGCCTCCAGGCCCGGGGCTGCTCGCCCCGGGCCTCCAGGCCCGGGGCTGCTCGCCCCGGGCCTCCAGGCCCGGGGCTGCTCGCCCCGGGCCTCCAGGCCCGGGGCTGCTCGCCCCGGGCCTCCAGGCCCGGGGCTGCTCGCCCCGGGCCTCCAGGCCCGGGGCTGCTCGCCCCGGGCCTCCAGGCCCGGGGCTGCTCGCCCCGGGCCTCCAGGCCCGGGGCTGCTCGCCCCGGGCCTCCAGGCCCGGGGCTGCTCGCCCCGGGCCTCCAGGCCCGGGGCTGCTCGCCCCGGGCCTCCAGGCCCGGGGCTGCTCGCCCCGGGCCTCCAGGCCCGGGGCTGCTCGCCCCGGGCCTCCAGGCCCGGGGCTGCTCGCCCCGGGCCTCCAGGCCCGGGGCTGCTCGCCCCGGGCCTCCAGGCCCGGGGCTGCTCGCCCCGGGCCTCCAGGCCCGGGGCTGCTCGCCCCGGGCCTCCAGGCCCGGGGCTGCTCGCCCCGGGCCTCCAGGCCCGGGGCTGCTCGCCCCGGGCCTCCAGGCCCGGGGCTGCTCGCCCCGGGCCTCCAGGCCCGGGGCTGCTCGCCCCGGGCCTCCAGGCCCGGGGCTGCTCGCCCCGGGCCTCCAGGCCCGGGGCTGCTCGCCCCGGGCCTCCAGGCCCGGGGCTGCTCGCCCCGGGCCTCCAGGCCCGGGGCTGCTCGCCCCGGGCCTCCAGGCCCGGGGCTGCTCGCCCCGGGCCTCCAGGCCCGGGGCTGCTCGCCCCGGGCCTCCAGGCCCGGGGCTGCTCGCCCCGGGCCTCCAGGCCCGGGGCTGCTCGCCCCGGGCCTCCAGGCCCGGGGCTGCTCGCCCCGGGCCTCCAGGCCCGGGGCTGCTCGCCCCGGGCCTCCAGGCCCGGGGCTGCTCGCCCCGGGCCTCCAGGCCCGGGGCTGCTCGCCCCGGGCCTCCAGGCCCGGGGCTGCTCGCCCCGGGCCTCCAGGCCCGGGGCTGCTCGCCCCGGGCCTCCAGGCCCGGGGCTGCTCGCCCCGGGCCTCCAGGCCCGGGGCTGCTCGCCCCGGGCCTCCAGGCCCGGGGCTGCTCGCCCCGGGCCTCCAGGCCCGGGGCTGCTCGCCCCGGGCCTCCAGGCCCGGGGCTGCTCGCCCCGGGCCTCCAGGCCCGGGGCTGCTCGCCCCGGGCCTCCAGGCCCGGGGCTGCTCGCCCCGGGCCTCCAGGCCCGGGGCTGCTCGCCCCGGGCCTCCAGGCCCGGGGCTGCTCGCCCCGGGCCTCCAGGCCCGGGGCTGCTCGCCCCGGGCCTCCAGGCCCGGGGCTGCTCGCCCCGGGCCTCCAGGCCCGGGGCTGCTCGCCCCGGGCCTCCAGGCCCGGGGCTGCTCGCCCCGGGCCTCCAGGCCCGGGGCTGCTCGCCCCGGGCCTCCAGGCCCGGGGCTGCTCGCCCCGGGCCTCCACGCCCGGGGCTGCTCGCCCCGGGCCTCCAGGCCCGGGGCTGCTCGCCCCGGGCCTCCACGCCCGGGGCTGCTCGCCCGGGGCCTCCACGCCCGGGGCTGCTCGCCCCGGGCCTCCACGCCCGGGGCTGCTCGCCCCGGGCCTCCACGCCCGGGGCTGCTCGCCCCGGGCCTCCACGCCCGGGGCTGCTCGCCCCGGGCCTCCACGCCCGGGGCTGCTCGCCCCGGGCCTCCACGCCCGGGGCTGCTCGCCCCGGGCCTCCACGCCCGGGGCTGCTCGCCCCGGGCCTCCACGCCCGGGGCTGCTCGCCCCGGGCCTCCACGCCCGGGGCTGCTCGCCCCGGGCCTCCACGCCCGGGGCTGCTCGCCATGGCTCACTATGACTGAAGCCGTTCCTGTACCTTAGAGAAGGGGGTCACACAAACACAAACACCCTCCAGGCCCTGGGTTCCCTGCTCAGAAAATCCCGGGCAAGTTCCGAGGGATCGGATTCGCCAAATGGGTAGTGCTCCTGGTCGACCCGGGCCTCCACGCCCGGGGCTCTATCTTTCCATGGCGCATCAGGGCTGAAGCCTCTCCCTGTCAGTGACAGAAACGGGCCAGTGTTTCCCACACAGAGTCCAGACCTTGGGGTCTCAGCTCAGAAACTTACGGGGAAGGATGGAGAAGTGGGAGACACAGAATTCCAAGCAGCCCTACCAGGGACTATACTACAAGCCTAAAATCCCAAGGAGACATATGCCTGATTCCTGAAAAGCCAACAACCCTTCCTCTCCACTCCGGTACTCCCGGGTCAGGACCGAGGGATGCGAGACCCAGAATCCCAAACACCTGCTACGAGCCCCGGCCTCCAGGCCCTAAGACATTACGATGGCTCACCATGGTTGGAGCCTGAGAGAAGGCAGTCACCCTGTACCTGAGAGAAAGAGGTCACAGAACCCGAAACAGCCTCCAGACACTGGGGTCTCAGCTCAGAAACTCCCCGGAAAGTTCCGAGGGATTGGAGACACAGAATGGGAAGTGCCACGCTCGCCCCGGGCCTCCAGGCCCGGGGCTGCTCGCCCCGGGCCTCCAGGCCCGGGGCTGCTCGCCCCGGGCCTCCAGGCCCGGGGCTGCTCGCCCCGGGCCTCCAGGCCCGGGGCTGCTCGCCCCGGGCCTCCAGGCCCGGGGCTGCTCGCCCCGGGCCTCCAGGCCCGGGGCTGCTCGCCCCGGGCCTCCAGGCCCGGGGCTGCTCGCCCCGGGCCTCCAGGCCCGGGGCTGCTCGCCCCGGGCCTCCAGGCCCGGGGCTGCTCGCCCCGGGCCTCCAGGCCCGGGGCTGCTCGCCCCGGGCCTCCAGGCCCGGGGCTGCTCGCCCCGGGCCTCCAGGCCCGGGGCTGCTCGCCCCGGGCCTCCACGCCCGGGGCTGCTCGCCCCGGGCCTCCACGCCCGGGGCTGCTCGCCCCGGGCCTCCACGCCCGGGGCTGCTCGCCCCGGGCCTCCACGCCCGGGGCTGCTCGCCCCGGGCCTCCACGCCCGGGGCTGCTCGCCCCGGGCCTCCACGCCCGGGGCTGCTCGCCCCGGGCCTCCACGCCCGGGGCTGCTCGCCATGGCTCACTATGACTGAAGCCGTTCCTGTACCTTAGAGAAGGGGGTCACACAAACACAAACACCCTCCAGGCCCTGGGTTCCCTGCTCAGAAAATCCCGGGCAAGTTCCGAGGGATCGGATTCGCCAAATGGGTAGTGCTCCTGGTCGACCCGGGCCTCCACGCCCGGGGCTCTATCTTTCCATGGCGCATCAGGGCTGAAGCCTCTCCCTGTCAGTGACAGAAACGGGCCAGTGTTTCCCACACAGAGTCCAGACCTTGGGGTCTCAGCTCAGAAACTTACGGGGAAGGATGGAGAAGTGGGAGACACAGAATTCCAAGCAGCCCTACCAGGGACTATACTACAAGCCTAAAATCCCAAGGAGACATATGCCTGATTCCTGAAAAGCCAACAACCCTTCCTCTCCACTCCGGTACTCCCGGGTCAGGACCGAGGGATGCGAGACCCAGAATCCCAAACACCTGCTACGAGCCCCGGCCTCCAGGCCCTGAGACATTACGATGGCTCACCATGGTTGGAGCCTGAGAGAAGGCAGTCACCCTGTACCTGAGAGAAAGAGGTCACAGAACCCGAAACAGCCTCCAGACACTGGGGTCTCAGCTCAGAAACTCCCCGGAAAGTTCCGAGGGATTGGAGACACAGAATGGGAAGTGCCACGCTCGCCCCGGGCCTCCACGCCCGGGGCTGCTCGCCATGGCTCACTATGACTGAAGCCGTTCCTGTACCTTAGAGAAGGGGTCACACAAACACAAACACCCTCCAGGCCCTGGGTTCCCTGCTCAGAAAATCCCGGGCAAGTTCCGAGGGATCGGATTCGCCAAATGGGTAGTGCTCCTGGTCGACCCGGGCCTCCACGCCCGGGGCTCTATCTTTCCATGGCGCATCAGGGCTGAAGCCTCTCCCTGTCAGTGACAGAAACGGGCCAGTGTTTCCCACACAGAGTCCAGACCTTGGGGTCTCAGCTCAGAAACTTACGGGGAAGGATGGAGAAGTGGGAGACACAGAATTCCAAGCAGCCCTACCAGGGACTATACTACAAGCCTAAAATCCCAAGGAGACATATGCCTGATTCCTGAAAAGCCAACAACCCTTCCTCTCCACTCCGGTACTCCCGGGTCAGGACCGAGGGATGCGAGACCCAGAATCCCAAACACCTGCTACGAGCCCCGGCCTCCAGGCCCTGAGACATTACGATGGCTCACCATGGTTGGAGCCTGAGAGAAGGCAGTCACCCTGTACCTGAGAGAAAGAGGTCACAGAACCCGAAACAGCCTCCAGACACTGGGGTCTCAGCTCAGAAACTCCCCGGAAAGTTCCGAGGGATTGGAGACACAGAATGGGAAGTGCCACGCTCGCCCCGGGCCTCCACGCCCGGGGCTGCTCGCCATGGCTCACTATGGCTGAAGCCGTTCCTGTACCTTAGAGAAGGGGGTCACACAAACACAAACACCCTCCAGGCCCTGGGTTCCCTGCTCAGAAAATCCCGGGCAAGTTCCGAGGGATCGGATTCGCCAAATGGGTAGTGCTCCTGGTCGACCCGGGCCTCCACGCCCGGGGCTCTATCTTTCCATGGCGCATCAGGGCTGAAGCCTCTCCCTGTCAGTGACAGAAACGGGCCAGTGTTTCCCACACAGAGTCCAGACCTTGGGGTCTCAGCTCAGAAACTTACGGGGAAGGATGGAGAAGTGGGAGACACAGAATTCCAAGCAGCCCTACCAGGGACTATACTACAAGCCTAAAATCCCAAGGAGACATATGCCTGATTCCTGAAAAGCCAACAACCCTTCCTCTCCACTCCGGTACTCCCGGGTCAGGACCGAGGGATGCGAGACCCAGAATCCCAAACACCTGCTACGAGCCCCGGCCTCCAGGCCCTGAGACTTTACGATGGCTCACCATGGTTGGAGCCTGAGAGAAGGCAGTCACCCTGTACCTGAGAGAAAGAGGTCACAGAACCCGAAACAGCCTCCAGACACTGGGGTCTCAGCTCAGAAACTCCCCGGAAAGTTCCGAGGGATTGGAGACACAGAATGGGAAGTGCCACGCTCGCCCCGGGCCTCCAGGCCCGGGGCTGCTCGCCCCGGGCCTCCAGGCCCGGGGCTGCTCGCCCCGGGCCTCCAGGCCCGGGGCTGCTCGCCCCGGGCCTCCAGGCCCGGGGCTGCTCGCCCCGGGCCTCCAGGCCCGGGGCTGCTCGCCCCGGGCCTCCAGGCCCGGGGCTGCTCGCCCCGGGCCTCCAGGCCCGGGGCTGCTCGCCCCGGGCCTCCAGGCCCGGGGCTGCTCGCCCCGGGCCTCCAGGCCCGGGGCTGCTCGCCCCGGGCCTCCAGGCCCGGGGCTGCTCGCCCCGGGCCTCCAGGCCCGGGGCTGCTCGCCCCGGGCCTCCAGGCCCGGGGCTGCTCGCCCCGGGCCTCCAGGCCCGGGGCTGCTCGCCCCGGGCCTCCAGGCCCGGGGCTGCTCGCCCCGGGCCTCCAGGCCCGGGGCTGCTCGCCCCGGGCCTCCAGGCCCGGGGCTGCTCGCCCCGGGCCTCCAGGCCCGGGGCTGCTCGCCCCGGGCCTCCAGGCCCGGGGCTGCTCGCCCCGGGCCTCCAGGCCCGGGGCTGCTCGCCCCGGGCCTCCAGGCCCGGGGCTGCTCGCCCCGGGCCTCCAGGCCCGGGGCTGCTCGCCCCGGGCCTCCAGGCCCGGGGCTGCTCGCCCCGGGCCTCCAGGCCCGGGGCTGCTCGCCCCGGGCCTCCAGGCCCGGGGCTGCTCGCCCCGGGCCTCCAGGCCCGGGGCTGCTCGCCCCGGGCCTCCAGGCCCGGGGCTGCTCGCCCCGGGCCTCCAGGCCCGGGGCTGCTCGCCCCGGGCCTCCAGGCCCGGGGCTGCTCGCCCCGGGCCTCCAGGCCCGGGGCTGCTCGCCCCGGGCCTCCAGGCCCGGGGCTGCTCGCCCCGGGCCTCCAGGCCCGGGGCTGCTCGCCCCGGGCCTCCAGGCCCGGGGCTGCTCGCCCCGGGCCTCCAGGCCCGGGGCTGCTCGCCCCGGGCCTCCAGGCCCGGGGCTGCTCGCCCCGGGCCTCCAGGCCCGGGGCTGCTCGCCCCGGGCCTCCAGGCCCGGGGCTGCTCGCCCCGGGCCTCCAGGCCCGGGGCTGCTCGCCCCGGGCCTCCAGGCCCGGGGCTGCTCGCCCCGGGCCTCCAGGCCCGGGGCTGCTCGCCCCGGGCCTCCAGGCCCGGGGCTGCTCGCCCCGGGCCTCCAGGCCCGGGGCTGCTCGCCCCGGGCCTCCAGGCCCGGGGCTGCTCGCCCCGGGCCCCCAGGCCCGGGGCTGCTCGCCCCGGGCCCCCAGGCCCGGGGCTGCTCGCCCCGGGCCCCCAGGCCCGGGGCTGCTCGCCCCGGGCCCCCAGGCCCGGGGCTGCTCGCCCCGGGCCCCCAGGCCCGGGGCTGCTCGCCCCGGGCCCCCAGGCCCGGGGCTGCTCGCCCCGGGCCCCCAGGCCCGGGGCTGCTCGCCCCGGGCCCCCAGGCCCGGGGCTGCTCGCCCCGGGCCCCCAGGCCCGGGGCTGCTCGCCCCGGGCCCCCAGGCCCGGGGCTGCTCGCCCCGGGCCCCCAGGCCCGGGGCTGCTCGCCCCGGGCCTCCAGGCCCGGGGCTGCTCGCCCCGGGCCCCCAGGCCCGGGGCTGCTCGCCCCGGGCCCCCAGGCCCGGGGCTGCTCGCCCCGGGCCCCCAGGCCCGGGGCTGCTCGCCCCGGGCCCCCAGGCCCGGGGCTGCTCGCCCCGGGCCCCCAGGCCCGGGGCTGCTCGCCCCGGGCCCCCAGGCCCGGGGCTGCTCGCCCCGGGCCCCCAGGCCCGGGGCTGCTCGCCCCGGGCCCCCAGGCCCGGGGCTGCTCGCCCCGGGCCCCCAGGCCCGGGGCTGCTCGCCCCGGGCCCCCAGGCCCGGGGCTGCTCGCCCCGGGCCCCCAGGCCCGGGGCTGCTCGCCCCGGGCCCCCAGGCCCGGGGCTGCTCGCCCCGGGCCCCCAGGCCCGGGGCTGCTCGCCCCGGGCCCCCAGGCCCGGGGCTGCTCGCCCCGGGCCTCCAGGCCCGGGGCTGCTCGCCCCGGGCCCCCAGGCCCGGGGCTGCTCGCCCCGGGCCTCCAGGCCCGGGGCTGCTCGCCCCGGGCCCCCAGGCCCGGGGCTGCTCGCCCCGGGCCTCCAGGCCCGGGGCTGCTCGCCCCGGGCCTCCAGGCCCGGGGCTGCTCGCCCCGGGCCTCCAGGCCCGGGGCTGCTCGCCCCGGGCCTCCAGGCCCGGGGCTGCTCGCCCCGGGCCTCCAGGCCCGGGGCTGCTCGCCCCGGGCCTCCAGGCCCGGGGCTGCTCGCCCCGGGCCTCCAGGCCCGGGGCTGCTCGCCCCGGGCCTCCACGCCCGGGGCTGCTCGCCCCGGGCCTCCACGCCCGGGGCTGCTCGCCCCGGGCCTCCACGCCCGGGGCTGCTCGCCCCGGGCCTCCACGCCCGGGGCTGCTCGCCCCGGGCCTCCACGCCCGGGGCTGCTCGCCCCGGGCCTCCACGCCCGGGGCTGCTCGCCCCGGGCCTCCACGCCCGGGGCTGCTCGCCCCGGGCCTCCACGCCCGGGGCTGCTCGCCCCGGGCCTCCACGCCCGGGGCTGCTCGCCCCGGGCCTCCACGCCCGGGGCTGCTCGCCATGGCTCACTATGACTGAAGCCGTTCCTGTACCTTAGAGAAGGGGGTCACACAAACACAAACACCCTCCAGGCCCTGGGTTCCCTGCTCAGAAAATCCCGGGCAAGTTCCGAGGGATCGGATTCGCCAAATGGGTAGTGCTCCTGGTCGACCCGGGCCTCCACGCCCGGGGCTCTATCTTTCCATGGCGCATCAGGGCTGAAGCCTCTCCCTGTCAGTGACAGAAACGGGCCAGTGTTTCCCACACAGAGTCCAGACCTTGGGGTCTCAGCTCAGAAACTTACGGGGAAGGATGGAGAAGTGGGAGACACAGAATTCCAAGCAGCCCTACCAGGGACTATACTACAAGCCTAAAATCCCAAGGAGACATATGCCTGATTCCTGAAAAGCCAACAACCCTTCCTCTCCACTCCGGTACTCCCGGGTCAGGACCGAGGGATGCGAGACCCAGAATCCCAAACACCTGCTACGAGCCCCGGCCTCCAGGCCCTGAGACATTACGATGGCTCACCATGGTTGGAGCCTGAGAGAAGGCAGTCACCCTGTACCTGAGAGAAAGAGGTCACAGAACCCGAAACAGCCTCCAGACACTGGGGTCTCAGCTCAGAAACTCCCCGGAAAGTTCCGAGGGATTGGAGACACAGAATGGGAAGTGCCACGCTCGCCCCGGGCCTCCACGCCCGGGGCTGCTCGCCATGGCTCACTATGACTGAAGCCGTTCCTGTATCTTAGAGAAGGGGTCACACAAACACAAACACCCTCCAGGCCCTGGGTTCCCTGCTCAGAAAATCCCGGGCAAGTTCCGAGGGATCGGATTCGCCAAATGGGTAGTGCTCCTGGTCGACCTGGGCCTCCACGCCCGGGGCTCTATCTTTCCATGGCGCATCAGGGCTGAAGCCTCTCCCTGTCAGTGACAGAAACGGGCCAGTGTTTCCCACACAGAGTCCAGACCTTGGGGTCTCAGCTCAGAAACTTACGGGGAAGGATGGAGAAGTGGGAGACACAGAATTCCAAGCAGCCCTACCAGGGACTATACTACAAGCCTAAAATCCCAAGGAGACATATGCCTGAATCCTGAAAAGCCAACAACCCATCCTCTCCACTCCGGTACTCCCGGGTCAGGACCGAGGGATGCGAAACCCAGAATCCCAAACACCTGCTACGAGCCCCGGCCTCCAGGCCCTGAGTCATTACGATGGCTCACCATGGCTGGAGCCTGAGAGAAGGCAGTCACCCTGTACCTGAGAGAAAGGGGTCACAGAACCCGAAACAGCCTCCAGACACTGGGGTCTCAGCTCAGAAACTCCCCGGAAAGTTCCGAGGGATTGGAGACACAGAATGGGAAGTGCCCCGCTCGCCCCGGGCCTCGAGGCCCGGGGCTGCTCGCCCCGGGCCTCCAGGCCCGGGGCTGCTCGCCCCGGGCCTCCAGGCCCGGGGCTGCTCGCCCCGGGCCTCCAGGCCCGGGGCTGCTCGCCCCGGGCCTCCAGGCCCGGGGCTGCTCGCCCCGGGCCTCGAGGCCCGGGGCTGCTCGCCCCGGGCCTCCAGGCCCGGGGCTGCTCGCCCCGGGCCTCGAGGCCCGGGGCTGCTCGCCCCGGGCCTCCAGGCCCGGGGCTGCTCGCCCCGGGCCTCCAGGCCCGGGGCTGCTCGCCCCGGGCCTCCAGGCCCGGGGCTGCTCGCCCCGGGCCTCCAGGCCCGGGGCTGCTCGCCCCGGGCCTCCAGGCCCGGGGCTGCTCGCCCCGGGCCTCCAGGCCCGGGGCTGCTCGCCCCGGGCCTCCAGGCCCGGGGCTGCTCGCCCCGGGCCTCCAGGCCCGGGGCTGCTCGCCCCGGGCCTCCAGGCCCGGGGCTGCTCGCCCCGGGCCTCCAGGCCCGGGGCTGCTCGCCCCGGGCCTCCAGGCCCGGGGCTGCTCGCCCCGGGCCTCCAGGCCCGGGGCTGCTCGCCCCGGGCCTCCAGGCCCGGGGCTGCTCGCCCCGGGCCTCCAGGCCCGGGGCTGCTCGCCCCGGGCCTCCAGGCCCGGGGCTGCTCGCCCCGGGCCTCCAGGCCCGGGGCTGCTCGCCCCGGGCCTCCAGGCCCGGGGCTGCTCGCCCCGGGCCTCCAGGCCCGGGGCTGCTCGCCCCGGGCCTCCAGGCCCGGGGCTGCTCGCCCCGGGCCTCCAGGCCCGGGGCTGCTCGCCCCGGGCCTCCAGGCCCGGGGCTGCTCGCCCCGGGCCTCCAGGCCCGGGGCTGCTCGCCCCGGGCCTCCAGGCCCGGGGCTGCTCGCCCCGGGCCTCCAGGCCCGGGGCTGCTCGCCCCGGGCCTCCAGGCCCGGGGCTGCTCGCCCCGGGCCTCCAGGCCCGGGGCTGCTCGCCCCGGGCCTCCAGGCCCGGGGCTGCTCGCCCCGGGCCTCCAGGCCCGGGGCTGCTCGCCCCGGGCCTCCAGGCCCGGGGCTGCTCGCCCCGGGCCTCCAGGCCCGGGGCTGCTCGCCCCGGGCCTCCAGGCCCGGGGCTGCTCGCCCCGGGCCTCCAGGCCCGGGGCTGCTCGCCCCGGGCCTCCAGGCCCGGGGCTGCTCGCCCCGGGCCTCCAGGCCCGGGGCTGCTCGCCCCGGGCCTCCAGGCCCGGGGCTGCTCGCCCCGGGCCTCCACGCCCGGGGCTGCTCGCCCCGGGCCTCCAGGCCCGGGGCTGCTCGCCCCGGGCCTCCACGCCCGGGGCTGCTCGCCCCGGGCCTCCAGGCCCGGGGCTGCTCGCCCCGGGCCTCCACGCCCGGGGCTGCTCGCCCCGGGCCTCCACGCCCGGGGCTGCTCGCCCCGGGCCTCCACGCCCGGGGCTGCTCGCCCCGGGCCTCCACGCCCGGGGCTGCTCGCCCCGGGCCTCCACGCCCGGGGCTGCTCGCCATGGCTCACTATGACTGAAGCCGTTCCTGTACCTTAGAGAAGGGGGTCACACAAACACAAACACCCTCCAGGCCCTGGGTTCCCTGCTCAGAAAATCCCGGGCAAGTTCCGAGGGATCGGATTCGCCAAATGGGTAGTGCTCCTGGTCGACCCGGGCCTCCACGCCCGGGGCTCTATCTTTCCATGGCGCATCAGGGCTGAAGCCTCTCCCTGTCAGTGACAGAAACGGGCCAGTGTTTCCCACACAGAGTCCAGACCTTGGGGTCTCAGCTCAGAAACTTACGGGGAAGGATGGAGAAGTGGGAGACACAGAATTCCAAGCAGCCCTACCAGGGACTATACTACAAGCCTAAAATCCCAAGGAGACATATGCCTGATTCCTGAAAAGCCAACAACCCTTCCTCTCCACTCCGGTACTCCCGGGTCAGGACCGAGGGATGCGAGACCCAGAATCCCAAACACCTGCTACGAGCCCCGGCCTCCAGGCCCTGAGACATTACGATGGCTCACCATGGTTGGAGCCTGAGAGAAGGCAGTCACCCTGTACCTGAGAGAAAGAGGTCACAGAACCCGAAACAGCCTCCAGACACTGGGGTCTCAGCTCAGAAACTCCCCGGAAAGTTCCGAGGGATTGGAGACACAGAATGGGAAGTGCCACGCTCGCCCCGGGCCTCCACGCCCGGGGCTGCTCGCCATGGCTCACTATGACTGAAGCCGTTCCTGTATCTTAGAGAAGGGGTCACACAAACACAAACACCCTCCAGGCCCTGGGTTCCCTGCTCAGAAAATCCCGGGCAAGTTCCGAGGGATCGGATTCGCCAAATGGGTAGTGCTCCTGGTCGACCTGGGCCTCCACGCCCGGGGCTCTATCTTTCCATGGCGCATCAGGGCTGAAGCCTCTCCCTGTCAGTGACAGAAACGGGCCAGTGTTTCCCACACAGAGTCCAGACCTTGGGGTCTCAGCTCAGAAACTTACGGGGAAGGATGGAGAAGTGGGAGACACAGAATTCCAAGCAGCCCTACCAGGGACTATACTACAAGCCTAAAATCCCAAGGAGACATATGCCTGAATCCTGAAAAGCCAACAACCCATCCTCTCCACTCCGGTACTCCCGGGTCAGGACCGAGGGATGCGAAACCCAGAATCCCAAACACCTGCTACGAGCCCCGGCCTCCAGGCCCTGAGTCATTACGATGGCTCACCATGGCTGGAGCCTGAGAGAAGGCAGTCACCCTGTACCTGAGAGAAAGGGGTCACAGAACCCGAAACAGCCTCCAGACACTGGGGTCTCAGCTCAGAAACTCCCCGGAAAGTTCCGAGGGATTGGAGACACAGAATGGGAAGTGCC
Source organism: Prionailurus viverrinus (assembly GCF_022837055.1). NCBI lineage: Eukaryota > Metazoa > Chordata > Mammalia > Carnivora > Felidae > Prionailurus > Prionailurus viverrinus. The sequence continues at coordinate 316,976 of NW_025927643.1, read as the reverse complement.
CCGCTCGCCCCGGGCCTCCAGGCCCGGGGCTGCTCGCCCCGGGCCTCCAGGCCCGGGGCTGCTCGCCCCGGGCCTCCAGGCCCGGGGCTGCTCGCCCCGGGCCTCCAGGCCCGGGGCTGCTCGCCCCGGGCCTCCAGGCCCGGGGCTGCTCGCCCCGGGCCTCCAGGCCCGGGGCTGCTCGCCCCGGGCCTCCAGGCCCGGGGCTGCTCGCCCCGGGCCTCCAGGCCCGGGGCTGCTCGCCCCGGGCCTCCAGGCCCGGGGCTGCTCGCCCCGGGCCTCCAGGCCCGGGGCTGCTCGCCCCGGGCCTCCAGGCCCGGGGCTGCTCGCCCCGGGCCTCCAGGCCGGGGCTGCTCGCCCCGGGCCTCCAGGCCCGGGGCTGCTCGCCCCGGGCCTCCAGGCCCGGGGCTGCTCGCCCCGGGCCTCCAGGCCCGGGGCTGCTCGCCCCGGGCCTCCAGGCCCGGGGCTGCTCGCCCCGGGCCTCCAGGCCCGGGGCTGCTCGCCCCGGGCCTCCAGGCCCGGGGCTGCTCGCCCCGGGCCTCCAGGCCCGGGGCTGCTCGCCCCGGGCCTCCAGGCCCGGGGCTGCTCGCCCCGGGCCTCCAGGCCCGGGGCTGCTCGCCCCGGGCCTCCAGGCCCGGGGCTGCTCGCCCCGGGCCTCCAGGCCCGGGGCTGCTCGCCCCGGGCCTCCAGGCCCGGGGCTGCTCGCCCCGGGCCTCCAGGCCCGGGGCTGCTCGCCCCGGGCCTCCAGGCCCGGGGCTGCTCGCCCCGGGCCTCCAGGCCCGGGGCTGCTCGCCCCGGGCCTCCAGGCCCGGGGCTGCTCGCCCCGGGCCTCCAGGCCCGGGGCTGCTCGCCCCGGGCCTCCAGGCCCGGGGCTGCTCGCCCCGGGCCTCCAGGCCCGGGGCTGCTCGCCCCGGGCCTCCAGGCCCGGGGCTGCTCGCCCCGGGCCTCCAGGCCCGGGGCTGCTCGCCATGGCTCACTATGACTGAAGCCGTTCCTGTACCTGAGAGAAGGGGTCACACAAACACAAACACCCTCCAGGCCCTGGGTTCCCTGCTCAGAAAATCCCGGGCAAGTTCCGAGGGATCGGATTCGCCAAATGGGTAGTGCTCCTGGTCGACCCGGGCCTCCACGCCCGGGGCTCTATCTTTCCATGGCGCATCAGGGCTGAAGCCTCTCCCTGTCAGTGACAGAAACGGGCCAGTGTTTCCCACACAGAGTCCAGACCTTGGGGTCTCAGCTAAGAAACTTACCGGGAAGGATGGAGAAGTGGGAGACACAGAATTCCAAGCAGCCCTACCAGGGACTATACTACAAGCCTAAAATCCCAAGGAGACATATGCCTGAATCCTGAAAAGCCAACAACCCTTCCTCTCCACTCCGGTACTCCCGTGTCAGGACCGAGGGATGCGAGACCCAGAATCCCAAACACCTGCTACGAGCCCCGGCCTCCAGGCCCTGAGTCATTACGATGGTACAGCAAGGCTGGAGCCTGAGAGAAGGCAGTCACCCTGTACCTGAGAGAAAGGGGTCACAGAACCCGAAACAGCCTCCAGACACTGGGGTCTCAGCTCAGAAACTCCCCGGAAAGTTCCGAGGGATTGGAGACACAGAATGGGAAGTGCCCCGCTCGCCCCGGGCCTCCAGGCCCGGGGCTGCTCGCCCCGGGCCTCCAGGCCCGGGGCTGCTCGCCCCGGGCCTCCAGGCCCGGGGCTGCTCGCCCCGGGCCTCCAGGCCCGGGGCTGCTCGCCCCGGGCCTCCAGGCCCGGGGCTGCTCGCCCCGGGCCTCCAGGCCCGGGGCTGCTCGCCCCGGGCCTCCAGGCCCGGGGCTGCTCGCCCCGGGCCTCCACGCCCGGGGCTGCTCGCCCCGGGCCTCCACGCCCGGGGCTGCTCGCCCCCGGGCCTCCACGCCCGGGGCTGCTCGCCCCGGGCCTCCACGCCCGGGGCTGCTCGCCCCGGGCCTCCACGCCCGGGGCTGCTCGCCATGGCTCACTATCACTGAAGCCGTTCCTGTACCTTAGAGAAGGGGTCACACAAACACAAACACCCTCCAGGCCCTGGGTTCCCTGCTCAGAAAATCCCGGGCAAGTTCCGAGGGATGGGATACGCCGAATGGGTTGTGCTCCTGGTCGACCCGGGCCTCCACGCCCGATGCTCTATCTTAACATGGCGCATCAGGGCTGAAGCCTCTCCCTGTCAGTGACAGAAACGGGCCAGTGTTTCCCACACAGAGTCCAGACCTTGGGGTCTCAGCTCAGAAACTTATGGGGAAGGATGGAGAAGTGGGAGACACAGAATTCCAAGCAGCCCTACCAGGGACTATACTACAAGCCTAAAATCCCAAGGAGACATATGCCTGAATCCTGAAAAGCCAACAACCCTTCCTCTCCACTCCGGTACTACCGGGTCAGGACCGGGGGATGCGAGACCAGAATCCCAAACACCTGCTACGAGCCCCGGCTTCCAGGCCCTGAGTCATTACGATGGCTCACCATGGCTGGAGCCTGAGAGAAGGCAGTCACCCTGTACCTGCGAGAAAGAGGTCACAGATCCCGAAACAGCCTCCAGACACTGGGGTCTCAGCTCAGAAACTCCCCGGAAAGTTCCGAGGGATTGGAGACACAGAATGGGAAGTGCCCCGCTCGCCCCGGGCCTCCAGGCCCGGGGCTGCTCGCCCCGGGCCTCCAGGCCCGGGGCTGCTCGCCCCGGGCCTCCAGGCCCGGGGCTGCTCGCCCCGGGCCTCCAGGCCCGGGGCTGCTCGCCCCGGGCCTCCAGGCCCGGGGCTGCTCGCCCCGGGCCTCCAGGCCCGGGGCTGCTCGCCCCGGGCCTCCAGGCCCGGGGCTGCTCGCCCCGGGCCTCCAGGCCCGGGGCTGCTCGCCCCGGGCCTCCAGGCCCGGGGCTGCTCGCCCCGGGCCTCCAGGCCCGGGGCTGCTCGCCCCGGGCCTCCAGGCCCGGGGCTGCTCGCCCCGGGCCTCCAGGCCCGGGGCTGCTCGCCCCGGGCCTCCAGGCCCGGGGCTGCTCGCCCCGGGCCTCCAGGCCCGGGGCTGCTCGCCCCGGGCCTCCAGGCCCGGGGCTGCTCGCCCCGGGCCTCCAGGCCCGGGGCTGCTCGCCCCGGGCCTCCAGGCCCGGGGCTGCTCGCCCCGGGCCTCCAGGCCCGGGGCTGCTCGCCCCGGGCCTCCAGGCCCGGGGCTGCTCGCCCCGGGCCTCCAGGCCCGGGGCTGCTCGCCCCGGGCCTCCAGGCCCGGGGCTGCTCGCCCCGGGCCTCCAGGCCCGGGGCTGCTCGCCCCGGGCCTCCAGGCCCGGGGCTGCTCGCCCCGGGCCTCCAGGCCCGGGGCTGCTCGCCCCGGGCCTCCAGGCCCGGGGCTGCTCGCCCCGGGCCTCCAGGCCCGGGGCTGCTCGCCCCGGGCCTCCAGGCCCGGGGCTGCTCGCCCCGGGCCTCCAGGCCCGGGGCTGCTCGCCCCGGGCCTCCAGGCCCGGGGCTGCTCGCCCCGGGCCTCCAGGCCCGGGGCTGCTCGCCCCGGGCCTCCAGGCCCGGGGCTGCTCGCCCCGGGCCTCCAGGCCCGGGGCTGCTCGCCCCGGGCCTCCAGGCCCGGGGCTGCTCGCCCCGGGCCTCCAGGCCCGGGGCTGCTCGCCCCGGGCCTCCAGGCCCGGGGCTGCTCGCCCCGGGCCTCCAGGCCCGGGGCTGCTCGCCCCGGGCCTCCAGGCCCGGGGCTGCTCGCCCCGGGCCTCCAGGCCCGGGGCTGCTCGCCCCGGGCCTCCAGGCCCGGGGCTGCTCGCCCCGGGCCTCCAGGCCCGGGGCTGCTCGCCCCGGGCCTCCAGGCCCGGGGCTGCTCGCCCCGGGCCTCCAGGCCCGGGGCTGCTCGCCCCGGGCCTCCAGGCCCGGGGCTGCTCGCCCCGGGCCTCCAGGCCCGGGGCTGCTCGCCCCGGGCCTCCAGGCCCGGGGCTGCTCGCCCCGGGCCTCCAGGCCCGGGGCTGCTCGCCCCGGGCCTCCAGGCCCGGGGCTGCTCGCCCCGGGCCTCCAGGCCCGGGGCTGCTCGCCCCGGGCCTCCAGGCCCGGGGCTGCTCGCCCCGGGCCTCCAGGCCCGGGGCTGCTCGCCCCGGGCCTCCAGGCCCGGGGCTGCTCGCCCCGGGCCTCCAGGCCCGGGGCTGCTCGCCCCGGGCCTCCAGGCCCGGGGCTGCTCGCCCCGGGCCTCCAGGCCCGGGGCTGCTCGCCCCGGGCCTCCAGGCCCGGGGCTGCTCGCCCCGGGCCTCCAGGCCCGGGGCTGCTCGCCCCGGGCCTCCAGGCCCGGGGCTGCTCGCCCCGGGCCTCCAGGCCCGGGGCTGCTCGCCCCGGGCCTCCAGGCCCGGGGCTGCTCGCCCCGGGCCTCCAGGCCCGGGGCTGCTCGCCCCGGGCCTCCAGGCCCGGGGCTGCTCGCCCCGGGCCTCCAGGCCCGGGGCTGCTCGCCATGGCTCACTATGACTGAAGCCGTTCCTGTACCTGAGAGAAGGGGTCACACAAACACAAACACCCTCCAGGCCCTGGGTTCCCTGCTCAGAAAATCCCGGGCAAGTTCCGAGGGATCGGATTCGCCAAATGGGTAGTGCTCCTGGTCGACCCGGGCCTCCACGCCCGGGGCTCTATCTTTCCATGGCGCATCAGGGCTGAAGCCTCTCCCTGTCAGTGACAGAAACGGGCCAGTGTTTCCCACACAGAGTCCAGACCTTGGGGTCTCAGCTAAGAAACTTACCGGGAAGGATGGAGAAGTGGGAGACACAGAATTCCAAGCAGCCCTACCAGGGACTATACTACAAGCCTAAAATCCCAAGGAGACATATGCCTGAATCCTGAAAAGCCAACAACCCTTCCTCTCCACTCCGGTACTCCCGTGTCAGGACCGAGGGATGCGAGACCCAGAATCCCAAACACCTGCTACGAGCCCCGGCCTCCAGGCCCTGAGTCATTACGATGGTACAGCAAGGCTGGAGCCTGAGAGAAGGCAGTCACCCTGTACCTGAGAGAAAGGGGTCACAGAACCCGAAACAGCCTCCAGACACTGGGGTCTCAGCTCAGAAACTCCCCGGAAAGTTCCGAGGGATTGGAGACACAGAATGGGAAGTGCCCCGCTCGCCCCGGGCCTCCAGGCCCGGGGCTGCTCGCCCCGGGCCTCCAGGCCCGGGGCTGCTCGCCCCGGGCCTCCAGGCCCGGGGCTGCTCGCCCCGGGCCTCCAGGCCCGGGGCTGCTCGCCCCGGGCCTCCAGGCCCGGGGCTGCTCGCCCCGGGCCTCCAGGCCCGGGGCTGCTCGCCCCGGGCCTCCAGGCCCGGGGCTGCTCGCCCCGGGCCTCCAGGCCCGGGGCTGCTCGCCCCGGGCCTCCAGGCCCGGGGCTGCTCGCCCCGGGCCTCCAGGCCCGGGGCTGCTCGCCCCGGGCCTCCAGGCCCGGGGCTGCTCGCCCCGGGCCTCCAGGCCCGGGGCTGCTCGCCCCGGGCCTCCAGGCCCGGGGCTGCTCGCCCCGGGCCTCCAGGCCCGGGGCTGCTCGCCCCGGGCCTCCAGGCCCGGGGCTGCTCGCCCCGGGCCTCCAGGCCCGGGGCTGCTCGCCCCGGGCCTCCAGGCCCGGGGCTGCTCGCCCCGGGCCTCCAGGCCCGGGGCTGCTCGCCCCGGGCCTCCAGGCCCGGGGCTGCTCGCCCCGGGCCTCCAGGCCCGGGGCTGCTCGCCCCGGGCCTCCAGGCCCGGGGCTGCTCGCCCCGGGCCTCCAGGCCCGGGGCTGCTCGCCCCGGGCCTCCAGGCCCGGGGCTGCTCGCCCCGGGCCTCCAGGCCCGGGGCTGCTCGCCCCGGGCCTCCAGGCCCGGGGCTGCTCGCCCCGGGCCTCCAGGCCCGGGGCTGCTCGCCCCGGGCCTCCAGGCCCGGGGCTGCTCGCCCCGGGCCTCCAGGCCCGGGGCTGCTCGCCCCGGGCCTCCAGGCCCGGGGCTGCTCGCCCCGGGCCTCCAGGCCCGGGGCTGCTCGCCCCGGGCCTCCAGGCCCGGGGCTGCTCGCCCCGGGCCTCCAGGCCCGGGGCTGCTCGCCCCGGGCCTCCAGGCCCGGGGCTGCTCGCCCCGGGCCTCCAGGCCCGGGGCTGCTCGCCCCGGGCCTCCAGGCCCGGGGCTGCTCGCCCCGGGCCTCCAGGCCCGGGGCTGCTCGCCCCGGGCCTCCAGGCCCGGGGCTGCTCGCCCCGGGCCTCCAGGCCCGGGGCTGCTCGCCCCGGGCCTCCAGGCCCGGGGCTGCTCGCCCCGGGCCTCCAGGCCCGGGGCTGCTCGCCCCGGGCCTCCAGGCCCGGGGCTGCTCGCCCCGGGCCTCCAGGCCCGGGGCTGCTCGCCCCGGGCCTCCAGGCCCGGGGCTGCTCGCCCCGGGCCTCCAGGCCCGGGGCTGCTCGCCCCGGGCCTCCAGGCCCGGGGCTGCTCGCCCCGGGCCTCCAGGCCCGGGGCTGCTCGCCCCGGGCCTCCAGGCCCGGGGCTGCTCGCCCCGGGCCTCCAGGCCCGGGGCTGCTCGCCCCGGGCCTCCAGGCCCGGGGCTGCTCGCCCCGGGCCTCCAGGCCCGGGGCTGCTCGCCCCGGGCCTCCAGGCCCGGGGCTGCTCGCCCCGGGCCTCCAGGCCCGGGGCTGCTCGCCCCGGGCCTCCAGGCCCGGGGCTGCTCGCCCCGGGCCTCCAGGCCCGGGGCTGCTCGCCCCGGGCCTCCAGGCCCGGGGCTGCTCGCCCCGGGCCTCCAGGCCCGGGGCTGCTCGCCCCGGGCCTCCAGGCCCGGGGCTGCTCGCCCCGGGCCTCCAGGCCCGGGGCTGCTCGCCCCGGGCCTCCAGGCCCGGGGCTGCTCGCCCCGGGCCTCCAGGCCCGGGGCTGCTCGCCCCGGGCCTCCAGGCCCGGGGCTGCTCGCCCCGGGCCTCCAGGCCCGGGGCTGCTCGCCCCGGGCCTCCAGGCCCGGGGCTGCTCGCCCCGGGCCTCCAGGCCCGGGGCTGCTCGCCCCGGGCCTCCAGGCCCGGGGCTGCTCGCCCCGGGCCTCCAGGCCCGGGGCTGCTCGCCCCGGGCCTCCAGGCCCGGGGCTGCTCGCCCCGGGCCTCCAGGCCCGGGGCTGCTCGCCCCGGGCCTCCAGGCCCGGGGCTGCTCGCCCCGGGCCTCCAGGCCCGGGGCTGCTCGCCCCGGGCCTCCAGGCCCGGGGCTGCTCGCCATGGCTCACTATGACTGAAGCCGTTCCTGTACCTGAGAGAAGGGGTCACACAAACACAAACACCCTCCAGGCCCTGGGTTCCCTGCTCAGAAAATCCCGGGCAAGTTCCGAGGGATCGGATTCGCCAAATGGGTAGTGCTCCTGGTCGACCCGGGCCTCCACGCCCGGGGCTCTATCTTTCCATGGCGCATCAGGGCTGAAGCCTCTCCCTGTCAGTGACAGAAACGGGCCAGTGTTTCCCACACAGAGTCCAGACCTTGGGGTCTCAGCTAAGAAACTTACCGGGAAGGATGGAGAAGTGGGAGACACAGAATTCCAAGCAGCCCTACCAGGGACTATACTACAAGCCTAAAATCCCAAGGAGACATATGCCTGAATCCTGAAAAGCCAACAACCCTTCCTCTCCACTCCGGTACTCCCGTGTCAGGACCGAGGGATGCGAGACCCAGAATCCCAAACACCTGCTACGAGCCCCGGCCTCCAGGCCCTGAGTCATTACGATGGTACAGCAAGGCTGGAGCCTGAGAGAAGGCAGTCACCCTGTACCTGAGAGAAAGGGGTCCCAGAACCCGAAACAGCCTCCAGACACTGGGGTCTCAGCTCAGAAACTCCCCGGAAAGTTCCGAGGGATTGGAGACACAGAATGGGAAGTGCCCCGCTCGCCCCGGGCCTCCAGGCCCGGGGCTGCTCGCCCCGGGCCTCCAGGCCCGGGGCTGCTCGCCCCGGGCCTCCACGCCCGGGGCTGCTCGCCCCGGGCCTCCACGCCCGGGGCTGCTCGCCCCGGGCCTCCACGCCCGGGGCTGCTCGCCATGGCTCACTATCACTGAAGCCGTTCCTGTACCTTAGAGAAGGGGTCACACAAACACAAACACCCTCCAGGCCCTGGGTTCCCTGCTCAGAAAATCCCGGGCAAGTTCCGAGGGATGGGATACGCCGAATGGGTTGTGCTCCTGCTCGCCCCGGGCCTCCAGGCCCGGGGCTGCTCGCCCCGGGCCTCCAGGCCCGGGGCTGCTCGCCCCGGGCCTCCAGGCCCGGGGCTGCTCGCCCCGGGCCTCCAGGCCCGGGGCTGCTCGCCCCGGGCCTCCAGGCCCGGGGCTGCTCGCCCCGGGCCTCCAGGCCCGGGGCTGCTCGCCCCGGGCCTCCAGGCCCGGGGCTGCTCGCCCCGGGCCTCCAGGCCCGGGGCTGCTCGCCCCGGGCCTCCAGGCCCGGGGCTGCTCGCCCCGGGCCTCCAGGCCCGGGGCTGCTCGCCCCGGGCCTCCAGGCCCGGGGCTGCTCGCCCCGGGCCTCCAGGCCCGGGGCTGCTCGCCATGGCTCACTATGACTGAAGCCGTTCCTGTACCTGAGAGAAGGGGTCACACAAACACAAACACCCTCCAGGCCCTGGGTTCCCTGCTCAGAAAATCCCGGGCAAGTTCCGAGGGATCGGATTCGCCAAATGGGTAGTGCTCCTGGTCGACCCGGGCCTCCACGCCCGGGGCTCTATCTTTCCATGGCGCATCAGGGCTGAAGCCTCTCCCTGTCAGTGACAGAAACGGGCCAGTGTTTCCCACACAGAGTCCAGACCTTGGGGTCTCAGCTAAGAAACTTACCGGGAAGGATGGAGAAGTGGGAGACACAGAATTCCAAGCAGCCCTACCAGGGACTATACTACAAGCCTAAAATCCCAAGGAGACATATGCCTGAATCCTGAAAAGCCAACAACCCTTCCTCTCCACTCCGGTACTACCGGGTCAGGACCGGGTGATGCGAGACCCAGAATCCCAAACACCTGCTACGAGCCCCGGCTTCCAGGCCCTGAGTCATTACGATGGCTCACCATGGCTGGAGCCTGAGAGAAGGCAGTCACCCTGTACCTGCGAGAAAGAGGTCACAGATCCCGAAACAGCCTCCAGACACTGGGGTCTCAGCTCAGAAACTCCCCGGAAAGTTCCGAGGGATTGGAGACACAGAATGGGAAGTGCCCCGCTCGCCCCGGGCCTCCAGGCCCGGGGCTGCTCGCCCCGGGCCTCCAGGCCCGGGGCTGCTCGCCCCGGGCCTCCAGGCCCGGGGCTGCTCGCCCCGGGCCTCCAGGCCCGGGGCTGCTCGCCCCGGGCCTCCAGGCCCGGGGCTGCTCGCCCCGGGCCTCCAGGCCCGGGGCTGCTCGCCCCGGGCCTCCAGGCCCGGGGCTGCTCGCCCCGGGCCTCCAGGCCCGGGGCTGCTCGCCCCGGGCCTCCAGGCCCGGGGCTGCTCGCCCCGGGCCTCCAGGCCCGGGGCTGCTCGCCCCGGGCCTCCAGGCCCGGGGCTGCTCGCCCCGGGCCTCCAGGCCCGGGGCTGCTCGCCCCGGGCCTCCAGGCCCGGGGCTGCTCGCCCCGGGCCTCCAGGCCCGGGGCTGCTCGCCCCGGGCCTCCAGGCCCGGGGCTGCTCGCCCCGGGCCTCCAGGCCCGGGGCTGCTCGCCCCGGGCCTCCAGGCCCGGGGCTGCTCGCCCCGGGCCTCCAGGCCCGGGGCTGCTCGCCCCGGGCCTCCAGGCCCGGGGCTGCTCGCCCCGGGCCTCCAGGCCCGGGGCTGCTCGCCCCGGGCCTCCAGGCCCGGGGCTGCTCGCCCCGGGCCTCCAGGCCCGGGGCTGCTCGCCCCGGGCCTCCAGGCCCGGGGCTGCTCGCCCCGGGCCTCCAGGCCCGGGGCTGCTCGCCCCGGGCCTCCAGGCCCGGGGCTGCTCGCCCCGGGCCTCCAGGCCCGGGGCTGCTCGCCCCGGGCCTCCAGGCCCGGGGCTGCTCGCCCCGGGCCTCCAGGCCCGGGGCTGCTCGCCCCGGGCCTCCAGGCCCGGGGCTGCTCGCCCCGGGCCTCCAGGCCCGGGGCTGCTCGCCCCGGGCCTCCAGGCCCGGGGCTGCTCGCCCCGGGCCTCCAGGCCCGGGGCTGCTCGCCCCGGGCCTCCAGGCCCGGGGCTGCTCGCCCCGGGCCTCCAGGCCCGGGGCTGCTCGCCCCGGGCCTCCAGGCCCGGGGCTGCTCGCCATGGCTCACTATGACTGAAGCCGTTCCTGTACCTGAGAGAAGGGGTCACACAAACACAAACACCCTCCAGGCCCTGGGTTCCCTGCTCAGAAAATCCCGGGCAAGTTCCGAGGGATCGGATTCGCCAAATGGGTAGTGCTCCTGGTCGACCCGGGCCTCCACGCCCGGGGCTCTATCTTTCCATGGCGCATCAGGGCTGAAGCCTCTCCCTGTCAGTGACAGAAACGGGCCAGTGTTTCCCACACAGAGTCCAGACCTTGGGGTCTCAGCTAAGAAACTTACCGGGAAGGATGGAGAAGTGGGAGACACAGAATTCCAAGCAGCCCTACCAGGGACTATACTACAAGCCTAAAATCCCAAGGAGACATATGCCTGAATCCTGAAAAGCCAACAACCCTTCCTCTCCACTCCGGTACTCCCGTGTCAGGACCGAGGGATGCGAGACCCAGAATCCCAAACACCTGCTACGAGCCCCGGCCTCCAGGCCCTGAGTCATTACGATGGTACAGCAAGGCTGGAGCCTGAGAGAAGGCAGTCACCCTGTACCTGAGAGAAAGGGGTCACAGAACCCGAAACAGCCTCCAGACACTGGGGTCTCAGCTCAGAAACTCCCCGGAAAGTTCCGAGGGATTGGAGACACAGAATGGGAAGTGCCCCGCTCGCCCCGGGCCTCCACGCCCGGGGCTGCTCGCCCCGGGCCTCCACGCCCGGGGCTGCTCGCCCCGGGCCTCCAGGCCCGGGGCTGCTCGCCCCGGGCCTCCACGCCCGGGGCTGCTCGCCCCGGGCCTCCACGCCCGGGGCTGCTCGCCCCGGGCCTCCACGCCCGGGGCTGCTCGCCCCGGGCCTCCACGCCCGGGGCTGCTCGCCATGGCTCACTATCACTGAAGCCGTTCCTGTACCTTAGAGAAGGGGTCACACAAACACAAACACCCTCCAGGCCCTGGGTTCCCTGCTCAGAAAATCCCGGGCAAGTTCCGAGGGATGGGATACGCCGAATGGGTTGTGCTCCTGGTCGACCCGGGCCTCCACGCCCGGGGCTCTATCTTTCCATGGCGCATCAGGGCTGAAGCCTCTCCCTGTCAGTGACAGAAACGGGCCAGTGTTTCCCACACAGAGTCCAGACCTTGGGGTCTCAGCTCAGAAACTTATGGGGAAGGATGGAGAAGTGGGAGACACAGAATTCCAAGCAGCCCTACCAGGGACTATACTACAAGCCTAAAATCCCAAGGAGACATATGCCTGAATCCTGAAAAGCCAACAACCCTTCCTCTCCACTCCGGTACTACCGGGTCAGGACCGGGTGATGCGAGACCCAGAATCCCAAACACCTGCTACGAGCCCCGGCTTCCAGGCCCTGAGTCATTACGATGGCTCACCATGGCTGGAGCCTGAGAGAAGGCAGTCACCCTGTACCTGCGAGAAAGAGGTCACAGATCCCGAAACAGCCTCCAGACACTGGGGTCTCAGCTCAGAAACTCCCCGGAAAGTTCCGAGGGATTGGAGACACAGAATGGGAAGTGCCCCGCTCGCCCAAGGCCTCCAGGCCCGGGGCTGCTCGCCCAAGGCCTCCAGGCCCGGGGCTGCTCGCCCCGGGCCTCCACGCCCGGGGCTGCTCGCCCCGGGCCCCCAGGCCCGGGGCTGCTCGCCCCGGGCCCCCAGGCCCGGGGCTGCTCGCCCCGGGCCCCCAGGCCCGGGGCTGCTCGCCCCGGGCCTCCAGGCCCGGGGCTGCTCGCCCCGGGCCTCCAGGCCCGGGGCTGCTCGCCCCGGGCCTCCAGGCCCGGGGCTGCTCGCCCCGGGCCTCCAGGCCCGGGGCTGCTCGCCCCGGGCCTCCAGGCCCGGGGCTGCTCGCCCCGGGCCTCCAGGCCCGGGGCTGCTCGCCCCGGGCCTCCAGGCCCGGGGCTGCTCGCCCCGGGCCTCCAGGCCCGGGGCTGCTCGCCCCGGGCCTCCAGGCCCGGGGCTGCTCGCCCCGGGCCTCCAGGCCCGGGGCTGCTCGCCATGGCTCACTATGACTGAAGCCGTTCCTGTACCTGAGAGAAGGGGTCACACAAACACAAACACCCTCCAGGCCCTGGGTTCCCTGCTCAGAAAATCCCGGGCAAGTTCCGAGGGATCGGATTCGCCAAATGGGTAGTGCTCCTGGTCGACCCGGGCCTCCACGCCCGGGGCTCTATCTTTCCATGGCGCATCAGGGCTGAAGCCTCTCCCTGTCAGTGACAGAAACGGGCCAGTGTTTCCCACACAGAGTCCAGACCTTGGGGTCTCAGCTAAGAAACTTACCGGGAAGGATGGAGAAGTGGGAGACACAGAATTCCAAGCAGCCCTACCAGGGACTATACTACAAGCCTAAAATCCCAAGGAGACATATGCCTGAATCCTGAAAAGCCAACAACCCTTCCTCTCCACTCCGGTACTCCCGTGTCAGGACCGAGGGATGCGAGACCCAGAATCCCAAACACCTGCTACGAGCCCCGGCCTCCAGGCCCTGAGTCATTACGATGGTACAGCAAGGCTGGAGCCTGAGAGAAGGCAGTCACCCTGTACCTGAGAGAAAGGGGTCACAGAACCCGAAACAGCCTCCAGACACTGGGGTCTCAGCTCAGAAACTCCCCGGAAAGTTCCGAGGGATTGGAGACACAGAATGGGAAGTGCCCCGCTCGCCCCGGGCCTCCAGGCCCGGGGCTGCTCGCCCCGGGCCTCCAGGCCCGGGGCTGCTCGCCCCGGGCCTCCAGGCCCGGGGCTGCTCGCCCCGGGCCTCCAGGCCCGGGGCTGCTCGCCCCGGGCCTCCACGCCCGGGGCTGCTCGCCATGGCTCACTATCACTGAAGCCGTTCCTGTACCTTAGAGAAGGGGTCACACAAACACAAACACCCTCCAGGCCCTGGGTTCCCTGCTCAGAAAATCCCGGGCAAGTTCCGAGGGATGGGATACGCCGAATGGGTTGTGCTCCTGGTCGACCCGGGCCTCCACGCCCGGGGCTCTATCTTAACATGGCGCATCAGGCCTGAAGCCTCTCCCTGTCAGTGACAGAAACGGGCCAGTGTTTCCCACACAGAGTCCAGACCTTGGGGTCTCAGCTCAGAAACTTATGGGGAAGGATGGAGAAGTGGGAGACACAGAATTCCAAGCAGCCCTACCAGGGACTATACTACAAGCCTAAAATCCCAAGGAGACATATGCCTGAATCCTGAAAAGCCAACAACCCTTCCTCTCCACTCCGGTACTACCGGGTCAGGACCGGGGGATGCGAGACCCAGAATCCCAAACACCTGCTACGAGCCCCGGCTTCCAGGCCCTGAGTCATTACGATGGCTCACCATGGCTGGAGCCTGAGAGAAGGCAGTCACCCTGTACCTGCGAGAAAGAGGTCACAGATCCCAAAACAGCCTCCAGACACTGGGGTCTCAGCTCAGAAACTCCCCGGAAAGTTCCGAGGGATTGGAGACACAGAATGGGAAGTGCCCCGCTCGCCCCGGGCCTCCAGGCCCGGGGCTGCTCGCCCCGGGCCTCCAGGCCCGGGGCTGCTCGCCCCGGGCCTCCAGGCCCGGGGCTGCTCGCCCCGGGCCTCCAGGCCCGGGGCTGCTCGCCCCGGGCCTCCAGGCCCGGGGCTGCTCGCCCCGGGCCTCCAGGCCCGGGGCTGCTCGCCCCGGGCCTCCAGGCCCGGGGCTGCTCGCCCCGGGCCTCCAGGCCCGGGGCTGCTCGCCCCGGGCCTCCAGGCCCGGGGCTGCTCGCCCCGGGCCTCCAGGCCCGGGGCTGCTCGCCCCGGGCCTCCAGGCCCGGGGCTGCTCGCCCCGGGCCTCCAGGCCCGGGGCTGCTCGCCCCGGGCCTCCAGGCCCGGGGCTGCTCGCCCCGGGCCTCCAGGCCCGGGGCTGCTCGCCCCGGGCCTCCAGGCCCGGGGCTGCTCGCCCCGGGCCTCCAGGCCCGGGGCTGCTCGCCCCGGGCCTCCAGGCCCGGGGCTGCTCGCCCCGGGCCTCCAGGCCCGGGGCTGCTCGCCCCGGGCCTCCAGGCCCGGGGCTGCTCGCCCCGGGCCTCCAGGCCCGGGGCTGCTCGCCCCGGGCCTCCAGGCCCGGGGCTGCTCGCCCCGGGCCTCCAGGCCCGGGGCTGCTCGCCCCGGGCCCCCAGGCCCGGGGCTGCTCGCCCCGGGCCTCCAGGCCCGGGGCTGCTCGCCCCGGGCCCCCAGGCCCGGGGCTGCTCGCCCCGGGCCCCCAGGCCCGGGGCTGCTCGCCCCGGGCCACCAGGCCCGGGGCTGCTCGCCCCGGGCCCCCAGGCCCGGGGCTGCTCGCCCCGGGCCCCCAGGCCCGGGGCTGCTCGCCCCGGGCCCCCAGGCCCGGGGCTGCTCGCCCCGGGCCCCCAGGCCCGGGGCTGCTCGCCCCGGGCCCCCAGGCCCGGGGCTGCTCGCCCCGGGCCTCCAGGCCCGGGGCTGCTCGCCCCGGGCCTCCAGGCCCGGGGCTGCTCGCCCCGGGCCTCCAGGCCCGGGGCTGCTCGCCCCGGGCCTCCAGGCCCGGGGCTGCTCGCCCCGGGCCTCCAGGCCCGGGGCTGCTCGCCCCGGGCCTCCAGGCCCGGGGCTGCTCGCCCCGGGCCTCCAGGCCCGGGGCTGCTCGCCCCGGGCCTCCAGGCCCGGGGCTGCTCGCCCCGGGCCTCCAGGCCCGGGGCTGCTCGCCCCGGGCCTCCAGGCCCGGGGCTGCTCGCCATGGCTCACTATGACTGAAGCCGTTCCTGTACCTGAGAGAAGGGGTCACACAAACACAAACACCCTCCAGGCCCTGGGTTCCCTGCTCAGAAAATCCCGGGCAAGTTCCGAGGGATCGGATTCGCCAAATGGGTAGTGCTCCTGGTCGACCCGGGCCTCCACGCCCGGGGCTCTATCTTTCCATGGCGCATCAGGGCTGAAGCCTCTCCCTGTCAGTGACAGAAACGGGCCAGTGTTTCCCACACAGAGTCCAGACCTTGGGGTCTCAGCTAAGAAACTTACCGGGAAGGATGGAGAAGTGGGAGACACAGAATTCCAAGCAGCCCTACCAGGGACTATACTACAAGCCTAAAATCCCAAGGAGACATATGCCTGAATCCTGAAAAGCCAACAACCCTTCCTCTCCACTCCGGTACTCCCGTGTCAGGACCGAGGGATGCGAGACCCAGAATCCCAAACACCTGCTACGAGCCCCGGCCTCCAGGCCCTGAGTCATTACGATGGTACAGCAAGGCTGGAGCCTGAGAGAAGGCAGTCACCCTGTACCTGAGAGAAAGGGGTCACAGAACCCGAAACAGCCTCCAGACACTGGGGTCTCAGCTCAGAAACTCCCCGGAAAGTTCCGAGGGATTGGAGACACAGAATGGGAAGTGCCCCGCTCGCCCCGGGCCTCCAGGCCCGGGGCTGCTCGCCCCGGGCCTCCAGGCCCGGGGCTGCTCGCCCCGGGCCTCCAGGCCCGGGGCTGCTCGCCCCGGGCCTCCAGGCCCGGGGCTGCTCGCCCCGGGCCTCCACGCCCGGGGCTGCTCGCCATGGCTCACTATCACTGAAGCCGTTCCTGTACCTTAGAGAAGGGGTCACACAAACACAAACACCCTCCAGGCCCTGGGTTCCCTGCTCAGAAAATCCCGGGCAAGTTCCGAGGGATGGGATACGCCGAATGGGTTGTGCTCCTGGTCGACCCGGGCCTCCACGCCCGGGGCTCTATCTTAACATGGCGCATCAGGCCTGAAGCCTCTCCCTGTCAGTGACAGAAACGGGCCAGTGTTTCCCACACAGAGTCCAGACCTTGGGGTCTCAGCTCAGAAACTTATGGGGAAGGATGGAGAAGTGGGAGACACAGAATTCCAAGCAGCCCTACCAGGGACTATACTACAAGCCTAAAATCCCAAGGAGACATATGCCTGAATCCTGAAAAGCCAACAACCCTTCCTCTCCACTCCGGTACTACCGGGTCAGGACCGGGGGATGCGAGACCCAGAATCCCAAACACCTGCTACGAGCCCCGGCTTCCAGGCCCTGAGTCATTACGATGGCTCACCATGGCTGGAGCCTGAGAGAAGGCAGTCACCCTGTACCTGCGAGAAAGAGGTCACAGATCCCAAAACAGCCTCCAGACACTGGGGTCTCAGCTCAGAAACTCCCCGGAAAGTTCCGAGGGATTGGAGACACAGAATGGGAAGTGCCCCGCTCGCCCCGGGCCTCCAGGCCCGGGGCTGCTCGCCCCGGGCCTCCAGGCCCGGGGCTGCTCGCCCCGGGCCTCCAGGCCCGGGGCTGCTCGCCCCGGGCCTCCAGGCCCGGGGCTGCTCGCCCCGGGCCTCCAGGCCCGGGGCTGCTCGCCCCGGGCCTCCAGGCCCGGGGCTGCTCGCCCCGGGCCTCCAGGCCCGGGGCTGCTCGCCCCGGGCCTCCAGGCCCGGGGCTGCTCGCCCCGGGCCTCCAGGCCCGGGGCTGCTCGCCCCGGGCCTCCAGGCCCGGGGCTGCTCGCCCCGGGCCTCCAGGCCCGGGGCTGCTCGCCCCGGGCCTCCAGGCCCGGGGCTGCTCGCCCCGGGCCTCCAGGCCCGGGGCTGCTCGCCCCGGGCCTCCAGGCCCGGGGCTGCTCGCCCCGGGCCTCCAGGCCCGGGGCTGCTCGCCCCGGGCCTCCAGGCCCGGGGCTGCTCGCCCCGGGCCTCCAGGCCCGGGGCTGCTCGCCCCGGGCCTCCAGGCCCGGGGCTGCTCGCCCCGGGCCTCCAGGCCCGGGGCTGCTCGCCCCGGGCCTCCAGGCCCGGGGCTGCTCGCCCCGGGCCTCCAGGCCCGGGGCTGCTCGCCCCGGGCCTCCAGGCCCGGGGCTGCTCGCCCCGGGCCTCCAGGCCCGGGGCTGCTCGCCCCGGGCCTCCAGGCCCGGGGCTGCTCGCCCCGGGCCTCCAGGCCCGGGGCTGCTCGCCCCGGGCCTCCAGGCCCGGGGCTGCTCGCCCCGGGCCTCCAGGCCCGGGGCTGCTCGCCCCGGGCCTCCAGGCCCGGGGCTGCTCGCCCCGGGCCTCCAGGCCCGGGGCTGCTCGCCCCGGGCCTCCAGGCCCGGGGCTGCTCGCCCCGGGCCTCCAGGCCCGGGGCTGCTCGCCCCGGGCCTCCAGGCCCGGGGCTGCTCGCCCCGGGCCTCCAGGCCCGGGGCTGCTCGCCCCGGGCCTCCAGGCCCGGGGCTGCTCGCCCCGGGCCTCCAGGCCCGGGGCTGCTCGCCCCGGGCCTCCAGGCCCGGGGCTGCTCGCCCCGGGCCTCCAGGCCCGGGGCTGCTCGCCCCGGGCCTCCAGGCCCGGGGCTGCTCGCCCCGGGCCTCGAGGCCCGGGGCTGCTCGCCCCGGGCCTCCAGGCCCGGGGCTGCTCGCCCCGGGCCTCCAGGCCCGGGGCTGCTCGCCCCGGGCCTCCAGGCCCGGGGCTGCTCGCCCCGGGCCTCCAGGCCCGGGGCTGCTCGCCCCGGGCCTCCAGGCCCGGGGCTGCTCGCCCCGGGCCTCCAGGCCCGGGGCTGCTCGCCCCGGGCCTCCAGGCCCGGGGCTGCTCGCCCCGGGCCTCCAGGCCCGGGGCTGCTCGCCCCGGGCCTCCAGGCCCGGGGCTGCTCGCCCCGGGCCTCCAGGCCCGGGGCTGCTCGCCCCGGGCCTCCAGGCCCGGGGCTGCTCGCCCCGGGCCTCCAGGCCCGGGGCTGCTCGCCCCGGGCCTCCAGGCCCGGGGCTGCTCGCCCCGGGCCTCCAGGCCCGGGGCTGCTCGCCCCGGGCCTCCAGGCCCGGGGCTGCTCGCCCCGGGCCTCCAGGCCCGGGGCTGCTCGCCCCGGGCCTCCAGGCCCGGGGCTGCTCGCCCCGGGCCTCCAGGCCCGGGGCTGCTCGCCCCGGGCCTCCAGGCCCGGGGCTGCTCGCCCCGGGCCTCCAGGCCCGGGGCTGCTCGCCCCGGGCCTCCAGGCCCGGGGCTGCTCGCCCCGGGCCTCCAGGCCCGGGGCTGCTCGCCCCGGGCCTCCAGGCCCGGGGCTGCTCGCCCCGGGCCTCCAGGCCCGGGGCTGCTCGCCCCGGGCCTCCAGGCCCGGGGCTGCTCGCCCCGGGCCTCCAGGCCCGGGGCTGCTCGCCCCGGGCCTCCAGGCCCGGGGCTGCTCGCCCCGGGCCTCCAGGCCCGGGGCTGCTCGCCCCGGGCCTCCAGGCCCCGGGCTGCTCGCCCCGGGCCTCCAGGCCCGGGGCTGCTCGCCCCGGGCCTCCAGGCCCGGGGCTGCTCGCCATGGCTCACTATGACTGAAGCCGTTCCTGTACCTGAGAGAAGGGGTCACACAAACACAAACACCCTCCAGGCCCTGGGTTCCCTGCTCAGAAAATCCCGGGCAAGTTCCGAGGGATCGGATTCGCCAAATGGGTAGTGCTCCTGGTCGACCCGGGCCTCCACGCCCGGGGCTCTATCTTTCCATGGCGCATCAGGGCTGAAGCCTCTCCCTGTCAGTGACAGAAACGGGCCAGTGTTTCCCACACAGAGTCCAGACCTTGGGGTCTCAGCTAAGAAACTTACCGGGAAGGATGGAGAAGTGGGAGACACAGAATTCCAAGCAGCCCTACCAGGGACTATACTACAAGCCTAAAATCCCAAGGAGACATATGCCTGAATCCTGAAAAGCCAACAACCCTTCCTCTCCACTCCGGTACTCCCGTGTCAGGACCGAGGGATGCGAGACCCAGAATCCCAAACACCTGCTACGAGCCCCGGCCTCCAGGCCCTGAGTCATTACGATGGTACAGCAAGGCTGGAGCCTGAGAGAAGGCAGTCACCCTGTACCTGAGAGAAAGGGGTCCCAGAACCCGAAACAGCCTCCAGACACTGGGGTCTCAGCTCAGAAACTCCCCGGAAAGTTCCGAGGGATTGGAGACACAGAATGGGAAGTGCCCCGCTCGCCCCGGGCCTCCAGGCCCGGGGCTGCTCGCCCCGGGCCTCCAGGCCCGGGGCTGCTCGCCCCGGGCCTCCAGGCCCGGGGCTGCTCGCCCCGGGCCTCCAGGCCCGGGGCTGCTCGCCCCGGGCCTCCACGCCCGGGGCTGCTCGCCCCGGGCCTCCACGCCCGGGGCTGCTCGCCCCGGGCCTCCACGCCCGGGGCTGCTCGCCATGGCTCACTATCACTGAAGCCGTTCCTGTACCTTAGAGAAGGGGTCACACAAACACAAACACCCTCCAGGCCCTGGGTTCCCTGCTCAGAAAATCCCGGGCAAGTTCCGAGGGATGGGATACGCCGAATGGGTTGTGCTCCTGCTCGCCCCGGGCCTCCAGGCCCGGGGCTGCTCGCCCCGGGCCTCCAGGCCCGGGGCTGCTCGCCCCGGGCCTCCAGGCCCGGGGCTGCTCGCCCCGGGCCTCCAGGCCCGGGGCTGCTCGCCCCGGACCTCCAGGCCCGGGGCTGCTCGCCCCGGGCCTCCAGGCCCGGGGCTGCTCGCCCCGGGCCTCCAGGCCCGGGGCTGCTCGCCCCGGGCCTCCAGGCCCGGGGCTGCTCGCCCCGGGCCTCCAGGCCCGGGGCTGCTCGCCCCGGGCCTCCAGGCCCGGGGCTGCTCGCCCCGGGCCTCCAGGCCCGGGGCTGCTCGCCCCGGGCCTCCAGGCCCGGGGCTGCTCGCCCCGGGCCTCCAGGCCCGGGGCTGCTCGCCCCGGGCCTCCAGGCCCGGGGCTGCTCGCCCCGGGCCTCCAGGCCCGGGGCTGCTCGCCCCGGGCCTCCAGGCCCGGGGCTGCTCGCCCCGGGCCTCCAGGCCCGGGGCTGCTCGCCCCGGGCCTCCAGGCCCGGGGCTGCTCGCCCCGGGCCTCCAGGCCCGGGGCTGCTCGCCCCGGGCCTCCAGGCCCGGGGCTGCTCGCCCCGGGCCTCCAGGCCCGGGGCTGCTCGCCCCGGGCCTCCAGGCCCGGGGCTGCTCGCCATGGCTCACTATGACTGAAGCCGTTCCTGTACCTGAGAGAAGGGGTCACACAAACACAAACACCCTCCAGGCCCTGGGTTCCCTGCTCAGAAAATCCCGGGCAAGTTCCGAGGGATCGGATTCGCCAAATGGGTAGTGCTCCTGGTCGACCCGGGCCTCCACGCCCGGGGCTCTATCTTTCCATGGCGCATCAGGGCTGAAGCCTCTCCCTGTCAGTGACAGAAACGGGCCAGTGTTTCCCACACAGAGTCCAGACCTTGGGGTCTCAGCTAAGAAACTTACCGGGAAGGATGGAGAAGTGGGAGACACAGAATTCCAAGCAGCCCTACCAGGGACTATACTACAAGCCTAAAATCCCAAGGAGACATATGCCTGAATCCTGAAAAGCCAACAACCCTTCCTCTCCACTCCGGTACTACCGGGTCAGGACCGGGTGATGCGAGACCCAGAATCCCAAACACCTGCTACGAGCCCCGGCTTCCAGGCCCTGAGTCATTACGATGGCTCACCATGGCTGGAGCCTGAGAGAAGGCAGTCACCCTGTACCTGCGAGAAAGAGGTCACAGATCCCGAAACAGCCTCCAGACACTGGGGTCTCAGCTCAGAAACTCCCCGGAAAGTTCCGAGGGATTGGAGACACAGAATGGGAAGTGCCCCGCTCGCCCCGGGCCTCCAGGCCCGGGGCTGCTCGCCCCGGGCCTCCAGGCCCGGGGCTGCTCGCCCCGGGCCTCCAGGCCCGGGGCTGCTCGCCCCGGGCCTCCAGGCCCGGGGCTGCTCGCCCCGGGCCTCCAGGCCCGGGGCTGCTCGCCCCGGGCCTCCAGGCCCGGGGCTGCTCGCCCCGGGCCTCCAGGCCCGGGGCTGCTCGCCCCGGGCCTCCAGGCCCGGGGCTGCTCGCCCCGGGCCTCCAGGCCCGGGGCTGCTCGCCCCGGGCCTCCAGGCCCGGGGCTGCTCGCCCCGGGCCTCCAGGCCCGGGGCTGCTCGCCCCGGGCCTCCAGGCCCGGGGCTGCTCGCCCCGGGCCTCCAGGCCCGGGGCTGCTCGCCCCGGGCCTCCAGGCCCGGGGCTGCTCGCCCCGGGCCTCCAGGCCCGGGGCTGCTCGCCCCGGGCCTCCAGGCCCGGGGCTGCTCGCCCCGGGCCTCCAGGCCCGGGGCTGCTCGCCCCGGGCCTCCAGGCCCGGGGCTGCTCGCCCCGGGCCTCCAGGCCCGGGGCTGCTCGCCCCGGGCCTCCAGGCCCGGGGCTGCTCGCCCCGGGCCTCCAGGCCCGGGGCTGCTCGCCCCGGGCCTCCAGGCCCGGGGCTGCTCGCCCCGGGCCTCCAGGCCCGGGGCTGCTCGCCCCGGGCCTCCAGGCCCGGGGCTGCTCGCCCCGGGCCTCCAGGCCCGGGGCTGCTCGCCCCGGGCCTCCAGGCCCGGGGCTGCTCGCCCCGGGCCTCCAGGCCCGGGGCTGCTCGCCCCGGGCCTCCAGGCCCGGGGCTGCTCGCCCCGGGCCTCCAGGCCCGGGGCTGCTCGCCCCGGGCCTCCAGGCCCGGGGCTGCTCGCCCCGGGCCTCCAGGCCCGGGGCTGCTCGCCCCGGGCCTCCAGGCCCGGGGCTGCTCGCCCCGGGCCTCCAGGCCCGGGGCTGCTCGCCCCGGGCCTCCAGGCCCGGGGCTGCTCGCCCCGGGCCTCCAGGCCCGGGGCTGCTCGCCCCGGGCCTCCAGGCCCGGGGCTGCTCGCCCCGGGCCTCCAGGCCCGGGGCTGCTCGCCCCGGGCCTCCAGGCCCGGGGCTGCTCGCCCCGGGCCTCCAGGCCCGGGGCTGCTCGCCATGGCTCACTATGACTGAAGCCGTTCCTGTACCTGAGAGAAGGGGTCACACAAACACAAACACCCTCCAGGCCCTGGGTTCCCTGCTCAGAAAATCCCGGGCAAGTTCCGAGGGATCGGATTCGCCAAATGGGTAGTGCTCCTGGTCGACCCGGGCCTCCACGCCCGGGGCTCTATCTTTCCATGGCGCATCAGGGCTGAAGCCTCTCCCTGTCAGTGACAGAAACGGGCCAGTGTTTCCCACACAGAGTCCAGACCTTGGGGTCTCAGCTAAGAAACTTACCGGGAAGGATGGAGAAGTGGGAGACACAGAATTCCAAGCAGCCCTACCAGGGACTATACTACAAGCCTAAAATCCCAAGGAGACATATGCCTGAATCCTGAAAAGCCAACAACCCTTCCTCTCCACTCCGGTACTCCCGTGTCAGGACCGAGGGATGCGAGACCCAGAATCCCAAACACCTGCTACGAGCCCCGGCCTCCAGGCCCTGAGTCATTACGATGGTACAGCAAGGCTGGAGCCTGAGAGAAGGCAGTCACCCTGTACCTGAGAGAAAGGGGTCACAGAACCCGAAACAGCCTCCAGACACTGGGGTCTCAGCTCAGAAACTCCCCGGAAAGTTCCGAGGGATTGGAGACACAGAATGGGAAGTGCCCCGCTCGCCCCGGGCCTCCACGCCCGGGGCTGCTCGCCCCGGGCCTCCACGCCCGGGGCTGCTCGCCCCGGGCCTCCAGGCCCGGGGCTGCTCGCCCCGGGCCTCCACGCCCGGGGCTGCTCGCCCCGGGCCTCCACGCCCGGGGCTGCTCGCCCCGGGCCTCCACGCCCGGGGCTGCTCGCCCCGGGCCTCCACGCCCGGGGCTGCTCGCCATGGCTCACTATCACTGAAGCCGTTCCTGTACCTTAGAGAAGGGGTCACACAAACACAAACACCCTCCAGGCCCTGGGTTCCCTGCTCAGAAAATCCCGGGCAAGTTCCGAGGGATGGGATACGCCGAATGGGTTGTGCTCCTGGTCGACCCGGGCCTCCACGCCCGGGGCTCTATCTTTCCATGGCGCATCAGGGCTGAAGCCTCTCCCTGTCAGTGACAGAAACGGGCCAGTGTTTCCCACACAGAGTCCAGACCTTGGGGTCTCAGCTCAGAAACTTATGGGGAAGGATGGAGAAGTGGGAGACACAGAATTCCAAGCAGCCCTACCAGGGACTATACTACAAGCCTAAAATCCCAAGGAGACATATGCCTGAATCCTGAAAAGCCAACAACCCTTCCTCTCCACTCCGGTACTACCGGGTCAGGACCGGGTGATGCGAGACCCAGAATCCCAAACACCTGCTACGAGCCCCGGCTTCCAGGCCCTGAGTCATTACGATGGCTCACCATGGCTGGAGCCTGAGAGAAGGCAGTCACCCTGTACCTGCGAGAAAGAGGTCACAGATCCCGAAACAGCCTCCAGACACTGGGGTCTCAGCTCAGAAACTCCCCGGAAAGTTCCGAGGGATTGGAGACACAGAATGGGAAGTGCCCCGCTCGCCCCGGGCCTCCAGGCCCGGGGCTGCTCGCCCCGGGCCTCCAGGCCCGGGGCTGCTCGCCCCGGGCCTCCAGGCCCGGGGCTGCTCGCCCCGGGCCTCCAGGCCCGGGGCTGCTCGCCCCGGGCCTCCAGGCCCGGGGCTGCTCGCCCCGGGCCTCCAGGCCCGGGGCTGCTCGCCCCGGGCCTCCAGGCCCGGGGCTGCTCGCCCCGGGCCTCCAGGCCCGGGGCTGCTCGCCCCGGGCCTCCAGGCCCGGGGCTGCTCGCCCCGGGCCTCCAGGCCCGGGGCTGCTCGCCCCGGGCCTCCAGGCCCGGGGCTGCTCGCCCCGGGCCTCCAGGCCCGGGGCTGCTCGCCCCGGGCCTCCAGGCCCGGGGCTGCTCGCCCCGGGCCTCCAGGCCCGGGGCTGCTCGCCCCGGGCCTCCAGGCCCGGGGCTGCTCGCCCCGGGCCTCCAGGCCCGGGGCTGCTCGCCCCGGGCCTCCAGGCCCGGGGCTGCTCGCCCCGGGCCTCCAGGCCCGGGGCTGCTCGCCCCGGGCCTCCAGGCCCGGGGCTGCTCGCCCCGGGCCTCCAGGCCCGGGGCTGCTCGCCCCGGGCCTCCAGGCCCGGGGCTGCTCGCCCCGGGCCTCCAGGCCCGGGGCTGCTCGCCCCGGGCCTCCAGGCCCGGGGCTGCTCGCCCCGGGCCTCCAGGCCCGGGGCTGCTCGCCCCGGGCCTCCAGGCCCGGGGCTGCTCGCCCCGGGCCTCCAGGCCCGGGGCTGCTCGCCCCGGGCCTCCAGGCCCGGGGCTGCTCGCCCCGGGCCTCCAGGCCCGGGGCTGCTCGCCCCGGGCCTCCAGGCCCGGGGCTGCTCGCCCCGGGCCTCCAGGCCCGGGGCTGCTCGCCCCGGGCCTCCAGGCCCGGGGCTGCTCGCCCCGGGCCTCCAGGCCCGGGGCTGCTCGCCCCGGGCCTCCAGGCCCGGGGCTGCTCGCCCCGGGCCTCCAGGCCCGGGGCTGCTCGCCCCGGGCCTCCAGGCCCGGGGCTGCTCGCCCCGGGCCTCCAGGCCCGGGGCTGCTCGCCCCGGGCCTCCAGGCCCGGGGCTGCTCGCCCCGGGCCTCCAGGCCCGGGGCTGCTCGCCCCGGGCCTCCAGGCCCGGGGCTGCTCGCCCCGGGCCTCCAGGCCCGGGGCTGCTCGCCCCGGGCCTCCAGGCCCGGGGCTGCTCGCCCCGGGCCTCCAGGCCCGGGGCTGCTCGCCCCGGGCCTCCAGGCCCGGGGCTGCTCGCCCCGGGCCTCCAGGCCCGGGGCTGCTCGCCCCGGGCCTCCAGGCCCGGGGCTGCTCGCCCCGGGCCTCCAGGCCCGGGGCTGCTCGCCCCGGGCCTCCAGGCCCGGGGCTGCTCGCCCCGGGCCTCCAGGCCCGGGGCTGCTCGCCCCGGGCCTCCAGGCCCGGGGCTGCTCGCCCCGGGCCTCCAGGCCCGGGGCTGCTCGCCCCGGGCCTCCAGGCCCGGGGCTGCTCGCCCCGGGCCTCCAGGCCCGGGGCTGCTCGCCCCGGGCCTCCAGGCCCGGGGCTGCTCGCCCCGGGCCTCCAGGCCCGGGGCTGCTCGCCCCGGGCCTCCAGGCCCGGGGCTGCTCGCCCCGGGCCTCCAGGCCCGGGGCTGCTCGCCCCGGGCCTCCAGGCCCGGGGCTGCTCGCCCCGGGCCTCCAGGCCCGGGGCTGCTCGCCCCGGGCCTCCAGGCCCGGGGCTGCTCGCCCCGGGCCTCCAGGCCCGGGGCTGCTCGCCCCGGGCCTCCAGGCCCGGGGCTGCTCGCCCCGGGCCTCCAGGCCCGGGGCTGCTCGCCCCGGGCCTCCAGGCCCGGGGCTGCTCGCCCCGGGCCTCCAGGCCCGGGGCTGCTCGCCCCGGGCCTCCAGGCCCGGGGCTGCTCGCCCCGGGCCTCCAGGCCCGGGGCTGCTCGCCCCGGGCCTCCAGGCCCGGGGCTGCTCGCCCCGGGCCTCCAGGCCCGGGGCTGCTCGCCCCGGGCCTCCAGGCCCGGGGCTGCTCGCCCCGGGCCTCCAGGCCCGGGGCTGCTCGCCCCGGGCCTCCAGGCCCGGGGCTGCTCGCCCCGGGCCTCCAGGCCCGGGGCTGCTCGCCCCGGGCCTCCAGGCCCGGGGCTGCTCGCCCCGGGCCTCCAGGCCCGGGGCTGCTCGCCCCGGGCCTCCAGGCCCGGGGCTGCTCGCCCCGGGCCTCCAGGCCCGGGGCTGCTCGCCCCGGGCCTCCAGGCCCGGGGCTGCTCGCCCCGGGCCTCCAGGCCCGGGGCTGCTCGCCCCGGGCCTCCAGGCCCGGGGCTGCTCGCCCCGGGCCTCCAGGCCCGGGGCTGCTCGCCCCGGGCCTCCAGGCCCGGGGCTGCTCGCCCCGGGCCTCCAGGCCCGGGGCTGCTCGCCCCGGGCCTCCAGGCCCGGGGCTGCTCGCCCCGGGCCTCCAGGCCCGGGGCTGCTCGCCCCGGGCCTCCAGGCCCGGGGCTGCTCGCCCCGGGCCTCCAGGCCCGGGGCTGCTCGCCCCGGGCCTCCAGGCCCGGGGCTGCTCGCCCCGGGCCTCCAGGCCCGGGGCTGCTCGCCCCGGGCCTCCAGGCCCGGGGCTGCTCGCCCCGGGCCTCCAGGCCCGGGGCTGCTCGCCCCGGGCCTCCAGGCCCGGGGCTGCTCGCCCCGGGCCTCCAGGCCCGGGGCTGCTCGCCCCGGGCCTCCAGGCCCGGGGCTGCTCGCCCCGGGCCTCCAGGCCCGGGGCTGCTCGCCCCGGGCCTCCAGGCCCGGGGCTGCTCGCCCCGGGCCTCCAGGCCCGGGGCTGCTCGCCCCGGGCCTCCAGGCCCGGGGCTGCTCGCCCCGGGCCCCCAGGCCCGGGGCTGCTCGCCCCGGGCCCCCAGGCCCGGGGCTGCTCGCCCCGGGCCTCCAGGCCCGGGGCTGCTCGCCCCGGGCCCCCAGGCCCGGGGCTGCTCGCCCCGGGCCCCCAGGCCCGGGGCTGCTCGCCCCGGGCCCCCAGGCCCGGGGCTGCTCGCCCCGGGCCTCCAGGCCCGGGGCTGCTCGCCCCGGGCCTCCAGGCCCGGGGCTGCTCGCCCCGGGCCTCCAGGCCCGGGGCTGCTCGCCCCGGGCCCCCAGGCCCGGGGCTGCTCGCCCCGGGCCTCCAGGCCCGGGGCTGCTCGCCCCGGGCCTCCAGGCCCGGGGCTGCTCGCCCCGGGCCCCCAGGCCCGGGGCTGCTCGCCCCGGGCCTCCAGGCCCGGGGCTGCTCGCCCCGGGCCTCCAGGCCCGGGGCTGCTCGCCCCGGGCCTCCAGGCCCGGGGCTGCTCGCCCCGGGCCTCCAGGCCCGGGGCTGCTCGCCCCGGGCCTCCAGGCCCGGGGCTGCTCGCCCCGGGCCTCCAGGCCCGGGGCTGCTCGCCCCGGGCCTCCAGGCCCGGGGCTGCTCGCCATGGCTCACTATGACTGAAGCCGTTCCTGTACCTGAGAGAAGGGGTCACACAAACACAAACACCCTCCAGGCCCTGGGTTCCCTGCTCAGAAAATCCCGGGCAAGTTCCGAGGGATCGGATTCGCCAAATGGGTAGTGCTCCTGGTCGACCCGGGCCTCCACGCCCGGGGCTCTATCTTTCCATGGCGCATCAGGGCTGAAGCCTCTCCCTGTCAGTGACAGAAACGGGCCAGTGTTTCCCACACAGAGTCCAGACCTTGGGGTCTCAGCTAAGAAACTTACCGGGAAGGATGGAGAAGTGGGAGACACAGAATTCCAAGCAGCCCTACCAGGGACTATACTACAAGCCTAAAATCCCAAGGAGACATATGCCTGAATCCTGAAAAGCCAACAACCCTTCCTCTCCACTCCGGTACTCCCGTGTCAGGACCGAGGGATGCGAGACCCAGAATCCCAAACACCTGCTACGAGCCCCGGCCTCCAGGCCCTGAGTCATTACGATGGTACAGCAAGGCTGGAGCCTGAGAGAAGGCAGTCACCCTGTACCTGAGAGAAAGGGGTCACAGAACCCGAAACAGCCTCCAGACACTGGGGTCTCAGCTCAGAAACTCCCCGGAAAGTTCCGAGGGATTGGAGACACAGAATGGGAAGTGCCCCGCTCGCCCCGGGCCTCCAGGCCCGGGGCTGCTCGCCCCGGGCCTCCAGGCCCGGGGCTGCTCGCCCCGGGCCTCCACGCCCGGGGCTGCTCGCCCCGGGCCTCCAGGCCCGGGGCTGCTCGCCCCGGGCCTCCACGCCCGGGGCTGCTCGCCATGGCTCACTATCACTGAAGCCGTTCCTGTACCTTAGAGAAGGGGTCACACAAACACAAACACCCTCCAGGCCCTGGGTTCCCTGCTCAGAAAATCCCGGGCAAGTTCCGAGGGATGGGATACGCCGAATGGGTTGTGCTCCTGGTCGACCCGGGCCTCCACGCCCGGGGCTCTATCTTAACATGGCGCATCAGGCCTGAAGCCTCTCCCTGTCAGTGACAGAAACGGGCCAGTGTTTCCCACACAGAGTCCAGACCTTGGGGTCTCAGCTCAGAAACTTATGGGGAAGGATGGAGAAGTGGGAGACACAGAATTCCAAGCAGCCCTACCAGGGACTATACTACAAGCCTAAAATCCCAAGGAGACATATGCCTGAATCCTGAAAAGCCAACAACCCTTCCTCTCCACTCCGGTACTACCGGGTCAGGACCGGGGGATGCGAGACCCAGAATCCCAAACACCTGCTACGAGCCCCGGCTTCCAGGCCCTGAGTCATTACGATGGCTCACCATGGCTGGAGCCTGAGAGAAGGCAGTCACCCTGTACCTGCGAGAAAGAGGTCACAGATCCCAAAACAGCCTCCAGACACTGGGGTCTCAGCTCAGAAACTCCCCGGAAAGTTCCGAGGGATTGGAGACACAGAATGGGAAGTGCCCCGCTCGCCCCGGGCCTCCAGGCCCGGGGCTGCTCGCCCCGGGCCTCCAGGCCCGGGGCTGCTCGCCCCGGGCCTCCAGGCCCGGGGCTGCTCGCCCCGGGCCTCCAGGCCCGGGGCTGCTCGCCCCGGGCCTCCAGGCCCGGGGCTGCTCGCCCCGGGCCTCCAGGCCCGGGGCTGCTCGCCCCGGGCCTCCAGGCCCGGGGCTGCTCGCCCCGGGCCTCCAGGCCCGGGGCTGCTCGCCATGGCTCACTATGACTGAAGCCGTTCCTGTACCTGAGAGAAGGGGTCACACAAACACAAACACCCTCCAGGCCCTGGGTTCCCTGCTCAGAAAATCCCGGGCAAGTTCCGAGGGATCGGATTCGCCAAATGGGTAGTGCTCCTGGTCGACCCGGGCCTCCACGCCCGGGGCTCTATCTTTCCATGGCGCATCAGGGCTGAAGCCTCTCCCTGTCAGTGACAGAAACGGGCCAGTGTTTCCCACACAGAGTCCAGACCTTGGGGTCTCAGCTAAGAAACTTACCGGGAAGGATGGAGAAGTGGGAGACACAGAATTCCAAGCAGCCCTACCAGGGACTATACTACAAGCCTAAAATCCCAAGGAGACATATGCCTGAATCCTGAAAAGCCAACAACCCTTCCTCTCCACTCCGGTACTCCCGTGTCAGGACCGAGGGATGCGAGACCCAGAATCCCAAACACCTGCTACGAGCCCCGGCCTCCAGGCCCTGAGTCATTACGATGGTACAGCAAGGCTGGAGCCTGAGAGAAGGCAGTCACCCTGTACCTGAGAGAAAGGGGTCACAGAACCCGAAACAGCCTCCAGACACTGGGGTCTCAGCTCAGAAACTCCCCGGAAAGTTCCGAGGGATTGGAGACACAGAATGGGAAGTGCCCCGCTCGCCCCGGGCCTCCAGGCCCGGGGCTGCTCGCCCCGGGCCTCCAGGCCCGGGGCTGCTCGCCCCGGGCCTCCACGCCCGGGGCTGCTCGCCCCGGGCCTCCAGGCCCGGGGCTGCTCGCCCCGGGCCTCCACGCCCGGGGCTGCTCGCCATGGCTCACTATCACTGAAGCCGTTCCTGTACCTTAGAGAAGGGGTCACACAAACACAAACACCCTCCAGGCCCTGGGTTCCCTGCTCAGAAAATCCCGGGCAAGTTCCGAGGGATGGGATACGCCGAATGGGTTGTGCTCCTGGTCGACCCGGGCCTCCACGCCCGGGGCTCTATCTTAACATGGCGCATCAGGCCTGAAGCCTCTCCCTGTCAGTGACAGAAACGGGCCAGTGTTTCCCACACAGAGTCCAGACCTTGGGGTCTCAGCTCAGAAACTTATGGGGAAGGATGGAGAAGTGGGAGACACAGAATTCCAAGCAGCCCTACCAGGGACTATACTACAAGCCTAAAATCCCAAGGAGACATATGCCTGAATCCTGAAAAGCCAACAACCCTTCCTCTCCACTCCGGTACTACCGGGTCAGGACCGGGTGATGCGAGACCCAGAATCCCAAACACCTGCTACGAGCCCCGGCTTCCAGGCCCTGAGTCATTACGATGGCTCACCATGGCTGGAGCCTGAGAGAAGGCAGTCACCCTGTACCTGCGAGAAAGAGGTCACAGATCCCGAAACAGCCTCCAGACACTGGGGTCTCAGCTCAGAAACTCCCCGGAAAGTTCCGAGGGATTGGAGACACAGAATGGGAAGTGCCCCGCTCGCCCCGGGCCTCCAGGCCCGGGGCTGCTCGCCCCGGGCCTCCAGGCCCGGGGCTGCTCGCCCCGGGCCTCCAGGCCCGGGGCTGCTCGCCCCGGGCCTCCAGGCCCGGGGCTGCTCGCCCCGGGCCTCCAGGCCCGGGGCTGCTCGCCCCGGGCCTCCAGGCCCGGGGCTGCTCGCCCCGGGCCTCCAGGCCCGGGGCTGCTCGCCCCGGGCCTCCAGGCCCGGGGCTGCTCGCCCCGGGCCTCCAGGCCCGGGGCTGCTCGCCCCGGGCCTCCAGGCCCGGGGCTGCTCGCCCCGGGCCTCCAGGCCCGGGGCTGCTCGCCCCGGGCCTCCAGGCCCGGGGCTGCTCGCCCCGGGCCTCCAGGCCCGGGGCTGCTCGCCCCGGGCCTCCAGGCCCGGGGCTGCTCGCCCCGGGCCTCCAGGCCCGGGGCTGCTCGCCCCGGGCCTCCAGGCCCGGGGCTGCTCGCCCCGGGCCTCCAGGCCCGGGGCTGCTCGCCCCGGGCCTCCAGGCCCGGGGCTGCTCGCCCCGGGCCTCCAGGCCCGGGGCTGCTCGCCCCGGGCCTCCAGGCCCGGGGCTGCTCGCCCCGGGCCTCCAGGCCCGGGGCTGCTCGCCCCGGGCCTCCAGGCCCGGGGCTGCTCGCCCCGGGCCTCCAGGCCCGGGGCTGCTCGCCCCGGGCCTCCAGGCCCGGGGCTGCTCGCCATGGCTCACTATGACTGAAGCCGTTCCTGTACCTGAGAGAAGGGGTCACACAAACACAAACACCCTCCAGGCCCTGGGTTCCCTGCTCAGAAAATCCCGGGCAAGTTCCGAGGGATCGGATTCGCCAAATGGGTAGTGCTCCTGGTCGACCCGGGCCTCCACGCCCGGGGCTCTATCTTTCCATGGCGCATCAGGGCTGAAGCCTCTCCCTGTCAGTGACAGAAACGGGCCAGTGTTTCCCACACAGAGTCCAGACCTTGGGGTCTCAGCTAAGAAACTTACCGGGAAGGATGGAGAAGTGGGAGACACAGAATTCCAAGCAGCCCTACCAGGGACTATACTACAAGCCTAAAATCCCAAGGAGACATATGCCTGAATCCTGAAAAGCCAACAACCCTTCCTCTCCACTCCGGTACTCCCGTGTCAGGACCGAGGGATGCGAGACCCAGAATCCCAAACACCTGCTACGAGCCCCGGCCTCCAGGCCCTGAGTCATTACGATGGTACAGCAAGGCTGGAGCCTGAGAGAAGGCAGTCACCCTGTACCTGAGAGAAAGGGGTCACAGAACCCGAAACAGCCTCCAGACACTGGGGTCTCAGCTCAGAAACTCCCCGGAAAGTTCCGAGGGATTGGAGACACAGAATGGGAAGTGCCCCGCTCGCCCCGGGCCTCCACGCCCGGGGCTGCTCGCCCCGGGCCTCCACGCCCGGGGCTGCTCGCCCCGGGCCTCCAGGCCCGGGGCTGCTCGCCCCGGGCCTCCACGCCCGGGGCTGCTCGCCCCGGGCCTCCACGCCCGGGGCTGCTCGCCCCGGGCCTCCACGCCCGGGGCTGCTCGCCCCGGGCCTCCACGCCCGGGGCTGCTCGCCATGGCTCACTATCACTGAAGCCGTTCCTGTACCTTAGAGAAGGGGTCACACAAACACAAACACCCTCCAGGCCCTGGGTTCCCTGCTCAGAAAATCCCGGGCAAGTTCCGAGGGATGGGATACGCCGAATGGGTTGTGCTCCTGGTCGACCCGGGCCTCCACGCCCGGGGCTCTATCTTTCCATGGCGCATCAGGGCTGAAGCCTCTCCCTGTCAGTGACAGAAACGGGCCAGTGTTTCCCACACAGAGTCCAGACCTTGGGGTCTCAGCTCAGAAACTTATGGGGAAGGATGGAGAAGTGGGAGACACAGAATTCCAAGCAGCCCTACCAGGGACTATACTACAAGCCTAAAATCCCAAGGAGACATATGCCTGAATCCTGAAAAGCCAACAACCCTTCCTCTCCACTCCGGTACTACCGGGTCAGGACCGGGTGATGCGAGACCCAGAATCCCAAACACCTGCTACGAGCCCCGGCTTCCAGGCCCTGAGTCATTACGATGGCTCACCATGGCTGGAGCCTGAGAGAAGGCAGTCACCCTGTACCTGCGAGAAAGAGGTCACAGATCCCGAAACAGCCTCCAGACACTGGGGTCTCAGCTCAGAAACTCCCCGGAAAGTTCCGAGGGATTGGAGACACAGAATGGGAAGTGCCCCGCTCGCCCCGGGCCTCCAGGCCCGGGGCTGCTCGCCCCGGGCCTCCAGGCCCGGGGCTGCTCGCCCCGGGCCTCCAGGCCCGGGGCTGCTCGCCCCGGGCCTCCAGGCCCGGGGCTGCTCGCCCCGGGCCTCCAGGCCCGGGGCTGCTCGCCCCGGGCCTCCAGGCCCGGGGCTGCTCGCCCCGGGCCTCCAGGCCCGGGGCTGCTCGCCCCGGGCCTCCAGGCCCGGGGCTGCTCGCCCCGGGCCTCCAGGCCCGGGGCTGCTCGCCCCGGGCCTCCAGGCCCGGGGCTGCTCGCCCCGGGCCTCCAGGCCCGGGGCTGCTCGCCCCGGGCCTCCAGGCCCGGGGCTGCTCGCCCCGGGCCTCCAGGCCCGGGGCTGCTCGCCCCGGGCCTCCAGGCCCGGGGCTGCTCGCCCCGGGCCTCCAGGCCCGGGGCTGCTCGCCCCGGGCCTCCAGGCCCGGGGCTGCTCGCCCCGGGCCTCCAGGCCCGGGGCTGCTCGCCCCGGGCCTCCAGGCCCGGGGCTGCTCGCCCCGGGCCTCCAGGCCCGGGGCTGCTCGCCCCGGGCCTCCAGGCCCGGGGCTGCTCGCCCCGGGCCTCCAGGCCCGGGGCTGCTCGCCCCGGGCCTCCAGGCCCGGGGCTGCTCGCCCCGGGCCTCCAGGCCCGGGGCTGCTCGCCCCGGGCCTCCAGGCCCGGGGCTGCTCGCCCCGGGCCTCCAGGCCCGGGGCTGCTCGCCCCGGGCCTCCAGGCCCGGGGCTGCTCGCCCCGGGCCTCCAGGCCCGGGGCTGCTCGCCCCGGGCCTCCAGGCCCGGGGCTGCTCGCCCCGGGCCTCCAGGCCCGGGGCTGCTCGCCCCGGGCCTCCAGGCCCGGGGCTGCTCGCCCCGGGCCTCCAGGCCCGGGGCTGCTCGCCCCGGGCCTCCAGGCCCGGGGCTGCTCGCCCCGGGCCTCCAGGCCCGGGGCTGCTCGCCCCGGGCCTCCAGGCCCGGGGCTGCTCGCCCCGGGCCTCCAGGCCCGGGGCTGCTCGCCCCGGGCCTCCAGGCCCGGGGCTGCTCGCCCCGGGCCTCCAGGCCCGGGGCTGCTCGCCCCGGGCCTCCAGGCCCGGGGCTGCTCGCCCCGGGCCTCCAGGCCCGGGGCTGCTCGCCCCGGGCCTCCAGGCCCGGGGCTGCTCGCCCCGGGCCTCCAGGCCCGGGGCTGCTCGCCCCGGGCCTCCAGGCCCGGGGCTGCTCGCCCCGGGCCTCCAGGCCCGGGGCTGCTCGCCCCGGGCCTCCAGGCCCGGGGCTGCTCGCCCCGGGCCTCCAGGCCCGGGGCTGCTCGCCCCGGGCCTCCAGGCCCGGGGCTGCTCGCCCCGGGCCTCCAGGCCCGGGGCTGCTCGCCCCGGGCCTCCAGGCCCGGGGCTGCTCGCCCCGGGCCTCCAGGCCCGGGGCTGCTCGCCCCGGGCCTCCAGGCCCGGGGCTGCTCGCCCCGGGCCTCCAGGCCCGGGGCTGCTCGCCCCGGGCCTCCAGGCCCGGGGCTGCTCGCCCCGGGCCTCCAGGCCCGGGGCTGCTCGCCCCGGGCCTCCAGGCCCGGGGCTGCTCGCCCCGGGCCTCCAGGCCCGGGGCTGCTCGCCCCGGGCCTCCAGGCCCGGGGCTGCTCGCCCCGGGCCTCCAGGCCCGGGGCTGCTCGCCCCGGGCCTCCAGGCCCGGGGCTGCTCGCCCCGGGCCTCCAGGCCCGGGGCTGCTCGCCCCGGGCCTCCAGGCCCGGGGCTGCTCGCCCCGGGCCTCCAGGCCCGGGGCTGCTCGCCCCGGGCCTCCAGGCCCGGGGCTGCTCGCCCCGGGCCTCCAGGCCCGGGGCTGCTCGCCCCGGGCCTCCAGGCCCGGGGCTGCTCGCCCCGGGCCTCCAGGCCCGGGGCTGCTCGCCCCGGGCCTCCAGGCCCGGGGCTGCTCGCCCCGGGCCTCCAGGCCCGGGGCTGCTCGCCCCGGGCCTCCAGGCCCGGGGCTGCTCGCCCCGGGCCTCCAGGCCCGGGGCTGCTCGCCCCGGGCCTCCAGGCCCGGGGCTGCTCGCCCCGGGCCTCCAGGCCCGGGGCTGCTCGCCCCGGGCCTCCAGGCCCGGGGCTGCTCGCCCCGGGCCTCCAGGCCCGGGGCTGCTCGCCCCGGGCCCCCAGGCCCGGGGCTGCTCGCCCCGGGCCCCCAGGCCCGGGGCTGCTCGCCCCGGGCCTCCAGGCCCGGGGCTGCTCGCCCCGGGCCCCCAGGCCCGGGGCTGCTCGCCCCGGGCCCCCAGGCCCGGGGCTGCTCGCCCCGGGCCTCCAGGCCCGGGGCTGCTCGCCCCGGGCCTCCAGGCCCGGGGCTGCTCGCCCCGGGCCTCCAGGCCCGGGGCTGCTCGCCCCGGGCCTCCAGGCCCGGGGCTGCTCGCCCCGGGCCCCCAGGCCCGGGGCTGCTCGCCCCGGGCCTCCAGGCCCGGGGCTGCTCGCCCCGGGCCTCCAGGCCCGGGGCTGCTCGCCCCGGGCCCCCAGGCCCGGGGCTGCTCGCCCCGGGCCTCCAGGCCCGGGGCTGCTCGCCCCGGGCCTCCAGGCCCGGGGCTGCTCGCCCCGGGCCTCCAGGCCCGGGGCTGCTCGCCCCGGGCCTCCAGGCCCGGGGCTGCTCGCCCCGGGCCTCCAGGCCCGGGGCTGCTCGCCCCGGGCCTCCAGGCCCGGGGCTGCTCGCCCCGGGCCTCCAGGCCCGGGGCTGCTCGCCATGGCTCACTATGACTGAAGCCGTTCCTGTACCTGAGAGAAGGGGTCACACAAACACAAACACCCTCCAGGCCCTGGGTTCCCTGCTCAGAAAATCCCGGGCAAGTTCCGAGGGATCGGATTCGCCAAATGGGTAGTGCTCCTGGTCGACCCGGGCCTCCACGCCCGGGGCTCTATCTTTCCATGGCGCATCAGGGCTGAAGCCTCTCCCTGTCAGTGACAGAAACGGGCCAGTGTTTCCCACACAGAGTCCAGACCTTGGGGTCTCAGCTAAGAAACTTACCGGGAAGGATGGAGAAGTGGGAGACACAGAATTCCAAGCAGCCCTACCAGGGACTATACTACAAGCCTAAAATCCCAAGGAGACATATGCCTGAATCCTGAAAAGCCAACAACCCTTCCTCTCCACTCCGGTACTCCCGTGTCAGGACCGAGGGATGCGAGACCCAGAATCCCAAACACCTGCTACGAGCCCCGGCCTCCAGGCCCTGAGTCATTACGATGGTACAGCAAGGCTGGAGCCTGAGAGAAGGCAGTCACCCTGTACCTGAGAGAAAGGGGTCACAGAACCCGAAACAGCCTCCAGACACTGGGGTCTCAGCTCAGAAACTCCCCGGAAAGTTCCGAGGGATTGGAGACACAGAATGGGAAGTGCCCCGCTCGCCCCGGGCCTCCAGGCCCGGGGCTGCTCGCCCCGGGCCTCCAGGCCCGGGGCTGCTCGCCCCGGGCCTCCACGCCCGGGGCTGCTCGCCCCGGGCCTCCAGGCCCGGGGCTGCTCGCCCCGGGCCTCCACGCCCGGGGCTGCTCGCCATGGCTCACTATCACTGAAGCCGTTCCTGTACCTTAGAGAAGGGGTCACACAAACACAAACACCCTCCAGGCCCTGGGTTCCCTGCTCAGAAAATCCCGGGCAAGTTCCGAGGGATGGGATACGCCGAATGGGTTGTGCTCCTGGTCGACCCGGGCCTCCACGCCCGGGGCTCTATCTTAACATGGCGCATCAGGCCTGAAGCCTCTCCCTGTCAGTGACAGAAACGGGCCAGTGTTTCCCACACAGAGTCCAGACCTTGGGGTCTCAGCTCAGAAACTTATGGGGAAGGATGGAGAAGTGGGAGACACAGAATTCCAAGCAGCCCTACCAGGGACTATACTACAAGCCTAAAATCCCAAGGAGACATATGCCTGAATCCTGAAAAGCCAACAACCCTTCCTCTCCACTCCGGTACTACCGGGTCAGGACCGGGGGATGCGAGACCCAGAATCCCAAACACCTGCTACGAGCCCCGGCTTCCAGGCCCTGAGTCATTACGATGGCTCACCATGGCTGGAGCCTGAGAGAAGGCAGTCACCCTGTACCTGCGAGAAAGAGGTCACAGATCCCAAAACAGCCTCCAGACACTGGGGTCTCAGCTCAGAAACTCCCCGGAAAGTTCCGAGGGATTGGAGACACAGAATGGGAAGTGCCCCGCTCGCCCCGGGCCTCCAGGCCCGGGGCTGCTCGCCCCGGGCCTCCAGGCCCGGGGCTGCTCGCCCCGGGCCTCCAGGCCCGGGGCTGCTCGCCCCGGGCCTCCAGGCCCGGGGCTGCTCGCCCCGGGCCTCCAGGCCCGGGGCTGCTCGCCCCGGGCCTCCAGGCCCGGGGCTGCTCGCCCCGGGCCTCCAGGCCCGGGGCTGCTCGCCCCGGGCCTCCAGGCCCGGGGCTGCTCGCCATGGCTCACTATGACTGAAGCCGTTCCTGTACCTGAGAGAAGGGGTCACACAAACACAAACACCCTCCAGGCCCTGGGTTCCCTGCTCAGAAAATCCCGGGCAAGTTCCGAGGGATCGGATTCGCCAAATGGGTAGTGCTCCTGGTCGACCCGGGCCTCCACGCCCGGGGCTCTATCTTTCCATGGCGCATCAGGGCTGAAGCCTCTCCCTGTCAGTGACAGAAACGGGCCAGTGTTTCCCACACAGAGTCCAGACCTTGGGGTCTCAGCTAAGAAACTTACCGGGAAGGATGGAGAAGTGGGAGACACAGAATTCCAAGCAGCCCTACCAGGGACTATACTACAAGCCTAAAATCCCAAGGAGACATATGCCTGAATCCTGAAAAGCCAACAACCCTTCCTCTCCACTCCGGTACTCCCGTGTCAGGACCGAGGGATGCGAGACCCAGAATCCCAAACACCTGCTACGAGCCCCGGCCTCCAGGCCCTGAGTCATTACGATGGTACAGCAAGGCTGGAGCCTGAGAGAAGGCAGTCACCCTGTACCTGAGAGAAAGGGGTCACAGAACCCGAAACAGCCTCCAGACACTGGGGTCTCAGCTCAGAAACTCCCCGGAAAGTTCCGAGGGATTGGAGACACAGAATGGGAAGTGCCCCGCTCGCCCCGGGCCTCCAGGCCCGGGGCTGCTCGCCCCGGGCCTCCAGGCCCGGGGCTGCTCGCCCCGGGCCTCCACGCCCGGGGCTGCTCGCCCCGGGCCTCCAGGCCCGGGGCTGCTCGCCCCGGGCCTCCACGCCCGGGGCTGCTCGCCATGGCTCACTATCACTGAAGCCGTTCCTGTACCTTAGAGAAGGGGTCACACAAACACAAACACCCTCCAGGCCCTGGGTTCCCTGCTCAGAAAATCCCGGGCAAGTTCCGAGGGATGGGATACGCCGAATGGGTTGTGCTCCTGGTCGACCCGGGCCTCCACGCCCGGGGCTCTATCTTAACATGGCGCATCAGGCCTGAAGCCTCTCCCTGTCAGTGACAGAAACGGGCCAGTGTTTCCCACACAGAGTCCAGACCTTGGGGTCTCAGCTCAGAAACTTATGGGGAAGGATGGAGAAGTGGGAGACACAGAATTCCAAGCAGCCCTACCAGGGACTATACTACAAGCCTAAAATCCCAAGGAGACATATGCCTGAATCCTGAAAAGCCAACAACCCTTCCTCTCCACTCCGGTACTACCGGGTCAGGACCGGGGATGCGAGACCCAGAATCCCAAACACCTGCTACGAGCCCCGGCTTCCAGGCCCTGAGTCATTACGATGGCTCACCATGGCTGGAGCCTGAGAGAAGGCAGTCACCCTGTACCTGCGAGAAAGAGGTCACAGATCCCAAAACAGCCTCCAGACACTGGGGTCTCAGCTCAGAAACTCCCCGGAAAGTTCCGAGGGATTGGAGACACAGAATGGGAAGTGCCCCGCTCGCCCCGGGCCTCCAGGCCCGGGGCTGCTCGCCCCGGGCCTCCAGGCCCGGGGCTGCTCGCCCCGGGCCTCGAGGCCCGGGGCTGCTCGCCCCGGGCCTCGAGGCCCGGGGCTGCTCGCCCCGGCCTCCAGGCCCGGGGCTGCTCGCCCCGGGCCTCCAGGCCCGGGGCTGCTCGCCCCGGGCCTCCAGGCCCGGGGCTGCTCGCCCCGGGCCTCGAGGCCCGGGGCTGCTCGCCCCGGGCCTCCAGGCCCGGGCTGCTCGCCCCGGGCCTCCAGGCCCGGGGCTGCTCGCCCCGGGCCTCCAGGCCCGGGGCTGCTCGCCCCGGGCCTCCAGGCCCGGGCTGCTCGCCCCGGGCCTCCAGGCCCGGGGCTGCTCGCCCCGGGCCTCCAGGCCCGGGGCTGCTCGCCCCGGGCCTCCAGGCCCGGGGCTGCTCGCCCCGGGCCTCCAGGCCCGGGGCTGCTCGCCCCGGGCCTCCAGGCCCGGGCTGCTCGCCCCGGGCCTCCAGGCCCGGGGCTGCTCGCCCCGGGCCTCCAGGCCCGGGGCTGCTCGCCCGGGCCTCCAGGCCCGGGGCTGCTCGCCCCGGGCCTCCAGGCCCGGGGCTGCTCGCCCCGGGCCTCCAGGCCCGGGGCTGCTCGCCCCGGGCCTCCAGGCCCGGGGCTGCTCGCCCCGGGCCTCCAGGCCCGGGGCTGCTCGCCCCGGGCCTCCAGGCCGGGGCTGCTCGCCCCGGGCCTCCAGGCCCGGGGCTGCTCGCCCCGGGCCTCCAGGCCCGGGGCTGCTCGCCCCGGGCCTCCAGGCCCGGGCTGCTCGCCCCGGGCCTCCAGGCCCGGGGCTGCTCGCCCCGGGCCTCCAGGCCCGGGGCTGCTCGCCCCGGCCTCCAGGCCCGGGGCTGCTCGCCCCGGGCCTCCAGGCCCGGGGCTGCTCGCCCCGGGCCTCCAGGCCCGGGGCTGCTCGCCCCGGGCCTCCAGGCCCGGGGCTGCTCGCCCCGGGCCTCCAGGCCCGGGGCTGCTCGCCCCGGGCCTCCAGGCCCGGGGCTGCTCGCCCCGGGCCTCCAGGCCCGGGGCTGCTCGCCCCGGGCCTCCAGGCCCGGGGCTGCTCGCCCCGGGCCTCCAGGCCCGGGGCTGCTCGCCCCGGGCCTCCAGGCCCGGGGCTGCTCGCCCCGGGCCTCCAGGCCCGGGGCTGCTCGCCCCGGGCCTCCAGGCCCGGGGCTGCTCGCCCCGGGCCTCCAGGCCCGGGGCTGCTCGCCCCGGGCCTCCAGGCCCGGGGCTGCTCGCCCCGGGCCTCCAGGCCCGGGGCTGCTCGCCCCGGCCTCCAGGCCCGGGGCTGCTCGCCCCGGGCCTCCAGGCCCGGGGCTGCTCGCCCCGGGCCTCCAGGCCCGGGGCTGCTCGCCCGGGCCTCCAGGCCCGGGGCTGCTCGCCCCGGGCCTCCAGGCCCGGGGCTGCTCGCCCCGGGCCTCCAGGCCCGGGGCTGCTCGCCCCGGGCCTCCAGGCCCGGGGCTGCTCGCCCCGGGCCTCCAGGCCCGGGGCTGCTCGCCCCGGGCCTCCAGGCCCGGGGCTGCTCGCCCCGGGCCTCCAGGCCCGGGGCTGCTCGCCATGGCTCACTATGACTGAAGCCGTTCCTGTACCTGAGAGAAGGGGTCACACAAACACAAACACCCTCCAGGCCCTGGGTTCCCTGCTCAGAAAATCCCGGGCAAGTTCCGAGGGATCGGATTCGCCAAATGGGTAGTGCTCCTGGTCGACCCGGGCCTCCACGCCCGGGGCTCTATCTTTCCATGGCGCATCAGGGCTGAAGCCTCTCCCTGTCAGTGACAGAAACGGGCCAGTGTTTCCCACACAGAGTCCAGACCTTGGGGTCTCAGCTAAGAAACTTACCGGGAAGGATGGAGAAGTGGGAGACACAGAATTCCAAGCAGCCCTACCAGGGACTATACTACAAGCCTAAAATCCCAAGGAGACATATGCCTGAATCCTGAAAAGCCAACAACCCTTCCTCTCCACTCCGGTACTCCCGTGTCAGGACCGAGGGATGCGAGACCCAGAATCCCAAACACCTGCTACGAGCCCCGGCCTCCAGGCCCTGAGTCATTACGATGGTACAGCAAGGCTGGAGCCTGAGAGAAGGCAGTCACCCTGTACCTGAGAGAAAGGGGTCCCAGAACCCGAAACAGCCTCCAGACACTGGGGTCTCAGCTCAGAAACTCCCCGGAAAGTTCCGAGGGATTGGAGACACAGAATGGGAAGTGCCCCGCTCGCCCCGGGCCTCCAGGCCCGGGGCTGCTCGCCCCGGGCCTCCAGGCCCGGGGCTGCTCGCCCCGGGCCTCCACGCCCGGGGCTGCTCGCCCCGGGCCTCCACGCCCGGGGCTGCTCGCCCCGGGCCTCCACGCCCGGGGCTGCTCGCCATGGCTCACTATCACTGAAGCCGTTCCTGTACCTTAGAGAAGGGGTCACACAAACACAAACACCCTCCAGGCCCTGGGTTCCCTGCTCAGAAAATCCCGGGCAAGTTCCGAGGGATGGGATACGCCGAATGGGTTGTGCTCCTGCTCGCCCCGGGCCTCCAGGCCCGGGGCTGCTCGCCCCGGGCCTCCAGGCCCGGGTCTGCTCGCCCCGGGCCTCCAGGCCCGGGGCTGCTCGCCCCGGGCCTCCAGGCCCGGGTCTGCTCGCCCCGGGCCTCCAGGCCCGGGGCTGCTCGCCCCGGGCCTCCAGGCCCGGGTCTGCTCGCCCCGGGCCTCCAGGCCCGGGGCTGCTCGCCCCGGCCTCCAGGCCCGGGGCTGCTCGCC
Source organism: Prionailurus viverrinus (assembly GCF_022837055.1). NCBI lineage: Eukaryota > Metazoa > Chordata > Mammalia > Carnivora > Felidae > Prionailurus > Prionailurus viverrinus. The sequence continues at coordinate 276,211 of NW_025927643.1, read as the reverse complement.
CCGGGCCTCCAGGCCCGGGGCTGCTCGCCCCGGGCCTCCAGGCCCGGGGCTGCTCGCCCCGGGCCTCCAGGCCCGGGGCTGCTCGCCCCGGGCCTCCAGGCCCGGGGCTGCTCGCCCCGGGCCTCCAGGCCCGGGGCTGCTCGCCCCGGGCCTCCAGGCCCGGGGCTGCTCGCCCCGGGCCTCCAGGCCCGGGGCTGCTCGCCCCGGGCCTCCAGGCCCGGGGCTGCTCGCCATGGCTCACTATGACTGAAGCCGTTCCTGTACCTGAGAGAAGGGGTCACACAAACACAAACACCCTCCAGGCCCTGGGTTCCCTGCTCAGAAAATCCCGGGCAAGTTCCGAGGGATCGGATTCGCCAAATGGGTAGTGCTCCTGGTCGACCCGGGCCTCCACGCCCGGGGCTCTATCTTTCCATGGCGCATCAGGGCTGAAGCCTCTCCCTGTCAGTGACAGAAACGGGCCAGTGTTTCCCACACAGAGTCCAGACCTTGGGGTCTCAGCTAAGAAACTTACCGGGAAGGATGGAGAAGTGGGAGACACAGAATTCCAAGCAGCCCTACCAGGGACTATACTACAAGCCTAAAATCCCAAGGAGACATATGCCTGAATCCTGAAAAGCCAACAACCCTTCCTCTCCACTCCGGTACTCCCGAGTCAGGACCGAGGGATGCGAGACCCAGAATCCCAAACACCTGCTACGAGCCCCGGCCTCCAGGCCCTGAGTCATTACGATGGTACAGCAAGGCTGGAGCCTGAGAGAAGGCAGTCACCCTGTACCTGAGAGAAAGGGGTCCCAGAACCCGAAACAGCCTCCAGACACTGGGGTCTCAGCTCAGAAACTCCCCGGAAAGTTCCGAGGGATTGGAGACACAGAATGGGAAGTGCCCCGCTCGCCCCGGGCCTCCAGGCCCGGGGCTGCTCGCCCCGGGCCTCCAGGCCCGGGCTGCTCGCCCCGGGCCTCCACGCCCGGGGCTGCTCGCCCCGGGCCTCCAGGCCCGGGGCTGCTCGCCCCGGGCCTCCACGCCCGGGGCTGCTCGCCATGGCTCACTATCACTGAAGCCGTTCCTGTACCTTAGAGAAGGGGTCACACAAACACAAACACCCTCCAGGCCCTGGGTTCCCTGCTCAGAAAATCCCGGGCAAGTTCCGAGGGATGGGATACGCCGAATGGGTTGTGCTCCTGGTCGACCCGGGCCTCCACGCCCGGGGCTCTATCTTAACATGGCGCATCAGGGCTGAAGCCTCTCCCTGTCAGTGACAGAAACGGGCCAGTGTTTCCCACACAGAGTCCAGACCTTGGGGTCTCAGCTCAGAAACTTATGGGGAAGGATGGAGAAGTGGGAGACACAGAATTCCAAGCAGCCCTACCAGGGACTATACTACAAGCCTAAAATCCCAAGGAGACATATGCCTGAATCCTGAAAAGCCAACAACCCTTCCTCTCCACTCCGGTACTACCGGGTCAGGACCGGGGGATGCGAGACCCAGAATCCCAAACACCTGCTACGAGCCCCGGCTTCCAGGCCCTGAGTCATTACGATGGCTCACCATGGCTGGAGCCTGAGAGAAGGCAGTCACCCTGTACCTGCGAGAAAGAGGTCACAGATCCCAAAACAGCCTCCAGACACTGGGGTCTCAGCTCAGAAACTCCCCGGAAAGTTCCGAGGGATTGGAGACACAGAATGGGAAGTGCCCCGCTCGCCCCGGGCCTCCAGGCCCGGGGCTGCTCGCCCCGGGCCTCCAGGCCCGGGGCTGCTCGCCCCGGGCCTCCAGGCCCGGGGCTGCTCGCCCCGGGCCTCCAGGCCCGGGGCTGCTCGCCCCGGGCCTCCAGGCCCGGGGCTGCTCGCCCCGGGCCTCCAGGCCCGGGGCTGCTCGCCCCGGGCCTCCAGGCCCGGGGCTGCTCGCCCCGGGCCTCCAGGCCCGGGGCTGCTCGCCCCGGGCCTCCAGGCCCGGGGCTGCTCGCCCCGGGCCTCCAGGCCCGGGGCTGCTCGCCCCGGGCCTCCAGGCCCGGGGCTGCTCGCCCCGGGCCTCCAGGCCCGGGGCTGCTCGCCCCGGGCCTCCAGGCCCGGGGCTGCTCGCCCCGGGCCTCCAGGCCCGGGGCTGCTCGCCCCGGGCCTCCAGGCCCGGGGCTGCTCGCCCCGGGCCTCCAGGCCCGGGGCTGCTCGCCCCGGGCCTCCAGGCCCGGGGCTGCTCGCCCCGGGCCTCCAGGCCCGGGGCTGCTCGCCCCGGGCCTCCAGGCCCGGGGCTGCTCGCCCCGGGCCTCCAGGCCCGGGGCTGCTCGCCCCGGGCCTCCAGGCCCGGGGCTGCTCGCCCCGGGCCTCCAGGCCCGGGGCTGCTCGCCCCGGGCCTCCAGGCCCGGGGCTGCTCGCCCCGGGCCTCCAGGCCCGGGGCTGCTCGCCCCGGGCCTCCAGGCCCGGGGCTGCTCGCCCCGGGCCTCCAGGCCCGGGGCTGCTCGCCCCGGGCCTCCAGGCCCGGGGCTGCTCGCCCCGGGCCTCCAGGCCCGGGGCTGCTCGCCCCGGGCCTCCAGGCCCGGGGCTGCTCGCCCCGGGCCTCCAGGCCCGGGGCTGCTCGCCCCGGGCCTCCAGGCCCGGGGCTGCTCGCCCCGGGCCTCCAGGCCCGGGGCTGCTCGCCATGGCTCACTATGACTGAAGCCGTTCCTGTACCTGAGAGAAGGGGTCACACAAACACAAACACCCTCCAGGCCCTGGGTTCCCTGCTCAGAAAATCCCGGGCAAGTTCCGAGGGATCGGATTCGCCAAATGGGTAGTGCTCCTGGTCGACCCGGGCCTCCACGCCCGGGGCTCTATCTTTCCATGGCGCATCAGGGCTGAAGCCTCTCCCTGTCAGTGACAGAAACGGGCCAGTGTTTCCCACACAGAGTCCAGACCTTGGGGTCTCAGCTAAGAAACTTACCGGGAAGGATGGAGAAGTGGGAGACACAGAATTCCAAGCAGCCCTACCAGGGACTATACTACAAGCCTAAAATCCCAAGGAGACATATGCCTGAATCCTGAAAAGCCAACAACCCTTCCTCTCCACTCCGGTACTCCCGTGTCAGGACCGAGGGATGCGAGACCCAGAATCCCAAACACCTGCTACGAGCCCCGGCCTCCAGGCCCTGAGTCATTACGATGGTACAGCAAGGCTGGAGCCTGAGAGAAGGCAGTCACCCTGTACCTGAGAGAAAGGGGTCCCAGAACCCGAAACAGCCTCCAGACACTGGGGTCTCAGCTCAGAAACTCCCCGGAAAGTTCCGAGGGATTGGAGACACAGAATGGGAAGTGCCCCGCTCGCCCCGGGCCTCCAGGCCCGGGGCTGCTCGCCCCGGGCCTCCAGGCCCGGGGCTGCTCGCCCCGGGCCTCCACGCCCGGGGCTGCTCGCCCCGGGCCTCCAGGCCCGGGGCTGCTCGCCCCGGGCCTCCACGCCCGGGGCTGCTCGCCATGGCTCACTATCACTGAAGCCGTTCCTGTACCTTAGAGAAGGGGTCACACAAACACAAACACCCTCCAGGCCCTGGGTTCCCTGCTCAGAAAATCCCGGGCAAGTTCCGAGGGATGGGATACGCCGAATGGGTTGTGCTCCTGGTCGACCCGGGCCTCCACGCCCGGGGCTCTATCTTAACATGGCGCATCAGGGCTGAAGCCTCTCCCTGTCAGTGACAGAAACGGGCCAGTGTTTCCCACACAGAGTCCAGACCTTGGGGTCTCAGCTCAGAAACTTATGGGGAAGGATGGAGAAGTGGGAGACACAGAATTCCAAGCAGCCCTACCAGGGACTATACTACAAGCCTAAAATCCCAAGGAGACATATGCCTGAATCCTGAAAAGCCAACAACCCTTCCTCTCCACTCCGGTACTACCGGGTCAGGACCGGGGGATGCGAGACCCAGAATCCCAAACACCTGCTACGAGCCCCGGCTTCCAGGCCCTGAGTCATTACGATGGCTCACCATGGCTGGAGCCTGAGAGAAGGCAGTCACCCTGTACCTGCGAGAAAGAGGTCACAGATCCCAAAACAGCCTCCAGACACTGGGGTCTCAGCTCAGAAACTCCCCGGAAAGTTCCGAGGGATTGGAGACACAGAATGGGAAGTGCCCCGCTCGCCCCGGGCCTCCAGGCCCGGGGCTGCTCGCCCCGGGCCTCCAGGCCCGGGGCTGCTCGCCCCGGGCCTCCAGGCCCGGGGCTGCTCGCCCCGGGCCTCCAGGCCCGGGGCTGCTCGCCCCGGGCCTCCAGGCCCGGGGCTGCTCGCCCCGGGCCTCCAGGCCCGGGGCTGCTCGCCCCGGGCCTCCAGGCCCGGGGCTGCTCGCCCCGGGCCTCCAGGCCCGGGGCTGCTCGCCCCGGGCCTCCAGGCCCGGGGCTGCTCGCCCCGGGCCTCCAGGCCCGGGGCTGCTCGCCCCGGGCCTCCAGGCCCGGGGCTGCTCGCCCCGGGCCTCCAGGCCCGGGGCTGCTCGCCCCGGGCCTCCAGGCCCGGGGCTGCTCGCCCCGGGCCTCCAGGCCCGGGGCTGCTCGCCCCGGGCCTCCAGGCCCGGGGCTGCTCGCCCCGGGCCTCCAGGCCCGGGGCTGCTCGCCCCGGGCCTCCAGGCCCGGGGCTGCTCGCCCCGGGCCTCCAGGCCCGGGGCTGCTCGCCCCGGGCCTCCAGGCCCGGGGCTGCTCGCCCCGGGCCTCCAGGCCCGGGGCTGCTCGCCCCGGGCCTCCAGGCCCGGGGCTGCTCGCCCCGGGCCTCCAGGCCCGGGGCTGCTCGCCCCGGGCCTCCAGGCCCGGGGCTGCTCGCCCCGGGCCTCCAGGCCCGGGGCTGCTCGCCCCGGGCCTCCAGGCCCGGGGCTGCTCGCCCCGGGCCTCCAGGCCCGGGGCTGCTCGCCCCGGGCCTCCAGGCCCGGGGCTGCTCGCCCCGGGCCTCCAGGCCCGGGGCTGCTCGCCCCGGGCCTCCAGGCCCGGGGCTGCTCGCCCCGGGCCTCCAGGCCCGGGGCTGCTCGCCCCGGGCCTCCAGGCCCGGGGCTGCTCGCCCCGGGCCTCCAGGCCCGGGGCTGCTCGCCCCGGGCCTCCAGGCCCGGGGCTGCTCGCCCCGGGCCTCCAGGCCCGGGGCTGCTCGCCCCGGGCCTCCAGGCCCGGGGCTGCTCGCCCCGGGCCTCCAGGCCCGGGGCTGCTCGCCCCGGGCCTCCAGGCCCGGGGCTGCTCGCCCCGGGCCTCCAGGCCCGGGGCTGCTCGCCCCGGGCCTCCAGGCCCGGGGCTGCTCGCCCCGGGCCTCCAGGCCCGGGGCTGCTCGCCATGGCTCACTATGACTGAAGCCGTTCCTGTACCTGAGAGAAGGGGTCACACAAACACAAACACCCTCCAGGCCCTGGGTTCCCTGCTCAGAAAATCCCGGGCAAGTTCCGAGGGATCGGATTCGCCAAATGGGTAGTGCTCCTGGTCGACCCGGGCCTCCACGCCCGGGGCTCTATCTTTCCATGGCGCATCAGGGCTGAAGCCTCTCCCTGTCAGTGACAGAAACGGGCCAGTGTTTCCCACACAGAGTCCAGACCTTGGGGTCTCAGCTAAGAAACTTACCGGGAAGGATGGAGAAGTGGGAGACACAGAATTCCAAGCAGCCCTACCAGGGACTATACTACAAGCCTAAAATCCCAAGGAGACATATGCCTGAATCCTGAAAAGCCAACAACCCTTCCTCTCCACTCCGGTACTCCCGAGTCAGGACCGAGGGATGCGAGACCCAGAATCCCAAACACCTGCTACGAGCCCCGGCCTCCAGGCCCTGAGTCATTACGATGGTACAGCAAGGCTGGAGCCTGAGAGAAGGCAGTCACCCTGTACCTGAGAGAAAGGGGTCCCAGAACCCGAAACAGCCTCCAGACACTGGGGTCTCAGCTCAGAAACTCCCCGGAAAGTTCCGAGGGATTGGAGACACAGAATGGGAAGTGCCCCGCTCGCCCCGGGCCTCCAGGCCCGGGGCTGCTCGCCCCGGGCCTCCAGGCCCGGGGCTGCTCGCCCCGGGCCTCCACGCCCGGGGCTGCTCGCCCCGGGCCTCCAGGCCCGGGGCTGCTCGCCCCGGGCCTCCACGCCCGGGGCTGCTCGCCATGGCTCACTATCACTGAAGCCGTTCCTGTACCTTAGAGAAGGGGTCACACAAACACAAACACCCTCCAGGCCCTGGGTTCCCTGCTCAGAAAATCCCGGGCAAGTTCCGAGGGATGGGATACGCCGAATGGGTTGTGCTCCTGGTCGACCCGGGCCTCCACGCCCGGGGCTCTATCTTAACATGGCGCATCAGGGCTGAAGCCTCTCCCTGTCAGTGACAGAAACGGGCCAGTGTTTCCCACACAGAGTCCAGACCTTGGGGTCTCAGCTCAGAAACTTATGGGGAAGGATGGAGAAGTGGGAGACACAGAATTCCAAGCAGCCCTACCAGGGACTATACTACAAGCCTAAAATCCCAAGGAGACATATGCCTGAATCCTGAAAAGCCAACAACCCTTCCTCTCCACTCCGGTACTACCGGGTCAGGACCGGGGGATGCGAGACCCAGAATCCCAAACACCTGCTACGAGCCCCGGCTTCCAGGCCCTGAGTCATTACGATGGCTCACCATGGCTGGAGCCTGAGAGAAGGCAGTCACCCTGTACCTGCGAGAAAGAGGTCACAGATCCCAAAACAGCCTCCAGACACTGGGGTCTCAGCTCAGAAACTCCCCGGAAAGTTCCGAGGGATTGGAGACACAGAATGGGAAGTGCCCCGCTCGCCCCGGGCCTCCAGGCCCGGGGCTGCTCGCCCCGGGCCTCCAGGCCCGGGGCTGCTCGCCCCGGGCCTCCAGGCCCGGGGCTGCTCGCCCCGGGCCTCCAGGCCCGGGGCTGCTCGCCCCGGGCCTCCAGGCCCGGGGCTGCTCGCCCCGGGCCTCCAGGCCCGGGGCTGCTCGCCCCGGGCCTCCAGGCCCGGGGCTGCTCGCCCCGGGCCTCCAGGCCCGGGGCTGCTCGCCCCGGGCCTCCAGGCCCGGGGCTGCTCGCCCCGGGCCTCCAGGCCCGGGGCTGCTCGCCCCGGGCCTCCAGGCCCGGGGCTGCTCGCCCCGGGCCTCCAGGCCCGGGGCTGCTCGCCCCGGGCCTCCAGGCCCGGGGCTGCTCGCCCCGGGCCTCCAGGCCCGGGGCTGCTCGCCCCGGGCCTCCAGGCCCGGGGCTGCTCGCCCCGGGCCTCCAGGCCCGGGGCTGCTCGCCCCGGGCCTCCAGGCCCGGGGCTGCTCGCCCCGGGCCTCCAGGCCCGGGGCTGCTCGCCCCGGGCCTCCAGGCCCGGGGCTGCTCGCCCCGGGCCTCCAGGCCCGGGGCTGCTCGCCCCGGGCCTCCAGGCCCGGGGCTGCTCGCCCCGGGCCTCCAGGCCCGGGGCTGCTCGCCCCGGGCCTCCAGGCCCGGGGCTGCTCGCCCCGGGCCTCCAGGCCCGGGGCTGCTCGCCCCGGGCCTCCAGGCCCGGGGCTGCTCGCCCCGGGCCTCCAGGCCCGGGGCTGCTCGCCCCGGGCCTCCAGGCCCGGGGCTGCTCGCCCCGGGCCTCCAGGCCCGGGGCTGCTCGCCCCGGGCCTCCAGGCCCGGGGCTGCTCGCCCCGGGCCTCCAGGCCCGGGGCTGCTCGCCCCGGGCCTCCAGGCCCGGGGCTGCTCGCCCCGGGCCTCCAGGCCCGGGGCTGCTCGCCCCGGGCCTCCAGGCCCGGGGCTGCTCGCCCCGGGCCTCCAGGCCCGGGGCTGCTCGCCCCGGGCCTCCAGGCCCGGGGCTGCTCGCCCCGGGCCTCCAGGCCCGGGGCTGCTCGCCCCGGGCCTCCAGGCCCGGGGCTGCTCGCCCCGGGCCTCCAGGCCCGGGGCTGCTCGCCCCGGGCCTCCAGGCCCGGGGCTGCTCGCCCCGGGCCTCCAGGCCCGGGGCTGCTCGCCCCGGGCCTCCAGGCCCGGGGCTGCTCGCCCCGGGCCTCCAGGCCCGGGGCTGCTCGCCATGGCTCACTATGACTGAAGCCGTTCCTGTACCTGAGAGAAGGGGTCACACAAACACAAACACCCTCCAGGCCCTGGGTTCCCTGCTCAGAAAATCCCGGGCAAGTTCCGAGGGATCGGATTCGCCAAATGGGTAGTGCTCCTGGTCGACCCGGGCCTCCACGCCCGGGGCTCTATCTTTCCATGGCGCATCAGGGCTGAAGCCTCTCCCTGTCAGTGACAGAAACGGGCCAGTGTTTCCCACACAGAGTCCAGACCTTGGGGTCTCAGCTAAGAAACTTACCGGGAAGGATGGAGAAGTGGGAGACACAGAATTCCAAGCAGCCCTACCAGGGACTATACTACAAGCCTAAAATCCCAAGGAGACATATGCCTGAATCCTGAAAAGCCAACAACCCTTCCTCTCCACTCCGGTACTCCCGTGTCAGGACCGACCACTCCGGTACTCCCGTGTCAGGACCGAGGGATGCGAGACCCAGAATCCCAAACACCTGCTACGAGCCCCGGCCTCCAGGCCCTGAGTCATTACGATGGTACAGCAAGGCTGGAGCCTGAGAGAAGGCAGTCACCCTGTACCTGAGAGAAAGGGGTCCCAGAACCCGAAACAGCCTCCAGACACTGGGGTCTCAGCTCAGAAACTCCCCGGAAAGTTCCGAGGGATTGGAGACACAGAATGGGAAGTGCCCCGCTCGCCCCGGGCCTCCAGGCCCGGGGCTGCTCGCCCCGGGCCTCCAGGCCCGGGGCTGCTCGCCCCGGGCCTCCACGCCCGGGGCTGCTCGCCCCGGGCCTCCAGGCCCGGGGCTGCTCGCCCCGGGCCTCCACGCCCGGGGCTGCTCGCCATGGCTCACTATCACTGAAGCCGTTCCTGTACCTTAGAGAAGGGGTCACACAAACACAAACACCCTCCAGGCCCTGGGTTCCCTGCTCAGAAAATCCCGGGCAAGTTCCGAGGGATGGGATACGCCGAATGGGTTGTGCTCCTGGTCGACCCGGGCCTCCACGCCCGGGGCTCTATCTTAACATGGCGCATCAGGGCTGAAGCCTCTCCCTGTCAGTGACAGAAACGGGCCAGTGTTTCCCACACAGAGTCCAGACCTTGGGGTCTCAGCTCAGAAACTTATGGGGAAGGATGGAGAAGTGGGAGACACAGAATTCCAAGCAGCCCTACCAGGGACTATACTACAAGCCTAAAATCCCAAGGAGACATATGCCTGAATCCTGAAAAGCCAACAACCCTTCCTCTCCACTCCGGTACTACCGGGTCAGGACCGGGGGATGCGAGACCCAGAATCCCAAACACCTGCTACGAGCCCCGGCTTCCAGGCCCTGAGTCATTACGATGGCTCACCATGGCTGGAGCCTGAGAGAAGGCAGTCACCCTGTACCTGCGAGAAAGAGGTCACAGATCCCAAAACAGCCTCCAGACACTGGGGTCTCAGCTCAGAAACTCCCCGGAAAGTTCCGAGGGATTGGAGACACAGAATGGGAAGTGCCCCGCTCGCCCCGGGCCTCCAGGCCCGGGGCTGCTCGCCCCGGGCCTCCAGGCCCGGGGCTGCTCGCCCCGGGCCTCCAGGCCCGGGGCTGCTCGCCCCGGGCCTCCAGGCCCGGGGCTGCTCGCCCCGGGCCTCCAGGCCCGGGGCTGCTCGCCCCGGGCCTCCAGGCCCGGGGCTGCTCGCCCCGGGCCTCCAGGCCCGGGGCTGCTCGCCCCGGGCCTCCAGGCCCGGGGCTGCTCGCCCCGGGCCTCCAGGCCCGGGGCTGCTCGCCCCGGGCCTCCAGGCCCGGGGCTGCTCGCCCCGGGCCTCCAGGCCCGGGGCTGCTCGCCCCGGGCCTCCAGGCCCGGGGCTGCTCGCCCCGGGCCTCCAGGCCCGGGGCTGCTCGCCCCGGGCCTCCAGGCCCGGGGCTGCTCGCCCCGGGCCTCCAGGCCCGGGGCTGCTCGCCCCGGGCCTCCAGGCCCGGGGCTGCTCGCCCCGGGCCTCCAGGCCCGGGGCTGCTCGCCCCGGGCCTCCAGGCCCGGGGCTGCTCGCCCCGGGCCTCCAGGCCCGGGGCTGCTCGCCCCGGGCCTCCAGGCCCGGGGCTGCTCGCCCCGGGCCTCCAGGCCCGGGGCTGCTCGCCCCGGGCCTCCAGGCCCGGGGCTGCTCGCCCCGGGCCTCCAGGCCCGGGGCTGCTCGCCCCGGGCCTCCAGGCCCGGGGCTGCTCGCCCCGGGCCTCCAGGCCCGGGGCTGCTCGCCCCGGGCCTCCAGGCCCGGGGCTGCTCGCCCCGGGCCTCCAGGCCCGGGGCTGCTCGCCCCGGGCCTCCAGGCCCGGGGCTGCTCGCCCCGGGCCTCCAGGCCCGGGGCTGCTCGCCCCGGGCCTCCAGGCCCGGGGCTGCTCGCCCCGGGCCTCCAGGCCCGGGGCTGCTCGCCCCGGGCCTCCAGGCCCGGGGCTGCTCGCCCCGGGCCTCCAGGCCCGGGGCTGCTCGCCCCGGGCCTCCAGGCCCGGGGCTGCTCGCCCCGGGCCTCCAGGCCCGGGGCTGCTCGCCCCGGGCCTCCAGGCCCGGGGCTGCTCGCCCCGGGCCTCCAGGCCCGGGGCTGCTCGCCCCGGGCCTCCAGGCCCGGGGCTGCTCGCCATGGCTCACTATGACTGAAGCCGTTCCTGTACCTGAGAGAAGGGGTCACACAAACACAAACACCCTCCAGGCCCTGGGTTCCCTGCTCAGAAAATCCCGGGCAAGTTCCGAGGGATCGGATTCGCCAAATGGGTAGTGCTCCTGGTCGACCCGGGCCTCCACGCCCGGGGCTCTATCTTTCCATGGCGCATCAGGGCTGAAGCATCTCCCTGTCAGTGACAGAAACGGGCCAGTGTTTCCCACACAGAGTCCAGACCTTGGGGTCTCAGCTAAGAAACTTACCGGGAAGGATGGAGAAGTGGGAGACACAGAATTCCAAGCAGCCCTACCAGGGACTATACTACAAGCCTAAAATCCCAAGGAGACATATGCCTGAATCCTGAAAAGCCAACAACCCTTCCTCTCCACTCCGGTACTCCCGTGTCAGGACCGAGGGATGCGAGACCCAGAATCCCAAACACCTGCTACGAGCCCCGGCCTCCAGGCCCTGAGTCATTACGATGGTACAGCAAGGCTGGAGCCTGAGAGAAGGCAGTCACCCTGTACCTGAGAGAAAGGGGTCCCAGAACCCGAAACAGCCTCCAGACACTGGGGTCTCAGCTCAGAAACTCCCCGGAAAGTTCCGAGGGATTGGAGACACAGAATGGGAAGTGCCCCGCTCGCCCCGGGCCTCCAGGCCCGGGGCTGCTCGCCCCGGGCCTCCAGGCCCGGGGCTGCTCGCCCCGGGCCTCCAGGCCCGGGGCTGCTCGCCCCGGGCCTCCAGGCCCGGGGCTGCTCGCCCCGGGCCTCCACGCCCGGGGCTGCTCGCCATGGCTCACTATCACTGAAGCCGTTCCTGTACCTTAGAGAAGGGGTCACACAAACACAAACACCCTCCAGGCCCTGGGTTCCCTGCTCAGAAAATCCCGGGCAAGTTCCGAGGGATGGGATACGCCGAATGGGTTGTGCTCCTGGTCGACCCGGGCCTCCACGCCCGGGGCTCTATCTTAACATGGCGCATCAGGGCTGAAGCCTCTCCCTGTCAGTGACAGAAACGGGCCAGTGTTTCCCACACAGAGTCCAGACCTTGGGGTCTCAGCTCAGAAACTTATGGGGAAGGATGGAGAAGTGGGAGACACAGAATTCCAAGCAGCCCTACCAGGGACTATACTACAAGCCTAAAATCCCAAGGAGACATATGCCTGAATCCTGAAAAGCCAACAACCCTTCCTCTCCACTCCGGTACTACCGGGTCAGGACCGGGGGATGCGAGACCCAGAATCCCAAACACCTGCTACGAGCCCCGGCTTCCAGGCCCTGAGTCATTACGATGGCTCACCATGGCTGGAGCCTGAGAGAAGGCAGTCACCCTGTACCTGCGAGAAAGAGGTCACAGATCCCAAAACAGCCTCCAGACACTGGGGTCTCAGCTCAGAAACTCCCCGGAAAGTTCCGAGGGATTGGAGACACAGAATGGGAAGTGCCCCGCTCGCCCCGGGCCTCCAGGCCCGGGGCTGCTCGCCCCGGGCCTCCAGGCCCGGGGCTGCTCGCCCCGGGCCTCCAGGCCCGGGGCTGCTCGCCCCGGGCCTCCAGGCCCGGGGCTGCTCGCCCCGGGCCTCCAGGCCCGGGGCTGCTCGCCCCGGGCCTCCAGGCCCGGGGCTGCTCGCCCCGGGCCTCCAGGCCCGGGGCTGCTCGCCCCGGGCCTCCAGGCCCGGGGCTGCTCGCCCCGGGCCTCCAGGCCCGGGGCTGCTCGCCCCGGGCCTCCAGGCCCGGGGCTGCTCGCCCCGGGCCTCCAGGCCCGGGGCTGCTCGCCCCGGGCCTCCAGGCCCGGGGCTGCTCGCCCCGGGCCTCCAGGCCCGGGGCTGCTCGCCCCGGGCCTCCAGGCCCGGGGCTGCTCGCCCCGGGCCTCCAGGCCCGGGGCTGCTCGCCCCGGGCCTCCAGGCCCGGGGCTGCTCGCCCCGGGCCTCCAGGCCCGGGGCTGCTCGCCCCGGGCCTCCAGGCCCGGGGCTGCTCGCCCCGGGCCTCCAGGCCCGGGGCTGCTCGCCCCGGGCCTCCAGGCCCGGGGCTGCTCGCCCCGGGCCTCCAGGCCCGGGGCTGCTCGCCCCGGGCCTCCAGGCCCGGGGCTGCTCGCCCCGGGCCTCCAGGCCCGGGGCTGCTCGCCCCGGGCCTCCAGGCCCGGGGCTGCTCGCCATGGCTCACTATGACTGAAGCCGTTCCTGTACCTGAGAGAAGGGGTCACACAAACACAAACACCCTCCAGGCCCTGGGTTCCCTGCTCAGAAAATCCCGGGCAAGTTCCGAGGGATCGGATTCGCCAAATGGGTAGTGCTCCTGGTCGACCCGGGCCTCCACGCCCGGGGCTCTATCTTTCCATGGCGCATCAGGGCTGAAGCCTCTCCCTGTCAGTGACAGAAACGGGCCAGTGTTTCCCACACAGAGTCCAGACCTTGGGGTCTCAGCTAAGAAACTTACCGGGAAGGATGGAGAAGTGGGAGACACAGAATTCCAAGCAGCCCTACCAGGGACTATACTACAAGCCTAAAATCCCAAGGAGACATATGCCTGAATCCTGAAAAGCCAACAACCCTTCCTCTCCACTCCGGTACTCCCGTGTCAGGACCGAGGGATGCGAGACCCAGAATCCCAAACACCTGCTACGAGCCCCGGCCTCCAGGCCCTGAGTCATTACGATGCTACAGCAAGGCTGGAGCCTGAGAGAAGGCAGTCACCCTGTACCTGAGAGAAAGGGGTCCCAGAACCCGAAACAGCCTCCAGACACTGGGGTCTCAGCTCAGAAACTCCCCGGAAAGTTCCGAGGGATTGGAGACACAGAATGGGAAGTGCCCCGCTCGCCCCGGGCCTCCAGGCCCGGGGCTGCTCGCCCCGGGCCTCCAGGCCCGGGGCTGCTCGCCCCGGGCCTCCACGCCCGGGGCTGCTCGCCCCGGGCCTCCAGGCCCGGGGCTGCTCGCCCCGGGCCTCCACGCCCGGGGCTGCTCGCCATGGCTCACTATCACTGAAGCCGTTCCTGTACCTTAGAGAAGGGGTCACACAAACACAAACACCCTCCAGGCCCTGGGTTCCCTGCTCAGAAAATCCCGGGCAAGTTCCGAGGGATGGGATACGCCGAATGGGTTGTGCTCCTGGTCGACCCGGGCCTCCACGCCCGGGGCTCTATCTTAACATGGCGCATCAGGCCGCCAGTGTTTCCCACACAGAGTCCAGACCTTGGGGTCTCAGCTCAGAAACTTATGGGGAAGGATGGAGAAGTGGGAGACACAGAATTCCAAGCAGCCCTACCAGGGACTATACTACAAGCCTAAAATCCCAAGGAGACATATGCCTGAATCCTGAAAAGCCAACAACCCTTCCTCTCCACTCCGGTACTACCGGGTCAGGACCGGGGGATGCGAGACCCAGAATCCCAAACACCTGCTACGAGCCCGGCTTCCAGGCCCTGAGTCATTACGATGGCTCACCATGGCTGGAGCCTGAGAGAAGGCAGTCACCCTGTACCTGCGAGAAAGAGGTCACAGATCCCAAAACAGCCTCCAGACACTGGGGTCTCAGCTCAGAAACTCCCCGGAAAGTTCCGAGGGATTGGAGACACAGAATGGGAAGTGCCCCGCTCGCCCCGGGCCTCCAGGCCCGGGGCTGCTCGCCCCGGGCCTCCAGGCCCGGGGCTGCTCGCCCCGGCCTCCAGGCCCGGGGCTGCTCGCCCCGGGCCTCCAGGCCCGGGGCTGCTCGCCCCGGGCCTCCAGGCCCGGGGCTGCTCGCCCCGGGCCTCCAGGCCCGGGGCTGCTCGCCCCGGGCCTCCAGGCCCGGGGCTGCTCGCCCCGGGCCTCCAGGCCCGGGGCTGCTCGCCCCGGGCCTCCAGGCCCGGGGCTGCTCGGCCCCGGGCCTCCAGGCCCGGGGCTGCTCGCCCCGGCCTCCAGGCCCGGGGGCTGCTCGCCCCGGGCCTCCAGGCCCGGGGCTGCTCGCCCCGGGCCTCCAGGCCCGGGGCTGCTCGCCCCGGGCCTCCAGGCCCGGGGCTGCTCGCCCCGGGCCTCCAGGCCCGGGGCTGCTCGCCCCGGGCCTCCAGGCCCGGGGCTGCTCGCCCCGGGCCTCCAGGCCCGGGGCTGCTCGCCCCGGGCCTCCAGGCCCGGGGCTGCTCGCCCCGGGCCTCCAGGCCCGGGGCTGCTCGCCCCGGGCCTCCAGGCCCGGGGGCTGCTCGCCCCGGGCCCTCCAGGCCCGGGGCTGCTCGCCCGGGCCTCCAGGCCCGGGGCTGCTCGCCCCGGGCCTCCAGGCCCGGGGCTGCTCGCCCCGGGCCTCCAGGCCCGGGCTGCTCGCCCCGGGCCTCCAGGCCCGGGGCTGCTCGCCCCGGGCCTCCAGGCCCGGGGCTGCTCGCCCCGGGCCTCCAGGCCCGGGGCTGCTCGCCCCGGGCCTCCAGGCCCGGGGCTGCTCGCCCCGGGCCTCCAGGCCCGGGGCTGCTCGCCCCGGGCCTCCAGGCCCGGGGCTGCTCGCCCCGGGCCTCCAGGCCCGGGGCTGCTCGCCCCGGGCCTCCAGGCCCGGGGCTGCTCGCCCCGGGCCTCCAGGCCCGGGGCTGCTCGCCCCGGGCCTCCAGGCCCGGGCTGCTCGCCCCGGGCCTCCAGGCCCGGGGCTGCTCGCCCCGGGCCTCCAGGCCCGGGCTGCTCGCCCCGGGCCTCCAGGCCCGGGGCTGCTCGCCCCGGGCCTCCAGGCCCGGGGCTGCTCGCCCCGGGCCTCCAGGCCCGGGGCTGCTCGCCCCGGGCCTCCAGGCCCGGGGCTGCTCGCCCCGGGCCTCCAGGCCCGGGGCTGCTCGCCATGGCTCACTATGACTGAAGCCGTTCCTGTACCTGAGAGAAGGGGTCACACAAACACAAACACCCTCCAGGCCCTGGGTTCCCTGCTCAGAAAATCCGGGCAAGTCCGAGGGATCGGATTCGCCAAATGGGTAGTGCTCCTGGTCGACCCGGGCCTCCACGCCCGGGGCTCTATCTTTCCATGGCGCATCAGGGCTGAAGCCTCTCCCTGTCAGTGACAGAAACGGGCCAGTGTTTCCCACACAGAGTCCAGACCTTGGGGTCTCAGCTAAGAAACTTACGGGAAGGATGGAGAAGTGGGAGACACAGAATTCCAAGCAGCCCTACCAGGACTATACTACAAGCCTAAAATCCCAAGGAGACATATGCCTGAATCCTGAAAAGCCAACAACCCTTCCTCTCCACTCCGGTACTCCCGTGTCAGGACCGAGGGATGCGAGACCCAGAATCCAAACACCTGCTACGAGCCCCGGCCTCAGGCCCTGAGTCATTACGATGGTACAGCAAGGCTGGAGCCTGAGAGAAGGCAGTCACCCTGTACCTGAGAGAAAGGGGTCCCAGAACCCGAAACAGCCTCCAGACACTGGGGTCTCAGCTCAGAAACTCCCCGGAAAGTTCGAGGGATTGGAGACACAGAATGGGAAGTGCCCCGCTCGCCCCGGGCCTCCAGGCCCGGGCTGCTCGCCCCGGGCTCCAGGCCCGGGGCTGCTCGCCCCGGGCCTCCAGGCCCGGGGCTGCTCGCCCCCGGGCCTCCACGCCCGGGGCTGCTCGCCCCGGGCCTCCAGGCCCGGGGCTGCTCGCCCCGGGCCTCCACGCCCGGGGCTGCTCGCCATGGCTCACTATCACTGAAGCCGTTCCTGTACCTTAGAGAAGGGGTCACACAAACACAAACACCCTCCAGGCCCTGGTTCCCTGCTCAGAAAATCCCGGGCAAGTTCGAGGGATGGATACGCCGAATGGGTTGTGCTCCTGGTCGACCCGGGCCTCCACGCCCGGGGCTCTATCTTAACATGGCGCATCAGGGCTGAAGCCTCTCCCTGTCAGTGACAGAAACGGGCCAGTGTTTCCCACACAGAGTCCAGACCTTGGGGTCTCAGCTCAGAAACTTATGGGGAAGGATGGAGAAGTGGGAGACACAGAATTCCAAGCAGCCCTACCAGGGACTATACTACAAGCCTAAAATCCCAAGGAGACATATGCCTGAATCCTGAAAGCCAACAACCCTTCCTCTCCACTCCGGTACTACCGGGTCAGGACCGGGGATGCGAGACCCAGAATCCCAAACACCTGCTACGAGCCCCGGCTTCCAGGCCCTGAGTCATTACGATGGCTCACCATGGCTGGAGCCTGAGAGAAGGCAGTCACCCTGTACCTGCGAGAAAGAGGTCACAGATCCAAAACAGCCTCCAGACACTGGGGTCTCAGCTCAGAAACTCCCCGGAAAGTTCCGAGGGATTGGAGACACAGAATGGGAAGTGCCCCGCTCGCCCCGGGCCTCCAGGCCGGGGCTGCTCGCCCCGGGCCTCCAGGCCCGGGGCTGCTCGCCCCGGGCCTCCAGGCCCGGGGCTGCTCGCCCCGGGCCTCCAGGCCCGGGGCTGCTCGCCCCGGGCCTCCAGGCCCGGGGCTGCTCGCCCCGGGCCTCCAGGCCGGGGCTGCTCGCCCCGGGCCTCCAGGCCCGGGCTGCTCGCCCCGGGCCTCCAGGCCCGGGGCTGCTCGCCCCGGGCCTCCAGGCCCGGGGCTGCTCGCCCCGGGCCTCCAGGCCCGGGGCTGCTCGCCCCGGGCCTCCAGGCCCGGGGCTGCTCGCCCCGGGCCTCCAGGCCCGGGGCTGCTCGCCCCCGGGCCTCCAGCCCGGGGCTGCTCGCCCCGGGCCTCCAGGCCCGGGGCTGCTCGCCCCGGGCCTCCAGGCCGGGGCTGCTCGCCCCGGGCCTCCAGGCCCGGGGCTGCTCGCCCCGGCCTCCAGGCCCGGGCTGCTCGCCCCGGGCCTCCAGGCCCGGGGCTGCTCGCCCCGGGCCTCCAGGCCCGGGGCTGCTCGCCCCGGGCCTCCAGGCCCGGGGCTGCTCGCCCCGGGCCTCCAGGCCCGGGGCTGCTCGCCCCGGGCCTCCAGGCCCGGGGCTGCTCGCCCCGGGCCTCCAGGCCCGGGGCTGCTCGCCCCGGGCCTCCAGGCCCGGGGCTGCTCGCCCCGGGCCTCCAGGCCCGGGGCTGCTCGCCCCGGGCCTCCAGGCCCGGGGCTGCTCGCCCCGGGCCTCCAGGCCCGGGGCTGCTCGCCCCGGGCCTCCAGGCCCGGGGCTGCTCGCCCCGGGCCTCCAGGCCCGGGGCTGCTCGCCCCGGGCCTCCAGGCCCGGGGCTGCTCGCCCCGGGCCTCCAGGCCCGGGGCTGCTCGCCCCGGGCCTCCAGGCCCGGGGCTGCTCGCCCCGGGCCTCCAGGCCCGGGGCTGCTCGCCCCGGGCCTCCAGGCCCGGGGCTGCTCGCCCCGGGCCTCCAGGCCCGGGGCTGCTCGCCCCGGGCCTCCAGGCCCGGGGCTGCTCGCCCCCGGGCCTCGAGGCCCGGGGCTGCTCGCCCCGGGCCTCCAGGCCCGGGCTGCTCGCCCCGGGCCTCCAGGCCCGGGGCTGCTCGCCCCGGGCCTCCAGGCCCGGGGCTGCTCGCCCCGGGCCTCCAGGCCCGGGGCTGCTCGCCCCGGGCCTCCAGGCCCGGGGCTGCTCGCCCCGGGCCTCCAGGCCCGGGGCTGCTCGCCCCGGGCCTCCAGGCCCGGGGCTGCTCGCCCCGGGCCTCCAGGCCCGGGGCTGCTCGCCCCCGGGCCTCCAGGCCCGGGGCTGCTCCGCCCCGGGCCTCCAGGCCCGGGGCTGCTCGCCCCGGGCCTCCAGGCCCGGGGCTGCTCGCCCCGGGCCTCCAGGCCCGGGGCTGCTCGCCCCGGGCCTCCAGGCCCGGGGCTGCTCGCCCCGGGCCTCCAGGCCCGGGGCTGCTCGCCCCGGGCCTCCAGCCCGGGGCTGCTCGCCCCGGGCCTCAGGCCCGGGGCTGCTCGCCCCGGGCCTCCAGGCCCGGGGCTGCTCGCCATGGCTCACTATGACTGAAGCCGTTCCTGTACCTGAGAGAAGGGGTCACACAAACACTAACACCCTCCAGGCCCTGGGTTCCCTGCTCAGAAAATCCCGGGCAAGTTCCGAGGGATCGGATTCGCCAAATGGGTAGTGCTCCTGGTCGACCCGGGCCTCCACGCCCGGGGCTGCTCGCCCCGGGCCTCCACGCCCGGGGCTGCTCGCCCCGGGCCTCCACGCCGGGGCTGCTCGCCATGGCTCACTATGACTGAAGCCGTTCCTGTACCTTAGAGAAGGGGGTCACACAAACACAAACACCCTCCAGGCCCTGGGTTCCCCTGCTCAGAAAATCCCGGGCAAGTTCCGAGGGATCGGATTCGCCAAATGGGTAGTGCTCCTGGTCGACCCGGGCCTCCACGCCCGGGGCTCTATCTTTCCATGGCGCATCAGGGCTGAAGCCTCTCCCTGTCAGTGACAGAAACGGGCCAGTGTTTCCCACACAGAGTCCAGACCTTGGGGTCTCAGCTCAGAAACTTACGGGGAAGGATGGAGAAGTGGGAGACACAGAATTCCAAGCAGCCCTACCAGGGACTATACTACAAGCCTAAAATCCCAAGGAGACATATGCCTGATTCCTGAAAAGCCAACAACCCTTCCTCTCCACTCCGGTGCTCCCGGGTCAGGACCGAGGGATGCGAGACCCAGAATCCCAAACACCTGCTACGAGCCCCGGCCTCCAGGCCCTAAGACATTACGATGGCTCACCATGGTTGGAGCCTGAGAGAAGGCAGTCACCCTGTACCTGAGAGAAAGAGGTCACAGAACCCGAAACAGCCTCCAGACACTGGGGTCTCAGCTCAGAAACTCCCCGGAAAATTCCGAGGGATTGGAGACACAGAATGGGAAGTGCCACGCTCGCCCCGGGCCTCCACGCCCGGGGCTGCTCGCCATGGCTCACTATGACTGAAGCCGTTCCTGTACCTTAGAGAAGGGGTCACACAAACACAAACACCCTCCAGGCCCTGGGTTCCCTGCTCAGAAAATCCCGGGCAAGTTCCGAGGGATCGGATTCGCCAAATGGGTAGTGCTCCTGGTCGACCCGGGCCTCCACGCCCGGGGCTCTATCTTTCCATGGCGCATCAGGGCTGAAGCCTCTCCCTGTCAGTGACAGAAACGGGCCAGTGTTTCCCACACAGAGTCCAGACCTTGGGGTCTCAGCTCAGAAACTTACGGGGAAGGATGGAGAAGTGGGAGACACAGAATTCCAAGCAGCCCTACCAGGGACTATACTACAAGCCTAAAATCCCAAGGAGACATATGCCTGATTCCTGAAAAGCCAACAACCCTTCCTCTCCACTCCGGTACTCCCGGGTCAGGACCGAGGGATGCGAGACCCAGAATCCCAAACACCTGCTACGAGCCCCGGCCTCCAGGCCCTGAGACATTACGATGGCTCACCATGGTTGGAGCCTGAGAGAAGGCAGTCACCCTGTACCTGAGAGAAAGAGGTCACAGAACCCGAAACAGCCTCCAGACACTGGGGTCTCAGCTCAGAAACTCCCCGGAAAGTTCCGAGGGATTGGAGACACAGAATGGGAAGTGCCACGCTCGCCCCGGGCCTCCACGCCCGGGGCTGCTCGCCCTGGCTCACTATGACTGAAGCCGTTCCTGTACCTTAGAGAAGGGGTCACACAAACACAAACACCCTCCAGGCCCTGGGTTCCCTGCTCAGAAAATCCCGGGCAAGTTCCGAGGGATCGGATTCGCCAAATGGGTAGTGCTCCTGGTCGACCTGGGCCTCCACGCCCGGGGCTCTATCTTTCCATGGCGCATCAGGGCTGAAGCCTCTCCCTGTCAGTGACAGAAACGGGCCAGTGTTTCCCACACAGAGTCCAGACCTTGGGGTCTCAGCTCAGAAACTTACGGGGAAGGATGGAGAAGTGGGAGACACAGAATTCCAAGCAGCCCTACCAGGGACTATACTACAAGCCTAAAATCCCAAGGAGACATATGCCTGATTCCTGAAAAGCCAACAACCCTTCCTCTCCACTCCGGTACTCCCGGGTCAGGACCGAGGGATGCGAGACCCAGAATCACAAACACCTGCTACGAGCCCCGGCCTCCAGGCCCTGAGTCATTACGATGGCTCACCATGGCTGGAGCCTGAGAGAAGGCAGTCACCCTGTACCTGAGAGAAAGGGGTCACAGAACCCGAAACAGCCTCCAGACACTGGGGTCTCAGCTCAGAAACTCCCCGGAAAGTTCCGAGGGATTGGAGACACAGAATGGGAAGTGCCCCGCTCGCCCCGGGCCTCCAGGCCCGGGGCTGCCCGCCCCGGGCCTCCAGGCCCGGGGCTGCCCGCCCCGGGCCTCCAGGCCCGGGGCTGCCCGCCCCGGGCCTCCAGGCCCGGGGCTGCCCGCCCCGGGCCTCCAGGCCCGGGGCTGCCCGCCCCGGGCCTCCAGGCCCGGGGCTGCCCGCCCCGGGCCTCCAGGCCCGGGGCTGCCCGCCCCGGGCCTCCAGGCCCGGGGCTGCCCGCCCCGGGCCTCCAGGCCCGGGGCTGCCCGCCCCGGGCCTCCAGGCCCGGGGCTGCCCGCCCCGGGCCTCCAGGCCCGGGGCTGCCCGCCCCGGGCCTCCAGGCCCGGGGCTGCCCGCCCCGGGCCTCCAGGCCCGGGGCTGCCCGCCCCGGGCCTCCAGGCCCGGGGCTGCCCGCCCCGGGCCTCCAGGCCCGGGGCTGCCCGCCCCGGGCCTCCAGGCCCGGGGCTGCCCGCCCCGGGCCTCCAGGCCCGGGGCTGCCCGCCCCGGGCCTCCAGGCCCGGGGCTGCCCGCCCCGGGCCTCCAGGCCCGGGGCTGCCCGCCCCGGGCCTCCAGGCCCGGGGCTGCCCGCCCCGGGCCTCCAGGCCCGGGGCTGCCCGCCCCGGGCCTCCAGGCCCGGGGCTGCCCGCCCCGGGCCTCCAGGCCCGGGGCTGCCCGCCCCGGGCCTCCAGGCCCGGGGCTGCCCGCCCCGGGCCTCCAGGCCCGGGGCTGCCCGCCCCGGGCCTCCAGGCCCGGGGCTGCCCGCCCCGGGCCTCCAGGCCCGGGGCTGCCCGCCCCGGGCCTCCAGGCCCGGGGCTGCCCGCCCCGGGCCTCCAGGCCCGGGGCTGCCCGCCCCGGGCCTCCAGGCCCGGGGCTGCCCGCCCCGGGCCTCCAGGCCCGGGGCTGCCCGCCCCGGGCCTCCAGGCCCGGGGCTGCCCGCCCCGGGCCTCCAGGCCCGGGGCTGCCCGCCCCGGGCCTCCAGGCCCGGGGCTGCCCGCCCCGGGCCTCCAGGCCCGGGGCTGCCCGCCCCGGGCCTCCAGGCCCGGGGCTGCCCGCCCCGGGCCTCCAGGCCCGGGGCTGCCCGCCCCGGGCCTCCAGGCCCGGGGCTGCCCGCCCCGGGCCTCCAGGCCCGGGGCTGCCCGCCCCGGGCCTCCACGCCCGGGGCTGCCCGCCCCGGGCCTCCACGCCCGGGGCTGCCCGCCCCGGGCCTCCACGCCCGGGGCTGCCCGCCCCGGGCCTCCACGCCCGGGGCTGCCCGCCCCGGGCCTCCACGCCCGGGGCTGCTCGCCCCGGGCCTCCACGCCCGGGGCTGCTCGCCTTGGCTCACTATGACTGAAGCCGTTCCTGTACCTTAGAGAAGGGGGTCACACAAACACAAACACCCTCCAGGCCCTGGGTTCCCTGCTCAGAAAATCCCGGGCAAGTTCCGAGGGATCGGATTCGCCAAATGGGTAGTGCTCCTGGTCGACCCGGGCCTCCACGCCCGGGGCTCTATCTTTCCATGGCGCATCAGGGCTGAAGCCTCTCCCTGTCAGTGACAGAAACGGGCCAGTGTTTCCCACACAGAGTCCAGACCTTGGGGTCTCAGCTCAGAAACTTACGGGGAAGGATGGAGAAGTGGGAGACACAGAATTCCAAGCAGCCCTACCAGGGACTATACTACAAGCCTAAAATCCCAAGGAGACATATGCCTGATTCCTGAAAAGCCAACAACCCTTCCTCTCCACTCCGGTACTCCCGGGTCAGGACCGAGGGATGCGAGACCCAGAATCCCAAACACCTGCTACGAGCCCCGGCCTCCAGGCCCTGAGACATTACGATGGCTCACCATGGTTGGAGCCTGAGAGAAGGCAGTCACCCTGTACCTGAGAGAAAGAGGTCACAGAACCCGAAACAGCCTCCAGACACTGGGGTCTCAGCTCAGAAACTCCCCGGAAAGTTCCGAGGGATTGGAGACACAGAATGGGAAGTGCCACGCTCGCCCCGGGCCTCCACGCCCGGGGCTGCTCGCCATGGCTCACTATGACTGAAGCCGTTCCTGTACCTTAGAGAAGGGGTCACACAAACACAAACACCCTCCAGGCCCTGGGTTCCCTGCTCAGAAAATCCCGGGCAAGTTCCGAGGGATCGGATTCGCCAAATGGGTAGTGCTCCTGGTCGACCCGGGCCTCCATGCCCGGGGCTCTATCTTTCCATGGCGCATCAGGGCTGAAGCCTCTCCCTGTCAGTGACAGAAACGGGCCAGTGTTTCCCACACAGAGTCCAGACCTTGGGGTCTCAGCTCAGAAACTTACGGGGAAGGATGGAGAAGTGGGAGACACAGAATTCCAAGCAGCCCTACCAGGGACTATACTACAAGCCTAAAATCCCAAGGAGACATATGCCTGAATCCTGAAAAGCCAACAACCCTTCCTCTCCACTCCGGTACTCCCGTGTCAGGACCGAGGGATGCGAGACCCAGAATCCCAAACACCTGCTACGAGCCCCGGCCTCCAGGCCCTGAGTCATTACGATGGTACAGCAAGGCTGGAGCCTGAGAGAAGGCAGTCACCCTGTACCTGAGAGAAAGGGGTCCCAGAACCCGAAACAGCCTCCAGACACTGGGGTCTCAGCTCAGAAACTCCCCGGAAAGTTCCGAGGGATTGGAGACACAGAATGGGAAGTGCCCCGCTCGCCCCGGGCCTCCAGGCCCGGGGCTGCTCGCCCCGGGCCTCCAGGCCCGGGGCTGCTCGCCCCGGGCCTCCAGGCCCGGGGCTGCTCGCCCCGGGCCTCCACGCCCGGGGCTGCTCGCCCCGGGCCTCCAGGCCCGGGGCTGCTCGCCCCGGGCCTCCACGCCCGGGGCTGCTCGCCATGGCTCACTATCACTGAAGCCGTTCCTGTACCTTAGAGAAGGGGTCACACAAACACAAACACCCTCCAGGCCCTGGGTTCCCTGCTCAGAAAATCCCGGGCAAGTTCCGAGGGATGGGATACGCCGAATGGGTTGTGCTCCTGGTCGACCCGGGCCTCCACGCCCGGGGCTCTATCTTAACATGGCGCATCAGGGCTGAAGCCTCTCCCTGTCAGTGACAGAAACGGGCCAGTGTTTCCCACACAGAGTCCAGACCTTGGGGTCTCAGCTCAGAAACTTATGGGGAAGGATGGAGAAGTGGGAGACACAGAATTCCAAGCAGCCCTACCAGGGACTATACTACAAGCCTAAAATCCCAAGGAGACATATGCCTGAATCCTGAAAAGCCAACAACCCTTCCTCTCCACTCCGGTACTACCGGGTCAGGACCGGGGGATGCGAGACCCAGAATCCCAAACACCTGCTACGAGCCCCGGCTTCCAGGCCCTGAGTCATTACGATGGCTCACCATGGCTGGAGCCTGAGAGAAGGCAGTCACCCTGTACCTGCGAGAAAGAGGTCACAGATCCCAAAACAGCCTCCAGACACTGGGGTCTCAGCTCAGAAACTCCCCGGAAAGTTCCGAGGGATTGGAGACACAGAATGGGAAGTGCCCCGCTCGCCCCGGGCCTCCAGGCCCGGGGCTGCTCGCCCCGGGCCTCCAGGCCCGGGGCTGCTCGCCCCGGGCCTCCAGGCCCGGGGCTGCTCGCCCCGGGCCTCCAGGCCCGGGGCTGCTCGCCCCGGGCCTCCAGGCCCGGGGCTGCTCGCCCCGGGCCTCCAGGCCCGGGGCTGCTCGCCCCGGGCCTCCAGGCCCGGGGCTGCTCGCCCCGGGCCTCCAGGCCCGGGGCTGCTCGCCCCGGGCCTCCAGGCCCGGGGCTGCTCGCCCCGGGCCTCCAGGCCCGGGGCTGCTCGCCCCGGGCCTCCAGGCCCGGGGCTGCTCGCCCCGGGCCTCGAGGCCCGGGGCTGCTCGCCCCGGGCCTCCAGGCCCGGGGCTGCTCGCCCCGGGCCTCCAGGCCCGGGGCTGCTCGCCCCGGGCCTCCAGGCCCGGGGCTGCTCGCCCCGGGCCTCGAGGCCCGGGGCTGCTCGCCCCGGGCCTCGAGGCCCGGGGCTGCTCGCCCCGGGCCTCCAGGCCCGGGGCTGCTCGCCCCGGGCCTCCAGGCCCGGGGCTGCTCGCCCCGGGCCTCCAGGCCCGGGGCTGCTCGCCCCGGGCCTCCAGGCCCGGGGCTGCTCGCCCCGGGCCTCCAGGCCCGGGGCTGCTCGCCCCGGGCCTCCAGGCCCGGGGCTGCTCGCCCCGGGCCTCCAGGCCCGGGGCTGCTCGCCCCGGGCCTCCAGGCCCGGGGCTGCTCGCCCCGGGCCTCCAGGCCCGGGGCTGCTCGCCCCGGGCCTCCAGGCCCGGGGCTGCTCGCCCCGGGCCTCCAGGCCCGGGGCTGCTCGCCCCGGGCCTCCAGGCCCGGGGCTGCTCGCCCCGGGCCTCCAGGCCCGGGGCTGCTCGCCCCGGGCCTCCAGGCCCGGGGCTGCTCGCCCCGGGCCTCCAGGCCCGGGGCTGCTCGCCCCGGGCCTCCAGGCCCGGGGCTGCTCGCCCCGGGCCTCCAGGCCCGGGGCTGCTCGCCCCGGGCCTCCAGGCCCGGGGCTGCTCGCCCCGGGCCTCCAGGCCCGGGGCTGCTCGCCCCGGGCCTCCAGGCCCGGGGCTGCTCGCCCCGGGCCTCCAGGCCCGGGGCTGCTCGCCCCGGGCCTCCAGGCCCGGGGCTGCTCGCCCCGGGCCTCCAGGCCCGGGGCTGCTCGCCCCGGGCCTCCAGGCCCGGGGCTGCTCGCCCCGGGCCTCCAGGCCCGGGGCTGCTCGCCCCGGGCCTCCAGGCCCGGGGCTGCTCGCCCCGGGCCTCCAGGCCCGGGGCTGCTCGCCCCGGGCCTCCAGGCCCGGGGCTGCTCGCCCCGGGCCTCCAGGCCCGGGGCTGCTCGCCCCGGGCCTCCAGGCCCGGGGCTGCTCGCCCCGGGCCTCCAGGCCCGGGGCTGCTCGCCCCGGGCCTCCAGGCCCGGGGCTGCTCGCCCCGGGCCTCCAGGCCCGGGGCTGCTCGCCCCGGGCCTCCAGGCCCGGGGCTGCTCGCCCCGGGCCTCCAGGCCCGGGGCTGCTCGCCCCGGGCCTCCAGGCCCGGGGCTGCTCGCCCCGGGCCTCCAGGCCCGGGGCTGCTCGCCCCGGGCCTCCAGGCCCGGGGCTGCTCGCCCCGGGCCTCCAGGCCCGGGGCTGCTCGCCCCGGGCCTCCAGGCCCGGGGCTGCTCGCCCCGGGCCTCCAGGCCCGGGGCTGCTCGCCCCGGGCCTCCAGGCCCGGGGCTGCTCGCCCCGGGCCTCCAGGCCCGGGGCTGCTCGCCCCGGGCCTCCAGGCCCGGGGCTGCTCGCCCCGGGCCTCCAGGCCCGGGGCTGCTCGCCCCGGGCCTCCAGGCCCGGGGCTGCTCGCCCCGGGCCTCCAGGCCCGGGGCTGCTCGCCCCGGGCCTCCAGGCCCGGGGCTGCTCGCCCCGGGCCTCCAGGCCCGGGGCTGCTCGCCCCGGGCCTCCAGGCCCGGGGCTGCTCGCCCCGGGCCTCCAGGCCCGGGGCTGCTCGCCCCGGGCCTCCAGGCCCGGGGCTGCTCGCCCCGGGCCTCCAGGCCCGGGGCTGCTCGCCCCGGGCCTCCAGGCCCGGGGCTGCTCGCCCCGGGCCTCCAGGCCCGGGGCTGCTCGCCCCGGGCCTCCAGGCCCGGGGCTGCTCGCCCCGGGCCTCCAGGCCCGGGGCTGCTCGCCCCGGGCCTCCAGGCCCGGGGCTGCTCGCCCCGGGCCTCCAGGCCCGGGGCTGCTCGCCCCGGGCCTCCAGGCCCGGGGCTGCTCGCCCCGGGCCTCCAGGCCCGGGGCTGCTCGCCCCGGGCCTCCAGGCCCGGGGCTGCTCGCCCCGGGCCTCCAGGCCCGGGGCTGCTCGCCCCGGGCCTCCAGGCCCGGGGCTGCTCGCCATGGCTCACTATGACTGAAGCCGTTCCTGTACCTGAGAGAAGGGGTCACACAAACACTAACACCCTCCAGGCCCTGGGTTCCCTGCTCAGAAAATCCCGGGCAAGTTCCGAGGGATCGGATTCGCCAAATGGGTAGTGCTCCTGGTCGACCCGGGCCTCCACGCCCGGGGCTGCTCGCCCCGGGCCTCCACGCCCGGGGCTGCTCGCCCCGGGCCTCCACGCCCGGGGCTGCTCGCCATGGCTCACTATGACTGAAGCCGTTCCTGTACCTTAGAGAAGGGGGTCACACAAACACAAACACCCTCCAGGCCCTGGGTTCCCTGCTCAGAAAATCCCGGGCAAGTTCCGAGGGATCGGATTCGCCAAATGGGTAGTGCTCCTGGTCGACCCGGGCCTCCACGCCCGGGGCTCTATCTTTCCATGGCGCATCAGGGCTGAAGCCTCTCCCTGTCAGTGACAGAAACGGGCCAGTGTTTCCCACACAGAGTCCAGACCTTGGGGTCTCAGCTCAGAAACTTACGGGGAAGGATGGAGAAGTGGGAGACACAGAATTCCAAGCAGCCCTACCAGGGACTATACTACAAGCCTAAAATCCCAAGGAGACATATGCCTGATTCCTGAAAAGCCAACAACCCTTCCTCTCCACTCCGGTACTCCCGGGTCAGGACCGAGGGATGCGAGACCCAGAATCCCAAACACCTGCTACGAGCCCCGGCCTCCAGGCCCTGAGACATTACGATGGCTCACCATGGTTGGAGCCTGAGAGAAGGCAGTCACCCTGTACCTGAGAGAAAGAGGTCACAGAACCCGAAACAGCCTCCAGACACTGGGGTCTCAGCTCAGAAACTCCCCGGAAAGTTCCGAGGGATTGGAGACACAGAATGGGAAGTGCCACGCTCGCCCCGGGCCTCCACGCCCGGGGTTGCTCGCCATGGCTCACTATGACTGAAGCCGTTCCTGTACCTTAGAGAAGGGGTCACACAAACACAAACACCCTCCAGGCCCTGGGTTCCCTGCTCAGAAAATCCCGGGCAAGTTCCGAGGGATCGGATTCGCCAAATGGGTAGTGCTCCTGGTCGACCCGGGCCTCCACGCCCGGGGCTCTATCTTTCCATGGCGCATCAGGGCTGAAGCCTCTCCCTGTCAGTGACAGAAACGGGCCAGTGTTTCCCACACAGAGTCCAGACCTTGGGGTCTCAGCTCAGAAACTTACGGGGAAGGATGGAGAAGTGGGAGACACAGAATTCCAAGCAGCCCTACCAGGGACTATACTACAAGCCTAAAATCCCAAGGAGACATATGCCTGATTCCTGAAAAGCCAACAACCCTTCCTCTCCACTCCGGTACTCCCGGGTCAGGACCGAGGGATGCGAGACCCAGAATCCCAAACACCTGCTACGAGCCCCGGCCTCCAGGCCCTGAGACATTACGATGGCTCACCATGGTTGGAGCCTGAGAGAAGGCAGTCACCCTGTACCTGAGAGAAAGAGGTCACAGAACCCGAAACAGCCTCCAGACACTGGGGTCTCAGCTCAGAAACTCCCCGGAAAGTTCCGAGGGATTGGAGACACAGAATGGGAAGTGCCACGCTCGCCCCGGGCCTCCACGCCCGGGGCTGCTCGCCATGGCTCACTATGACTGAAGCCGTTCCTGTATCTTAGAGAAGGGGTCACACAAACACAAACACCCTCCAGGCCCTGGGTTCCCTGCTCAGAAAATCCCGGGCAAGTTCCGAGGGATCGGATTCGCCAAATGGGTAGTGCTCCTGGTCGACCTGGGCCTCCACGCCCGGGGCTCTATCTTTCCATGGCGCATCAGGGCTGAAGCCTCTCCCTGTCAGTGACAGAAACGGGCCAGTGTTTCCCACACAGAGTCCAGACCTTGGGGTCTCAGCTCAGAAACTTACGGGGAAGGATGGAGAAGTGGGAGACACAGAATTCCAAGCAGCCCTACCAGGGACTATACTACAAGCCTAAAATCCCAAGGAGACATATGCCTGAATCCTGAAAAGCCAACAACCCATCCTCTCCACTCCGGTACTCCCGGGTCAGGACCGAGGGATGCGAAACCCAGAATCCCAAACACCTGCTACGAGCCCCGGCCTCCAGGCCCTGAGTCATTACGATGGCTCACCATGGCTGGAGCCTGAGAGAAGGCAGTCACCCTGTACCTGAGAGAAAGGGGTCACAGAACCCGAAACAGCCTCCAGACACTGGGGTCTCAGCTCAGAAACTCCCCGGAAAGTTCCGAGGGATTGGAGACACAGAATGGGAAGTGCCCCGCTCGCCCCGGGCCTCCAGGCCCGGGGCTGCTCGCCCCGGGCCTCCAGGCCCGGGGCTGCTCGCCCCGGGCCTCCAGGCCCGGGGCTGCTCGCCCCGGGCCTCCAGGCCCGGGGCTGCTCGCCCCGGGCCTCCAGGCCCGGGCTGCTCGCCCCCGGGCCTCCAGGCCGGGCTGCTCGCCCCGGGCCTCCAGGCCCGGGGCTGCTCGCCCCGGGCCTCCAGGCCCGGGGCTGCTCGCCCCGGGCCTCCAGGCCCGGGGCTGCTCGCCCCGGGCCTCCAGGCCCGGGGCTGCTCGCCCCGGGCCTCCAGGCCCGGGGCTGCTCGCCCCGGGCCTCCAGGCCCGGGGCTGCTCGCCCCGGGCCTCCAGGCCCGGGGCTGCTCGCCCCGGGCCTCCAGGCCCGGGGCTGCTCGCCCCGGGCCTCCAGGCCCGGGGCTGCTCGCCCCGGGCCTCCAGGCCCGGGGCTGCTCGCCCCGGGCCTCCAGGCCCGGGGCTGCTCGCCCGGGCCTCCAGGCCCGGGGCTGCTCGCCCCGGGCCTCCAGGCCCGGGGCTGCTCGCCCCGGGCCTCCAGGCCCGGGGCTGCTCGCCCCGGGCCTCCAGGCCGGGGCTGCTCGCCCCGGGCCTCCAGGCCCGGGGCTGCTCGCCCCGGGCCTCCAGGCCCGGGGCTGCTCGCCCCGGGCCTCCAGGCCCGGGGCTGCTCGCCCGGGCCTCCAGGCCGGGCTGCTCGCCCCGGGCCTCCAGGCCCGGGGCTGCTCGCCCCGGGCCTCCAGGCCCGGGGCTGCTCGCCCCGGGCCTCCAGGCCCGGGGCTGCTCGCCCCGGGCCTCCAGGCCCGGGGCTGCTCGCCCCGGGCCTCCAGGCCCGGGGCTGCTCGCCCCGGGCCTCCAGGCCCGGGGCTGCTCGCCCCGGGCCTCCAGGCCCGGGGCTGCTCGCCCCGGGCCTCCAGGCCCGGGGCTGCTCGCCCCGGGCCTCCAGGCCCGGGGCTGCTCGCCCCGGGCCTCCACGCCCGGGGCTGCTCGCCCCGGGCCTCCACGCCCGGGGCTGCTCGCCCCGGGCCTCCACGCCCGGGGCTGCTCGCCCCGGGCCTCCACGCCCGGGGCTGCTCGCCCGGGCCTCCACGCCCGGGGCTGCTCGCCCGGCCTCCACGCCCGGGGCTGCTCGCCCCGGGCCTCCACGCCCGGGCTGCTCGCCCCGGGCCTCCACGCCCGGGGCTGCTCGCCCCGGGCCTCCACGCCCGGGGCTGCTCGCCCCGGGCCTCCACGCCCGGGGCTGCTCGCCCGGGCCTCCACGCCCGGGGCTGCTCGCCATGGCTCACTATGACTGAAGCCGTTCCTGTACCTTAGAGAAGGGGGTCACACAAACACAAACACCCTCAGGCCCTGGGTTCCCTGCTCAGAAAATCCGGGCAAGTTCGAGGATCGGATTCGCCAAATGGGTAGTGCTCCTGGTCGACCCGGGCCTCCACGCCGGGGCTCTATCTTTCCATGGCGCATCAGGGCTGAAGCCTCTCCCTGTCAGTGACAGAACGGGCCAGTGTTTCCCACACAGAGTCCAGACCTTGGGGTCTCAGCTCAGAAACTTACGGGGAAGGATGGAGAAGTGGGAGACACAGAATTCCAAGCAGCCCTACCAGGGACTATACTACAAGCCTAAAATCCCAAGGAGACATATGCCTGATTCCTGAAAAGCCAACAACCCTTCCTCTCCACTCCGGTACTCCCGGGTCAGGACCGAGGGATGCGAGACCCAGAATCCAAACACCTGCTACGAGCCCCGGCCTCCAGGCCCTGAGACATTACGATGGCTCACCATGGTTGGAGCCTGAGAGAAGGCAGTCACCCTGTACCTGAGAGAAAGAGGTCACAGAACCCGAAACAGCCTCCAGACACTGGGGTCTCAGCTCAGAAACTCCCCGGAAAGTTCCGAGGGATTGGAGACACAGAATGGGAAGTGCCACGCTCGCCCCGGGCCTCCACGCCCGGGGCTGCTCGCCATGGCTCACTATGACTGAAGCCGTTCCTGTATCTTAGAGAAGGGGTCACACAAACACAAACACCCTCCAGGCCCTGGGTTCCCTGCTCAGAAAATCCCGGGCAAGTTCCGAGGGATCGGATTCGCCAAATGGGTAGTGCTCCTGGTCGACCTGGGCCTCCACGCCCGGGGCTCTATCTTTCCATGGCGCATCAGGGCTGAAGCCTCTCCCTGTCAGTGACAGAAACGGGCCAGTGTTTCCCACACAGAGTCCAGACCTTGGGGTCTCAGCTCAGAAACTTACGGGGAAGGATGGAGAAGTGGGAGACACAGAATTCCAAGCAGCCCTACCAGGGACTATACTACAAGCCTAAAATCCCAAGGAGACATATGCCTGAATCCTGAAAAGCCAACAACCCATCCTCTCCACTCCGGTACTCCCGGGTCAGGACCGAGGGATGCGAAACCCAGAATCCCAAACACCTGCTACGAGCCCCGGCCTCCAGGCCCTGAGTCATTACGATGGCTCACCATGGCTGGAGCCTGAGAGAAGGCAGTCACCCTGTACCTGAGAGAAAGGGGTCACAGAACCCGAAACAGCCTCCAGACACTGGGGTCTCAGCTCAGAAACTCCCCGGAAAGTTCCGAGGGATTGGAGACACAGAATGGGAAGTGCCCCGCTCGCCCCGGGCCTCCAGGCCCGGGGCTGCTCGCCCCGGGCCTCCAGGCCCGGGGCTGCTCGCCCCGGGCCTCCACGCCCGGGGCTGCTCGCCCCGGGCCTCCACGCCCGGGGCTGCTCGCCCCGGGCCTCCACGCCCGGGGCTGCTCGCCCCGGGCCTCCACGCCCGGGGCTGCTCTGCCCCGGGCCTCCACGCCCGGGGCTGCTCGCCCCGGGCCTCCACGCCCGGGGCTGCTCGCCCGGGCCTCCACGCCCGGGGCTGCTCGCCCCGGGCCTCCACGCCCGGGCTGCTCGCCCGGGCCTCCACGCCCGGGGCTGCTCGCCATGGCTCACTATGACTGAAACCGTTCCTGTACCTTAGAGAAGGGGGTCACACAAACACAAACACCCTCCAGGCCCTGGGTTCCCTGCTCAGAAAATCCCGGGCAAGTTCCGAGGGATCGGATTCGCCAAATGGGTAGTGCTCCTGGTCGACCCGGGCCTCCACGCCCGGGGCTCTATCTTTCCATGGCGCATCAGGGCTGAAGCCTCTCCCTGTCAGTGACAGAAACGGGCCAGTGTTTCCCACACAGAGTCCAGACCTTGGGGTCTCAGCTCAGAAACTTACGGGGAAGGATGGAGAAGTGGGAGACACAGAATTCCAAGCAGCCCTACCAGGGACTATACTACAAGCCTAAAATCCCAAGGAGACATATGCCTGATTCCTGAAAAGCCAACAACCCTTCCTCTCCACTCCGGTACTCCCGGGTCAGGACCGAGGGATGCGAGACCCAGAATCCCAAACACCTGCTACGAGCCCCGGCCTCCAGGCCCTGAGACATTACGATGGCTCACCATGGTTGGAGCCTGAGAGAAGGCAGTCACCCTGTACCTGAGAGAAAGAGGTCACAGAACCCGAAACAGCCTCCAGACACTGGGGTCTCAGCTCAGAAACTCCCCGGAAAGTTCCGAGGGATTGGAGACACAGAATGGGAAGTGCCACGCTCGCCCCGGGCCTCCACGCCCGGGGCTGCTCGCCATGGCTCACTATGACTGAAGCCGTTCCTGTACCTTAGAGAAGGGGTCACACAAACACAAACACCCTCCAGGCCCTGGGTTCCCTGCTCAGAAAATCCCGGGCAAGTTCCGAGGGATCGGATTCGCCAAATGGGTAGTGCTCCTGGTCGACCCGGGCCTCCACGCCCGGGGCTCTATCTTTCCATGGCGCATCAGGGCTGAAGCCTCTCCCTGTCAGTGACAGAAACGGGCCAGTGTTTCCCACACAGAGTCCAGACCTTGGGGTCTCAGCTCAGAAACTTACGGGGAAGGATGGAGAAGTGGGAGACACAGAATTCCAAGCAGCCCTACCAGGGACTATACTACAAGCCTAAAATCCAAGGAGACATATGCCTGATTCCTGAAAAGCCAACAACCCTTCCTCTCCACTCCGGTACTCCCGGGTCAGGACCGAGGGATGCGAGACCCAGAATCCCAAACACCTGCTACGAGCCCCGGCCTCCAGGCCCTGAGACATTACGATGGCTCACCATGGTTGGAGCCTGAGAGAAGGCAGTCACCCTGTACCTGAGAGAAAGAGGTCACAGAACCCGAAACAGCCTCCAGACACTGGGGTCTCAGCTCAGAAACTCCCCGGAAAGTTCCGAGGGATTGGAGACACAGAATGGGAAGTGCCACGCTCGCCCCGGGCCTCCACGCCCGGGGCTGCTCGCCATGGCTCACTATGGCTGAAGCCGTTCCTGTACCTTAGAGAAGGGGGTCACACAAACACAAACACCCTCCAGGCCCTGGGTTCCCTGCTCAGAAAATCCCGGGCAAGTTCCGAGGGATCGGATTCGCCAAATGGGTAGTGCTCCTGGTCGACCCGGGCCTCCACGCCCGGGGCTCTATCTTTCCATGGCGCATCAGGGCTGAAGCCTCTCCCTGTCAGTGACAGAAACGGGCCAGTGTTTCCCACACAGAGTCCAGACCTTGGGGTCTCAGCTCAGAAACTTACGGGGAAGGATGGAGAAGTGGGAGACACAGAATTCCAAGCAGCCCTTCCAGGGACTATACTACAAGCCTAAAATCCCAAGGAGACATATGCCTGATTCCTGAAAAGCCAACAACCCTTCCTCTCCACTCCGGTACTCCCGGGTCAGGACCGAGGGATGCGAGACCCAGAATCCCAAACACCTGCTACGAGCCCCGGCCTCCAGGCCCTGAGACATTACGATGGCTCACCATGGTTGGAGCCTGAGAGAAGGCAGTCACCCTGTACCTGAGAGAAAGAGGTCACAGAACCCGAAACAGCCTCCAGACACTGGGGTCTCAGCTCAGAAACTCCCCGGAAAGTTCCGAGGGATTGGAGACACAGAATGGGAAGTGCCACGCTCGCCCCGGGCCTCCACGCCCGGGGCTGCTCGCCATGGCTCACTATGGCTGAAGCCGTTCCTGTACCTTAGAGAAGGGGGTCACACAAACACAAACACCCTCCAGGCCCTGGGTTCCCTGCTCAGAAAATCCCGGGCAAGTTCCGAGGGATCGGATTCGCCAAATGGGTAGTGCTCCTGGTCGACCCGGGCCTCCACGCCCGGGGCTCTATCTTTCCATGGCGCATCAGGGCTGAAGCCTCTCCCTGTCAGTGACAGAAACGGGCCAGTGTTTCCCACACAGAGTCCAGACCTTGGGGTCTCAGCTCAGAAACTTACGGGGAAGGATGGAGAAGTGGGAGACACAGAATTCCAAGCAGCCCTTCCAGGGACTATACTACAAGCCTAAAATCCCAAGGAGACATATGCCTGATTCCTGAAAAGCCAACAACCCTTCCTCTCCACTCCGGTACTCCCGGGTCAGGACCGAGGGATGCGAGACCCAGAATCCCAAACACCTGCTACGAGCCCCGGCCTCCAGGCCCTGAGACATTACGATGGCTCACCATGGTTGGAGCCTGAGAGAAGGCAGTCACCCTGTACCTGAGAGAAAGAGGTCACAGAACCCGAAACAGCCTCCAGACACTGGGGTCTCAGCTCAGAAACTCCCCGGAAAGTTCCGAGGGATTGGAGACACAGAATGGGAAGTGCCACGCTCGCCCCGGGCCTCCACGCCCGGGGCTGCTCGCCATGGCTCACTATGGCTGAAGCCGTTCCTGTACCTTAGAGAAGGGGGTCACACAAACACAAACACCCTCCAGGCCCTGGGTTCCCTGCTCAGAAAATCCCGGGCAAGTTCCGAGGGATCGGATTCGCCAAATGGGTAGTGCTCCTGGTCGACCCGGGCCTCCACGCCCGGGGCTCTATCTTTCCATGGCGCATCAGGGCTGAAGCCTCTCCCTGTCAGTGACAGAAACGGGCCAGTGTTTCCCACACAGAGTCCAGACCTTGGGGTCTCAGCTCAGAAACTTACGGGGAAGGATGGAGAAGTGGGAGACACAGAATTCCAAGCAGCCCTTCCAGGGACTATACTACAAGCCTAAAATCCCAAGGAGACATATGCCTGATTCCTGAAAAGCCAACAACCCTTCCTCTCCACTCCGGTACTCCCGGGTCAGGACCGAGGGATGCGAGACCCAGAATCCCAAACACCTGCTACGAGCCCCGGCCTCCAGGCCCTGAGACATTACGATGGCTCACCATGGTTGGAGCCTGAGAGAAGGCAGTCACCCTGTACCTGAGAGAAAGAGGTCACAGAACCCGAAACAGCCTCCAGACACTGGGGTCTCAGCTCAGAAACTCCCCGGAAAGTTCCGAGGGATTGGAGACACAGAATGGGAAGTGCCCCGCTCGCCCCGGGCCTCCACGCCCGGGGCTGCTCGCCATGGCTCACTATGACTGAAGCCGTTCCTGTATCTTAGAGAAGGGGTCACACAAACACAAACACCCTCCAGGCCCTGGGTTCCCTGCTCAGAAAATCCCGGGCAAGTTCCGAGGGATCGGATTCGCCAAATGGGTAGTGCTCCTGGTCGACCTGGGCCTCCACGCCCGGGGCTCTATCTTTCCATGGCGCATCAGGGCTGAAGCCTCTCCCTGTCAGTGACAGAAACGGGCCAGTGTTTCCCACACAGAGTCCAGACCTTGGGGTCTCAGCTCAGAAACTTACGGGGAAGGATGGAGAAGTGGGAGACACAGAATTCCAAGCAGCCCTACCAGGGACTATACTACAAGCCTAAAATCCCAAGGAGACATATGCCTGAATCCTGAAAAGCCAACAACCCATCCTCTCCACTCCGGTACTCCCGGGTCAGGACCGAGGGATGCGAAACCCAGAATCCCAAACACCTGCTACGAGCCCCGGCCTCCAGGCCCTGAGTCATTACGATGGCTCACCATGGCTGGAGCCTGAGAGAAGGCAGTCACCCTGTACCTGAGAGAAAGGGGTCACAGAACCCGAAACAGCCTCCAGACACTGGGGTCTCAGCTCAGAAACTCCCCGGAAAGTTCCGAGGGATTGGAGACACAGAATGGGAAGTGCCACGCTCGCCCCGGGCCTCCACGCCCGGGGCTGCTCGCCCCGGGCCTCCACGCCCGGGGCTGCTCGCCCCGGGCCTCCACGCCCGGGGCTGCTCGCCCCGGGCCTCCACGCCCGGGGCTGCTCGCCCCGGGCCTCCACGCCCGGGGCTGCTCGCCCCGGGCCTCCACGCCCGGGGCTGCTCGCCCCGGGCCTCCACGCCCGGGGCTGCTCGCCCCGGGCCTCCACGCCCGGGGCTGCTCGCCCCGGGCCTCCACGCCCGGGGCTGCTCGCCCCGGGCCTCCACGCCCGGGGCTGCTCGCCCCGGGCCTCCACGCCCGGGGCTGCTCGCCCCGGGCCTCCACGCCCGGGGCTGCTCGCCCCGGGCCTCCACGCCCGGGGCTGCTCGCCCCGGGCCTCCACGCCCGGGGCTGCTCGCCCCGGGCCTCCACGCCCGGGGCTGCTCGCCCCGGGCCTCCACGCCCGGGGCTGCTCGCCCCGGGCCTCCACGCCCGGGGCTGCTCGCCCCGGGCCTCCACGCCCGGGGCTGCTCGCCATGGCTCACTATGACTGAAGCCGTTCCTGTACCTTAGAGAAGGGGGTCACACAAACACAAACACCCTCCAGGCCCTGGGTTCCCTGCTCAGAAAATCCCGGGCAAGTTCCGAGGGATCGGATTCGCCAAATGGGTAGTGCTCCTGGTCGACCCGGGCCTCCACGCCCGGGGCTCTATCTTTCCATGGCGCATCAGGGCTGAAGCCTCTCCCTGTCAGTGACAGAAACGGGCCAGTGTTTCCCACACAGAGTCCAGACCTTGGGGTCTCAGCTCAGAAACTTACGGGGAAGGATGGAGAAGTGGGAGACACAGAATTCCAAGCAGCCCTACCAGGGACTATACTACAAGCCTAAAATCCCAAGGAGACATATGCCTGATTCCTGAAAAGCCAACAACCCTTCCTCTCCACTCCGGTACTCCCGGGTCAGGACCGAGGGATGCGAGACCCAGAATCCCAAACACCTGCTACGAGCCCCGGCCTCCAGGCCCTGAGACATTACGATGGCTCACCATGGTTGGAGCCTGAGAGAAGGCAGTCACCCTGTACCTGAGAGAAAGAGGTCACAGAACCCGAAACAGCCTCCAGACACTGGGGTCTCAGCTCAGAAACTCCCCGGAAAGTTCCGAGGGATTGGAGACACAGAATGGGAAGTGCCACGCTCGCCCCGGGCCTCCACGCCCGGGGCTGCTCGCCATGGCTCACTATGACTGAAGCCGTTCCTGTACCTTAGAGAAGGGGTCACACAAACACAAACACCCTCCAGGCCCTGGGTTCCCTGCTCAGAAAATCCCGGGCAAGTTCCGAGGGATCGGATTCGCCAAATGGGTAGTGCTCCTGGTCGACCCGGGCCTCCACGCCCGGGGCTCTATCTTTCCATGGCGCATCAGGGCTGAAGCCTCTCCCTGTCAGTGACAGAAACGGGCCAGTGTTTCCCACACAGAGTCCAGACCTTGGGGTCTCAGCTCAGAAACTTACGGGGAAGGATGGAGAAGTGGGAGACACAGAATTCCAAGCAGCCCTACCAGGGACTATACTACAAGCCTAAAATCCCAAGGAGACATATGCCTGATTCCTGAAAAGCCAACAACCCTTCCTCTCCACTCCGGTACTCCCGGGTCAGGACCGAGGGATGCGAGACCCAGAATCCCAAACACCTGCTACGAGCCCCGGCCTCCAGGCCCTGAGACATTACAATGGCTCACCATGGTTGGAGCCTGAGAGAAGGCAGTCACCCTGTACCTGAGAGAAAGAGGTCACAGAACCCGAAACAGCCTCCAGACACTGGGGTCTCAGCTCAGAAACTCCCCGGAAAGTTCCGAGGGATTGGAGACACAGAATGGGAAGTGCCACGCTCGCCCCGGGCCTCCACGCCCGGGGCTGCTCGCCATGGCTCACTATGGCTGAAGCCGTTCCTGTACCTTAGAGAAGGGGGTCACACAAACACAAACACCCTCCAGGCCCTGGGTTCCCTGCTCAGAAAATCCCGGGCAAGTTCCGAGGGATCGGATTCGCCAAATGGGTAGTGCTCCTGGTCGACCCGGGCCTCCACGCCCGGGGCTCTATCTTTCCATGGCGCATCAGGGCTGAAGCCTCTCCCTGTCAGTGACAGAAACGGGCCAGTGTTTCCCACACAGAGTCCAGACCTTGGGGTCTCAGCTCAGAAACTTACGGGGAAGGATGGAGAAGTGGGAGACACAGAATTCCAAGCAGCCCTACCAGGGACTATACTACAAGCCTAAAATCCCAAGGAGACATATGCCTGATTCCTGAAAAGCCAACAACCCTTCCTCTCCACTCCGGTACTCCCGGGTCAGGACCGAGGGATGCGAGACCCAGAATCCCAAACACCTGCTACGAGCCCCGGCCTCCAGGCCCTGAGACATTACGATGGCTCACCATGGTTGGAGCCTGAGAGAAGGCAGTCACCCTGTACCTGAGAGAAAGAGGTCACAGAACCCGAAACAGCCTCCAGACACTGGGGTCTCAGCTCAGAAACTCCCCGGAAAGTTCCGAGGGATTGGAGACACAGAATGGGAAGTGCCACGCTCGCCCCGGGCCTCCACGCCCGGGGCTGCTCGCCATGGCTCACTATGGCTGAAGCCGTTCCTGTACCTTAGAGAAGGGGGTCACACAAACACAAACACCCTCCAGGCCCTGGGTTCCCTGCTCAGAAAATCCCGGGCAAGTTCCGAGGGATCGGATTCGCCAAATGGGTAGTGCTCCTGGTCGACCCGGGCCTCCACGCCCGGGGCTCTATCTTTCCATGGCGCATCAGGGCTGAAGCCTCTCCCTGTCAGTGACAGAAACGGGCCAGTGTTTCCCACACAGAGTCCAGACCTTGGGGTCTCAGCTCAGAAACTTACGGGGAAGGATGGAGAAGTGGGAGACACAGAATTCCAAGCAGCCCTACCAGGGACTATACTACAAGCCTAAAATCCCAAGGAGACATATGCCTGATTCCTGAAAAGCCAACAACCCTTCCTCTCCACTCCGGTACTCCCGGGTCAGGACCGAGGGATGCGAGACCCAGAATCCCAAACACCTGCTACGAGCCCCGGCCTCCAGGCCCTGAGACATTACGATGGCTCACCATGGTTGGAGCCTGAGAGAAGGCAGTCACCCTGTACCTGAGAGAAAGAGGTCACAGAACCCGAAACAGCCTCCAGACACTGGGGTCTCAGCTCAGAAACTCCCCGGAAAGTTCCGAGGGATTGGAGACACAGAATGGGAAGTGCCACGCTCGCCCCGGGCCTCCACGCCCGGGGCTGCTCGCCATGGCTCACTATGACTGAAGCCGTTCCTGTATCTTAGAGAAGGGGTCACACAAACACAAACACCCTCCAGGCCCTGGGTTCCCTGCTCAGAAAATCCCGGGCAAGTTCCGAGGGATCGGATTCGCCAAATGGGTAGTGCTCCTGGTCGACCTGGGCCTCCACGCCCGGGGCTCTATCTTTCCATGGCGCATCAGGGCTGAAGCCTCTCCCTGTCAGTGACAGAAACGGGCCAGTGTTTCCCACACAGAGTCCAGACCTTGGGGTCTCAGCTCAGAAACTTACGGGGAAGGATGGAGAAGTGGGAGACACAGAATTCCAAGCAGCCCTACCAGGGACTATACTACAAGCCTAAAATCCCAAGGAGACATATGCCTGAATCCTGAAAAGCCAACAACCCATCCTCTCCACTCCGGTACTCCCGGGTCAGGACCGAGGGATGCGAAACCCAGAATCCCAAACACCTGCTACGAGCCCCGGCCTCCAGGCCCTGAGTCATTACGATGGCTCACCATGGCTGGAGCCTGAGAGAAGGCAGTCACCCTGTACCTGAGAGAAAGGGGTCACAGAACCCGAAACAGCCTCCAGACACTGGGGTCTCAGCTCAGAAACTCCCCGGAAAGTTCCGAGGGATTGGAGACACAGAATGGGAAGTGCCCCGCTCGCCCCGGGCCTCCAGGCCCGGGGCTGCTCGCCCCGGGCCTCCAGGCCCGGGGCTGCTCGCCCCGGGCCTCCAGGCCCGGGGCTGCTCGCCCCGGGCCTCCAGGCCCGGGGCTGCTCGCCCCGGGCCTCCAGGCCCGGGGCTGCTCGCCCCGGGCCTCCAGGCCCGGGGCTGCTCGCCCCGGGCCTCCAGGCCCGGGGCTGCTCGCCCCGGGCCTCCAGGCCCGGGGCTGCTCGCCCCGGGCCTCCAGGCCCGGGGCTGCTCGCCCCGGGCCTCCAGGCCCGGGGCTGCTCGCCCCGGGCCTCCAGGCCCGGGGCTGCTCGCCCCGGGCCTCCAGGCCCGGGGCTGCTCGCCCCGGGCCTCCAGGCCCGGGGCTGCTCGCCCCGGGCCTCCAGGCCCGGGGCTGCTCGCCCCGGGCCTCCAGGCCCGGGGCTGCTCGCCCCGGGCCTCCAGGCCCGGGGCTGCTCGCCCCGGGCCTCCAGGCCCGGGGCTGCTCGCCCCGGGCCTCCAGGCCCGGGGCTGCTCGCCCCGGGCCTCCAGGCCCGGGGCTGCTCGCCCCGGGCCTCCAGGCCCGGGGCTGCTCGCCCCGGGCCTCCAGGCCCGGGGCTGCTCGCCCCGGGCCTCCAGGCCCGGGGCTGCTCGCCCCGGGCCTCCAGGCCCGGGGCTGCTCGCCCCGGGCCTCCAGGCCCGGGGCTGCTCGCCCCGGGCCTCCAGGCCCGGGGCTGCTCGCCCCGGGCCTCCAGGCCCGGGGCTGCTCGCCCCGGGCCTCCAGGCCCGGGGCTGCTCGCCCCGGGCCTCCAGGCCCGGGGCTGCTCGCCCCGGGCCTCCAGGCCCGGGGCTGCTCGCCCCGGGCCTCCAGGCCCGGGGCTGCTCGCCCCGGGCCTCCAGGCCCGGGGCTGCTCGCCCCGGGCCTCCAGGCCCGGGGCTGCTCGCCCCGGGCCTCCAGGCCCGGGGCTGCTCGCCCCGGGCCTCCAGGCCCGGGGCTGCTCGCCCCGGGCCTCCAGGCCCGGGGCTGCTCGCCCCGGGCCTCCAGGCCCGGGGCTGCTCGCCCCGGGCCTCCAGGCCCGGGGCTGCTCGCCCCGGGCCTCCAGGCCCGGGGCTGCTCGCCCCGGGCCTCCAGGCCCGGGGCTGCTCGCCCCGGGCCTCCAGGCCCGGGGCTGCTCGCCCCGGGCCTCCAGGCCCGGGGCTGCTCGCCCCGGGCCTCCAGGCCCGGGGCTGCTCGCCCCGGGCCTCCAGGCCCGGGGCTGCTCGCCCCGGGCCTCCACGCCCGGGGCTGCTCGCCCCGGGCCTCCAGGCCCGGGGCTGCTCGCCCCGGGCCTCCACGCCCGGGGCTGCTCGCCCCGGGCCTCCAGGCCCGGGGCTGCTCGCCCCGGGCCTCCACGCCCGGGGCTGCTCGCCCCGGGCCTCCAGGCCCGGGGCTGCTCGCCCCGGGCCTCCAGGCCCGGGGCTGCTCGCCCCGGGCCTCCACGCCCGGGGCTGCTCGCCCCGGGCCTCCACGCCCGGGGCTGCTCGCCCCGGGCCTCCACGCCCGGGGCTGCTCGCCCCGGGCCTCCACGCCCGGGGCTGCTCGCCCCGGGCCTCCACGCCCGGGGCTGCTCGCCCCGGGCCTCCACGCCCGGGGCTGCTCGCCCCGGGCCTCCACGCCCGGGGCTGCTCGCCCCGGGCCTCCACGCCCGGGGCTGCTCGCCATGGCTCACTATGACTGAAGCCGTTCCTGTACCTTAGAGAAGGGGGTCACACAAACACAAACACCCTCCAGGCCCTGGGTTCCCTGCTCAGAAAATCCCGGGCAAGTTCCGAGGGATCGGATTCGCCAAATGGGTAGTGCTCCTGGTCGACCCGGGCCTCCACGCCCGGGGCTCTATCTTTCCATGGCGCATCAGGGCTGAAGCCTCTCCCTGTCAGTGACAGAAACGGGCCAGTGTTTCCCACACAGAGTCCAGACCTTGGGGTCTCAGCTCAGAAACTTACGGGGAAGGATGGAGAAGTGGGAGACACAGAATTCCAAGCAGCCCTACCAGGGACTATACTACAAGCCTAAAATCCCAAGGAGACATATGCCTGATTCCTGAAAAGCCAACAACCCTTCCTCTCCACTCCGGTACTCCCGGGTCAGGACCGAGGGATGCGAGACCCAGAATCCCAAACACCTGCTACGAGCCCCGGCCTCCAGGCCCTGAGACATTACGATGGCTCACCATGGTTGGAGCCTGAGAGAAGGCAGTCACCCTGTACCTGAGAGAAAGAGGTCACAGAACCCGAAACAGCCTCCAGACACTGGGGTCTCAGCTCAGAAACTCCCCGGAAAGTTCCGAGGGATTGGAGACACAGAATGGGAAGTGCCACGCTCGCCCCGGGCCTCCACGCCCGGGGCTGCTCGCCATGGCTCACTATGACTGAAGCCGTTCCTGTATCTTAGAGAAGGGGTCACACAAACACAAACACCCTCCAGGCCCTGGGTTCCCTGCTCAGAAAATCCCGGGCAAGTTCCGAGGGATCGGATTCGCCAAATGGGTAGTGCTCCTGGTCGACCTGGGCCTCCACGCCCGGGGCTCTATCTTTCCATGGCGCATCAGGGCTGAAGCCTCTCCCTGTCAGTGACAGAAACGGGCCAGTGTTTCCCACACAGAGTCCAGACCTTGGGGTCTCAGCTCAGAAACTTACGGGGAAGGATGGAGAAGTGGGAGACACAGAATTCCAAGCAGCCCTA
This sequence comes from Prionailurus viverrinus, assembly GCF_022837055.1. Lineage (NCBI taxonomy): Eukaryota > Metazoa > Chordata > Mammalia > Carnivora > Felidae > Prionailurus > Prionailurus viverrinus. The sequence continues at coordinate 233,622 of NW_025927643.1, read as the reverse complement.
CCAGGGACTATACTACAAGCCTAAAATCCCAAGGAGACATATGCCTGAATCCTGAAAAGCCAACAACCCATCCTCTCCACTCCGGTACTCCCGGGTCAGGACCGAGGGATGCGAAACCCAGAATCCCAAACACCTGCTACGAGCCCCGGCCTCCAGGCCCTGAGTCATTACGATGGCTCACCATGGCTGGAGCCTGAGAGAAGGCAGTCACCCTGTACCTGAGAGAAAGGGGTCACAGAACCCGAAACAGCCTCCAGACACTGGGGTCTCAGCTCAGAAACTCCCCGGAAAGTTCCGAGGGATTGGAGACACAGAATGGGAAGTGCCCCGCTCGCCCCGGGCCTCCAGGCCCGGGGCTGCTCGCCCCGGGCCTCCAGGCCCGGGGCTGCTCGCCCCGGGCCTCCAGGCCCGGGGCTGCTCGCCCCGGGCCTCCAGGCCCGGGGCTGCTCGCCCCGGGCCTCCAGGCCCGGGGCTGCTCGCCCCGGGCCTCCAGGCCCGGGGCTGCTCGCCCCGGGCCTCCAGGCCCGGGGCTGCTCGCCCCGGGCCTCCAGGCCCGGGGCTGCTCGCCCCGGGCCTCCAGGCCCGGGGCTGCTCGCCCCGGGCCTCCAGGCCCGGGGCTGCTCGCCCCGGGCCTCCAGGCCCGGGGCTGCTCGCCCCGGGCCTCCAGGCCCGGGGCTGCTCGCCCCGGGCCTCCAGGCCCGGGGCTGCTCGCCCCGGGCCTCCAGGCCCGGGGCTGCTCGCCCCGGGCCTCCAGGCCCGGGGCTGCTCGCCCCGGGCCTCCAGGCCCGGGGCTGCTCGCCCCGGGCCTCCAGGCCCGGGGCTGCTCGCCCCGGGCCTCCAGGCCCGGGGCTGCTCGCCCCGGGCCTCCAGGCCCGGGGCTGCTCGCCCCGGGCCTCCAGGCCCGGGGCTGCTCGCCCCGGGCCTCCAGGCCCGGGGCTGCTCGCCCCGGGCCTCCAGGCCCGGGGCTGCTCGCCCCGGGCCTCCTGGCCCGGGGCTGCTCGCCCCGGGCCTCCTGGCCCGGGGCTGCTCGCCCCGGGCCTCCTGGCCCGGGGCTGCTCGCCCCGGGCCTCCAGGCCCGGGGCTGCTCGCCCCGGGCCTCCAGGCCCGGGGCTGCTCGCCCCGGGCCTCCAGGCCCGGGGCTGCTCGCCCCGGGCCTCCAGGCCCGGGGCTGCTCGCCCCGGGCCTCCAGGCCCGGGGCTGCTCGCCCCGGGCCTCCAGGCCCGGGGCTGCTCGCCCCGGGCCTCCAGGCCCGGGGCTGCTCGCCCCGGGCCTCCAGGCCCGGGGCTGCTCGCCCCGGGCCTCCAGGCCCGGGGCTGCTCGCCCCGGGCCTCCAGGCCCGGGGCTGCTCGCCCCGGGCCTCCAGGCCCGGGGCTGCTCGCCCCGGGCCTCCAGGCCCGGGGCTGCTCGCCCCGGGCCTCCAGGCCCGGGGCTGCTCGCCCCGGGCCTCCAGGCCCGGGGCTGCTCGCCCCGGGCCTCCAGGCCCGGGGCTGCTCGCCCCGGGCCTCCACGCCCGGGGCTGCTCGCCCCGGGCCTCCACGCCCGGGGCTGCTCGCCCCGGGCCTCCACGCCCGGGGCTGCTCGCCCCGGGCCTCCACGCCCGGGGCTGCTCGCCCCGGGCCTCCACGCCCGGGGCTGCTCGCCCCGGGCCTCCACGCCCGGGGCTGCTCGCCCCGGGCCTCCACGCCCGGGGCTGCTCGCCCCGGGCCTCCACGCCCGGGGCTGCTCGCCCCGGGCCTCCACGCCCGCGGCTGCTCGCCCCGGGCCTCCACGCCCGCGGCTGCTCGCCCCGGGCCTCCACGCCCGGGGCTGCTCGCCATGGCTCACTATGACTGAAGCCGTTCCTGTACCTTAGAGAAGGGGGTCACACAAACACAAACACCCTCCAGGCCCTGGGTTCCCTGCTCAGAAAATCCCGGGCAAGTTCCGAGGGATCGGATTCGCCAAATGGGTAGTGCTCCTGGTCGACCCGGGCCTCCACGCCCGGGGCTCTATCTTTCCATGGCGCATCAGGGCTGAAGCCTCTCCCTGTCAGTGACAGAAACGGGCCAGTGTTTCCCACACAGAGTCCAGACCTTGGGGTCTCAGCTCAGAAACTTACGGGGAAGGATGGAGAAGTGGGAGACACAGAATTCCAAGCAGCCCTACCAGGGACTATACTACAAGCCTAAAATCCCAAGGAGACATATGCCTGATTCCTGAAAAGCCAACAACCCTTCCTCTCCACTCCGGTACTCCCGGGTCAGGACCGAGGGATGCGAGACCCAGAATCCCAAACACCTGCTACGAGCCCCGGCCTCCAGGCCCTGAGACATTACGATGGCTCACCATGGTTGGAGCCTGAGAGAAGGCAGTCACCCTGTACCTGAGAGAAAGAGGTCACAGAACCCGAAACAGCCTCCAGACACTGGGGTCTCAGCTCAGAAACTCCCCGGAAAGTTCCGAGGGATTGGAGACACAGAATGGGAAGTGCCACGCTCGCCCCGGGCCTCCACGCCCGGGGCTGCTCGCCATGGCTCACTATGACTGAAGCCGTTCCTGTACCTTAGAGAAGGGGTCACACAAACACAAACACCCTCCAGGCCCTGGGTTCCCTGCTCAGAAAATCCCGGGCAAGTTCCGAGGGATCGGATTCGCCAAATGGGTAGTGCTCCTGGTCGACCCGGGCCTCCACGCCCGGGGCTCTATCTTTCCATGGCGCATCAGGGCTGAAGCCTCTCCCTGTCAGTGACAGAAACGGGCCAGTGTTTCCCACACAGAGTCCAGACCTTGGGGTCTCAGCTCAGAAACTTACGGGGAAGGATGGAGAAGTGGGAGACACAGAATTCCAAGCAGCCCTACCAGGGACTATACTACAAGCCTAAAATCCCAAGGAGACATATGCCTGATTCCTGAAAAGCCAACAACCCTTCCTCTCCACTCCGGTACTCCCGGGTCAGGACCGAGGGATGCGAGACCCAGAATCCCAAACACCTGCTACGAGCCCCGGCCTCCAGGCCCTGAGACATTACGATGGCTCACCATGGTTGGAGCCTGAGAGAAGGCAGTCACCCTGTACCTGAGAGAAAGAGGTCACAGAACCCGAAACAGCCTCCAGACACTGGGGTCTCAGCTCAGAAACTCCCCGGAAAGTTCCGAGGGATTGGAGACACAGAATGGGAAGTGCCACGCTCGCCCCGGGCCTCCACGCCCGGGGCTGCTCGCCATGGCTCACTATGGCTGAAGCCGTTCCTGTACCTTAGAGAAGGGGGTCACACAAACACAAACACCCTCCAGGCCCTGGGTTCCCTGCTCAGAAAATCCCGGGCAAGTTCCGAGGGATCGGATTCGCCAAATGGGTAGTGCTCCTGGTCGACCCGGGCCTCCACGCCCGGGGCTCTATCTTTCCATGGCGCATCAGGGCTGAAGCCTCTCCCTGTCAGTGACAGAAACGGGCCAGTGTTTCCCACACAGAGTCCAGACCTTGGGGTCTCAGCTCAGAAACTTACGGGGAAGGATGGAGAAGTGGGAGACACAGAATTCCAAGCAGCCCTTCCAGGGACTATACTACAAGCCTAAAATCCCAAGGAGACATATGCCTGATTCCTGAAAAGCCAACAACCCTTCCTCTCCACTCCGGTACTCCCGGGTCAGGACCGAGGGATGCGAGACCCAGAATCCCAAACACCTGCTACGAGCCCCGGCCTCCAGGCCCTGAGACATTACGATGGCTCACCATGGTTGGAGCCTGAGAGAAGGCAGTCACCCTGTACCTGAGAGAAAGAGGTCACAGAACCCGAAACAGCCTCCAGACACTGGGGTCTCAGCTCAGAAACTCCCCGGAAAGTTCCGAGGGATTGGAGACACAGAATGGGAAGTGCCCCGCTCGCCCCGGGCCTCCACGCCCGGGGCTGCTCGCCATGGCTCACTATGACTGAAGCCGTTCCTGTATCTTAGAGAAGGGGTCACACAAACACAAACACCCTCCAGGCCCTGGGTTCCCTGCTCAGAAAATCCCGGGCAAGTTCCGAGGGATCGGATTCGCCAAATGGGTAGTGCTCCTGGTCGACCTGGGCCTCCACGCCCGGGGCTCTATCTTTCCATGGCGCATCAGGGCTGAAGCCTCTCCCTGTCAGTGACAGAAACGGGCCAGTGTTTCCCACACAGAGTCCAGACCTTGGGGTCTCAGCTCAGAAACTTACGGGGAAGGATGGAGAAGTGGGAGACACAGAATTCCAAGCAGCCCTACCAGGGACTATACTACAAGCCTAAAATCCCAAGGAGACATATGCCTGAATCCTGAAAAGCCAACAACCCATCCTCTCCACTCCGGTACTCCCGGGTCAGGACCGAGGGATGCGAAACCCAGAATCCCAAACACCTGCTACGAGCCCCGGCCTCCAGGCCCTGAGTCATTACGATGGCTCACCATGGCTGGAGCCTGAGAGAAGGCAGTCACCCTGTACCTGAGAGAAAGGGGTCACAGAACCCGAAACAGCCTCCAGACACTGGGGTCTCAGCTCAGAAACTCCCCGGAAAGTTCCGAGGGATTGGAGACACAGAATGGGAAGTGCCACGCTCGCCCCGGGCCTCCACGCCCGGGGCTGCTCGCCCCGGGCCTCCACGCCCGGGGCTGCTCGCCCCGGGCCTCCACGCCCGGGGCTGCTCGCCCCGGGCCTCCACGCCCGGGGCTGCTCGCCCCGGGCCTCCACGCCCGGGGCTGCTCGCCCCGGGCCTCCACGCCCGGGGCTGCTCGCCCCGGGCCTCCACGCCCGGGGCTGCTCGCCCCGGGCCTCCACGCCCGGGGCTGCTCGCCCCGGGCCTCCACGCCCGGGGCTGCTCGCCCCGGGCCTCCACGCCCGGGGCTGCTCGCCCCGGGCCTCCACGCCCGGGGCTGCTCGCCCCGGGCCTCCACGCCCGGGGCTGCTCGCCCCGGGCCTCCACGCCCGGGGCTGCTCGCCCCGGGCCTCCACGCCCGGGGCTGCTCGCCCCGGGCCTCCACGCCCGGGGCTGCTCGCCCCGGGCCTCCACGCCCGGGGCTGCTCGCCCCGGGCCTCCACGCCCGGGGCTGCTCGCCCCGGGCCTCCACGCCCGGGGCTGCTCGCCCCGGGCCTCCACGCCCGGGGCTGCTCGCCCCGGGCCTCCACGCCCGGGGCTGCTCGCCATGGCTCACTATGACTGAAGCCGTTCCTGTACCTTAGAGAAGGGGGTCACACAAACACAAACACCCTCCAGGCCCTGGGTTCCCTGCTCAGAAAATCCCGGGCAAGTTCCGAGGGATCGGATTCGCCAAATGGGTAGTGCTCCTGGTCGACCCGGGCCTCCACGCCCGGGGCTCTATCTTTCCATGGCGCATCAGGGCTGAAGCCTCTCCCTGTCAGTGACAGAAACGGGCCAGTGTTTCCCACACAGAGTCCAGACCTTGGGGTCTCAGCTCAGAAACTTACGGGGAAGGATGGAGAAGTGGGAGACACAGAATTCCAAGCAGCCCTACCAGGGACTATACTACAAGCCTAAAATCCCAAGGAGACATATGCCTGATTCCTGAAAAGCCAACAACCCTTCCTCTCCACTCCGGTACTCCCGGGTCAGGACCGAGGGATGCGAGACCCAGAATCCCAAACACCTGCTACGAGCCCCGGCCTCCAGGCCCTGAGACATTACGATGGCTCACCATGGTTGGAGCCTGAGAGAAGGCAGTCACCCTGTACCTGAGAGAAAGAGGTCACAGAACCCGAAACAGCCTCCAGACACTGGGGTCTCAGCTCAGAAACTCCCCGGAAAGTTCCGAGGGATTGGAGACACAGAATGGGAAGTGCCACGCTCGCCCCGGGCCTCCACGCCCGGGGCTGCTCGCCATGGCTCACTATGACTGAAGCCGTTCCTGTACCTTAGAGAAGGGGTCACACAAACACAAACACCCTCCAGGCCCTGGGTTCCCTGCTCAGAAAATCCCGGGCAAGTTCCGAGGGATCGGATTCGCCAAATGGGTAGTGCTCCTGGTCGACCCGGGCCTCCACGCCCGGGGCTCTATCTTTCCATGGCGCATCAGGGCTGAAGCCTCTCCCTGTCAGTGACAGAAACGGGCCAGTGTTTCCCACACAGAGTCCAGACCTTGGGGTCTCAGCTCAGAAACTTACGGGGAAGGATGGAGAAGTGGGAGACACAGAATTCCAAGCAGCCCTACCAGGGACTATACTACAAGCCTAAAATCCCAAGGAGACATATGCCTGATTCCTGAAAAGCCAACAACCCTTCCTCTCCACTCCGGTACTCCCGGGTCAGGACCGAGGGATGCGAGACCCAGAATCCCAAACACCTGCTACGAGCCCCGGCCTCCAGGCCCTGAGACATTACGATGGCTCACCATGGTTGGAGCCTGAGAGAAGGCAGTCACCCTGTACCTGAGAGAAAGAGGTCACAGAACCCGAAACAGCCTCCAGACACTGGGGTCTCAGCTCAGAAACTCCCCGGAAAGTTCCGAGGGATTGGAGACACAGAATGGGAAGTGCCACGCTCGCCCCGGGCCTCCACGCCCGGGGCTGCTCGCCATGGCTCACTATGGCTGAAGCCGTTCCTGTACCTTAGAGAAGGGGGTCACACAAACACAAACACCCTCCAGGCCCTGGGTTCCCTGCTCAGAAAATCCCGGGCAAGTTCCGAGGGATCGGATTCGCCAAATGGGTAGTGCTCCTGGTCGACCCGGGCCTCCACGCCCGGGGCTCTATCTTTCCATGGCGCATCAGGGCTGAAGCCTCTCCCTGTCAGTGACAGAAACGGGCCAGTGTTTCCCACACAGAGTCCAGACCTTGGGGTCTCAGCTCAGAAACTTACGGGGAAGGATGGAGAAGTGGGAGACACAGAATTCCAAGCAGCCCTACCAGGGACTATACTACAAGCCTAAAATCCCAAGGAGACATATGCCTGATTCCTGAAAAGCCAACAACCCTTCCTCTCCACTCCGGTACTCCCGGGTCAGGACCGAGGGATGCGAGACCCAGAATCCCAAACACCTGCTACGAGCCCCGGCCTCCAGGCCCTGAGACATTACGATGGCTCACCATGGTTGGAGCCTGAGAGAAGGCAGTCACCCTGTACCTGAGAGAAAGAGGTCACAGAACCCGAAACAGCCTCCAGACACTGGGGTCTCAGCTCAGAAACTCCCCGGAAAGTTCCGAGGGATTGGAGACACAGAATGGGAAGTGCCACGCTCGCCCCGGGCCTCCACGCCCGGGGCTGCTCGCCATGGCTCACTATGGCTGAAGCCGTTCCTGTATCTTAGAGAAGGGGTCACACAAACACAAACACCCTCCAGGCCCTGGGTTCCCTGCTCAGAAAATCCCGGGCAAGTTCCGAGGGATCGGATTCGCCAAATGGGTAGTGCTCCTGGTCGACCTGGGCCTCCACGCCCGGGGCTCTATCTTTCCATGGCGCATCAGGGCTGAAGCCTCTCCCTGTCAGTGACAGAAACGGGCCAGTGTTTCCCACACAGAGTCCAGACCTTGGGGTCTCAGCTCAGAAACTTACGGGGAAGGATGGAGAAGTGGGAGACACAGAATTCCAAGCAGCCCTACCAGGGACTATACTACAAGCCTAAAATCCCAAGGAGACATATGCCTGAATCCTGAAAAGCCAACAACCCATCCTCTCCACTCCGGTACTCCCGGGTCAGGACCGAGGGATGCGAAACCCAGAATCCCAAACACCTGCTACGAGCCCCGGCCTCCAGGCCCTGAGTCATTACGATGGCTCACCATGGCTGGAGCCTGAGAGAAGGCAGTCACCCTGTACCTGAGAGAAAGGGGTCACAGAACCCGAAACAGCCTCCAGACACTGGAGTCTCAGCTCAGAAACTCCCCGGAAAGTTCCGAGGGATTGGAGACACAGAATGGGAAGTGCCCCGCTCGCCCCGGGCCTCCAGGCCCGGGGCTGCTCGCCCCGGGCCTCCAGGCCCGGGGCTGCTCGCCCCGGGCCTCCAGGCCCGGGGCTGCTCGCCCCGGGCCTCCAGGCCCGGGGCTGCTCGCCCCGGGCCTCCAGGCCCGGGGCTGCTCGCCCCGGGCCTCCAGGCCCGGGGCTGCTCGCCCCGGGCCTCCAGGCCCGGGGCTGCTCGCCCCGGGCCTCCAGGCCCGGGGCTGCTCGCCCCGGGCCTCCAGGCCCGGGGCTGCTCGCCCCGGGCCTCCAGGCCCGGGGCTGCTCGCCCCGGGCCTCCAGGCCCGGGGCTGCTCGCCCCGGGCCTCCAGGCCCGGGGCTGCTCGCCCCGGGCCTCCAGGCCCGGGGCTGCTCGCCCCGGGCCTCCAGGCCCGGGGCTGCTCGCCCCGGGCCTCCAGGCCCGGGGCTGCTCGCCCCGGGCCTCCAGGCCCGGGGCTGCTCGCCCCGGGCCTCCAGGCCCGGGGCTGCTCGCCCCGGGCCTCCAGGCCCGGGGCTGCTCGCCCCGGGCCTCCAGGCCCGGGGCTGCTCGCCCCGGGCCTCCAGGCCCGGGGCTGCTCGCCCCGGGCCTCCAGGCCCGGGGCTGCTCGCCCCGGGCCTCCAGGCCCGGGGCTGCTCGCCCCGGGCCTCCAGGCCCGGGGCTGCTCGCCCCGGGCCTCCAGGCCCGGGGCTGCTCGCCCCGGGCCTCCAGGCCCGGGGCTGCTCGCCCCGGGCCTCCAGGCCCGGGGCTGCTCGCCCCGGGCCTCCAGGCCCGGGGCTGCTCGCCCCGGGCCTCCAGGCCCGGGGCTGCTCGCCCCGGGCCTCCAGGCCCGGGGCTGCTCGCCCCGGGCCTCCAGGCCCGGGGCTGCTCGCCCCGGGCCTCCAGGCCCGGGGCTGCTCGCCCCGGGCCTCCAGGCCCGGGGCTGCTCGCCCCGGGCCTCCAGGCCCGGGGCTGCTCGCCCCGGGCCTCCAGGCCCGGGGCTGCTCGCCCCGGGCCTCCAGGCCCGGGGCTGCTCGCCCCGGGCCTCCAGGCCCGGGGCTGCTCGCCCCGGGCCTCCAGGCCCGGGGCTGCTCGCCCCGGGCCTCCAGGCCCGGGGCTGCTCGCCCCGGGCCTCCAGGCCCGGGGCTGCTCGCCCCGGGCCTCCAGGCCCGGGGCTGCTCGCCCCGGGCCTCCAGGCCCGGGGCTGCTCGCCCCGGGCCTCCAGGCCCGGGGCTGCTCGCCCCGGGCCTCCAGGCCCGGGGCTGCTCGCCCCGGGCCTCCAGGCCCGGGGCTGCTCGCCCCGGGCCTCCAGGCCCGGGGCTGCTCGCCCCGGGCCTCCAGGCCCGGGGCTGCTCGCCCCGGGCCTCCAGGCCCGGGGCTGCTCGCCCCGGGCCTCCAGGCCCGGGGCTGCTCGCCCCGGGCCTCCAGGCCCGGGGCTGCTCGCCCCGGGCCTCCAGGCCCGGGGCTGCTCGCCCCGGGCCTCCAGGCCCGGGGCTGCTCGCCCCGGGCCTCCAGGCCCGGGGCTGCTCGCCCCGGGCCTCCAGGCCCGGGGCTGCTCGCCCCGGGCCTCCAGGCCCGGGGCTGCTCGCCCCGGGCCTCCAGGCCCGGGGCTGCTCGCCCCGGGCCTCCAGGCCCGGGGCTGCTCGCCCCGGGCCTCCAGGCCCGGGGCTGCTCGCCCCGGGCCTCCAGGCCCGGGGCTGCTCGCCCCGGGCCTCCAGGCCCGGGGCTGCTCGCCCCGGGCCTCCAGGCCCGGGGCTGCTCGCCCCGGGCCTCCAGGCCCGGGGCTGCTCGCCCCGGGCCTCCAGGCCCGGGGCTGCTCGCCCCGGGCCTCCAGGCCCGGGGCTGCTCGCCCCGGGCCTCCAGGCCCGGGGCTGCTCGCCCCGGGCCTCCAGGCCCGGGGCTGCTCGCCCCGGGCCTCCAGGCCCGGGGCTGCTCGCCCCGGGCCTCCAGGCCCGGGGCTGCTCGCCCCGGGCCTCCAGGCCCGGGGCTGCTCGCCCCGGGCCTCCAGGCCCGGGGCTGCTCGCCCCGGGCCTCCAGGCCCGGGGCTGCTCGCCCCGGGCCTCCAGGCCCGGGGCTGCTCGCCCCGGGCCTCCAGGCCCGGGGCTGCTCGCCCCGGGCCTCCAGGCCCGGGGCTGCTCGCCCCGGGCCTCCAGGCCCGGGGCTGCTCGCCCCGGGCCTCCAGGCCCGGGGCTGCTCGCCCCGGGCCTCCAGGCCCGGGGCTGCTCGCCCCGGGCCTCCAGGCCCGGGGCTGCTCGCCCCGGGCCTCCAGGCCCGGGGCTGCTCGCCCCGGGCCTCCAGGCCCGGGGCTGCTCGCCATGGCTCACTATGACTGAAGCCGTTCCTGTACCTGAGAGAAGGGGTCACACAAACACAAACACCCTCCAGGCCCTGGGTTCCCTGCTCAGAAAATCCCGGGCAAGTTCCGAGGGATCGGATTCGCCAAATGGGTAGTGCTCCTGGTCGACCCGGGCCTCCACGCCCGGGGCTCTATCTTTCCATGGCGCATCAGGGCTGAAGCCTCTCCCTGTCAGTGACAGAAACGGGCCAGTGTTTCCCACACAGAGTCCAGACCTTGGGGTCTCAGCTAAGAAACTTACCGGGAAGGATGGAGAAGTGGGAGACACAGAATTCCAAGCAGCCCTACCAGGGACTATACTACAAGCCTAAAATCCCAAGGAGACATATGCCTGAATCCTGAAAAGCCAACAACCCTTCCTCTCCACTCCGGTACTCCCGTGTCAGGACCGAGGGATGCGAGACCCAGAATCCCAAACACCTGCTACGAGCCCCGGCCTCCAGGCCCTGAGTCATTACGATGGTACAGCAAGGCTGGAGCCTGAGAGAAGGCAGTCACCCTGTACCTGAGAGAAAGGGGTCCCAGAACCCGAAACAGCCTCCAGACACTGGGGTCTCAGCTCAGAAACTCCCCGGAAAGTTCCGAGGGATTGGAGACACAGAATGGGAAGTGCCCCGCTCGCCCCGGGCCTCCAGGCCCGGGGCTGCTCGCCCCGGGCCTCCAGGCCCGGGGCTGCTCGCCCCGGGCCTCCACGCCCGGGGCTGCTCGCCCCGGGCCTCCAGGCCCGGGGCTGCTCGCCCCGGGCCTCCACGCCCGGGGCTGCTCGCCATGGCTCACTATCACTGAAGCCGTTCCTGTACCTTAGAGAAGGGGTCACACAAACACAAACACCCTCCAGGCCCTGGGTTCCCTGCTCAGAAAATCCCGGGCAAGTTCCGAGGGATGGGATACGCCGAATGGGTTGTGCTCCTGGTCGACCCGGGCCTCCACGCCCGGGGCTCTATCTTAACATGGCGCATCAGGGCTGAAGCCTCTCCCTGTCAGTGACAGAAACGGGCCAGTGTTTCCCACACAGAGTCCAGACCTTGGGGTCTCAGCTCAGAAACTTATGGGGAAGGATGGAGAAGTGGGAGACACAGAATTCCAAGCAGCCCTACCAGGGACTATACTACAAGCCTAAAATCCCAAGGAGACATATGCCTGAATCCTGAAAAGCCAACAACCCTTCCTCTCCACTCCGGTACTACCGGGTCAGGACCGGGGGATGCGAGACCCAGAATCCCAAACACCTGCTACGAGCCCCGGCTTCCAGGCCCTGAGTCATTACGATGGCTCACCATGGCTGGAGCCTGAGAGAAGGCAGTCACCCTGTACCTGAGAGAAAGGGGTCCCAGAACCCGAAACAGCCTCCAGACACTGGGGTCTCAGCTCAGAAACTCCCCGGAAAGTTCCGAGGGATTGGAGACACAGAATGGGAAGTGCCCCGCTCGCCCCGGGCCTCCAGGCCCGGGGCTGCTCGCCCCGGGCCTCCAGGCCCGGGGCTGCTCGCCCCGGGCCTCCAGGCCCGGGGCTGCTCGCCCCGGGCCTCCAGGCCCGGGGCTGCTCGCCCCGGGCCTCCACGCCCGGGGCTGCTCGCCATGGCTCACTATCACTGAAGCCGTTCCTGTACCTTAGAGAAGGGGTCACACAAACACAAACACCCTCCAGGCCCTGGGTTCCCTGCTCAGAAAATCCCGGGCAAGTTCCGAGGGATCGGATTCGCCAAATGGGTAGTGCTCCTGGTCGACCCGGGCCTCCACGCCCGGGGCTCTATCTTTCCATGGCGCATCAGGGCTGAAGCCTCTCCCTGTCAGTGACAGAAACGGGCCAGTGTTTCCCACACAGAGTCCAGACCTTGGGGTCTCAGCTCAGAAACTTACGGGGAAGGATGGAGAAGTGGGAGACACAGAATTCCAAGCAGCCCTACCAGGGACTATACTACAAGCCTAAAATCCCAAGGAGACATATGCCTGATTCCTGAAAAGCCAACAACCCTTCCTCTCCACTCCGGTACTCCCGGGTCAGGACCGAGGGATGCGAGACCCAGAATCCCAAACACCTGCTACGAGCCCCGGCCTCCAGGCCCTGAGACATTACGATGGCTCACCATGGTTGGAGCCTGAGAGAAGGCAGTCACCCTGTACCTGAGAGAAAGAGGTCACAGAACCCGAAACAGCCTCCAGACACTGGGGTCTCAGCTCAGAAACTCCCCGGAAAGTTCCGAGGGATTGGAGACACAGAATGGGAAGTGCCACGCTCGCCCCGGGCCTCCACGCCCGGGGCTGCTCGCCATGGCTCACTATGACTGAAGCCCTTCCTGTACCTTAGAGAAGGGGTCACACAAACACAAACACCCTCCAGGCCCTGGGTTCCCTGCTCAGAAAATCCCGGGCAAGTTCCGAGGGATCGGATTCGCCAAATGGGTAGTGCTCCTGGTCGACCCGGGCCTCCACGCCCGGGGCTCTATCTTTCCATGGCGCATCAGGGCTGAAGCCTCTCCCTGTCAGTGACAGAAACGGGCCAGTGTTTCCCACACAGAGTCCAGACCTTGGGGTCTCAGCTCAGAAACTTACGGGGAAGGATGGAGAAGTGGGAGACACAGAATTCCAAGCAGCCCTACCAGGGACTATACTACAAGCCTAAAATCCCAAGGAGACATATGCCTGATTCCTGAAAAGCCAACAACCCTTCCTCTCCACTCCGGTACTCCCGTGTCAGGACCGAGGGATGCGAGACCCAGAATCCCAAACACCTGCTACGAGCCCCGGCCTCCAGGCCCTGAGACATTACGATGGCTCACCATGGTTGGAGCCTGAGAGAAGGCAGTCACCCTGTACCTGAGAGAAAGAGGTCACAGAACCCGAAACAGCCTCCAGACACTGGGGTCTCAGCTCAGAAACTCCCCGGAAAGTTCCGAGGGATTGGAGACACAGAATGGGAAGTGCCACGCTCGCCCCGGGCCTCCACGCCCGGGGCTGCTCGCCATGGCTCACTATGACTGAAGCCGTTCCTGTACCTTAGAGAAGGGGTCACACAAACACAAACACCCTCCAGGCCCTGGGTTCCCTGCTCAGAAAATCCCGGGCAAGTTCCGAGGGATCGGATTCGCCAAATGGGTAGTGCTCCTGGTCGACCCGGGCCTCCACGCCCGGGGCTCTATCTTTCCATGGCGCATCAGGGCTGAAGCCTCTCCCTGTCAGTGACAGAAACGGGCCAGTGTTTCCCACACAGAGTCCAGACCTTGGGGTCTCAGCTCAGAAACTTACGGGGAAGGATGGAGAAGTGGGAGACACAGAATTCCAAGCAGCCCTACCAGGGACTATACTACAAGCCTAAAATCCCAAGGAGACATATGCCTGATTCCTGAAAAGCCAACAACCCTTCCTCTCCACTCCGGTACTCCCGGGTCAGGACCGAGGGATGCGAGACCCAGAATCCCAAACACCTGCTACGAGCCCCGGCCTCCAGGCCCTGAGACATTACGATGGCTCACCATGGTTGGAGCCTGAGAGAAGGCAGTCACCCTGTACCTGAGAGAAAGAGGTCACAGAACCCGAAACAGCCTCCAGACACTGGGGTCTCAGCTCAGAAACTCCCCGGAAAGTTCCGAGGGATTGGAGACACAGAATGGGAAGTGCCACGCTCGCCCCGGGCCTCCACGCCCGGGGCTGCTCGCCATGGCTCACTATGACTGAAGCCGTTCCTGTACCTTAGAGAAGGGGTCACACAAACACAAACACCCTCCAGGCCCTGGGTTCCCTGCTCAGAAAATCCCGGGCAAGTTCCGAGGGATCGGATTCGCCAAATGGGTAGTGCTCCTGGTCGACCCGGGCCTCCACGCCCGGGGCTCTATCTTTCCATGGCGCATCAGGGCTGAAGCCTCTCCCTGTCAGTGACAGAAACGGGCCAGTGTTTCCCACACAGAGTCCAGACCTTGGGGTCTCAGCTCAGAAACTTACGGGGAAGGATGGAGAAGTGGGAGACACAGAATTCCAAGCAGCCCTACCAGGGACTATACTACAAGCCTAAAATCCCAAGGAGACATATGCCTGATTCCTGAAAAGCCAACAACCCTTCCTCTCCACTCCGGTACTCCCGGGTCAGGACCGAGGGATGCGAGACCCAGAATCCCAAACACCTGCTACGAGCCCCGGCCTCCAGGCCCTGAGACATTACGATGGCTCACCATGGTTGGAGCCTGAGAGAAGGCAGTCACCCTGTACCTGAGAGAAAGAGGTCACAGAACCCGAAACAGCCTCCAGACACTGGGGTCTCAGCTCAGAAACTCCCCGGAAAGTTCCGAGGGATTGGAGACACAGAATGGGAAGTGCCACGCTCGCCCCGGGCCTCCACGCCCGGGGCTGCTCGCCATGGCTCACTATGACTGAAGCCGTTCCTGTACCTTAGAGAAGGGGTCACACAAACACAAACACCCTCCAGGCCCTGGGTTCCCTGCTCAGAAAATCCCGGGCAAGTTCCGAGGGATCGGATTCGCCAAATGGGTAGTGCTCCTGGTCGACCTGGGCCTCCACGCCCGGGGCTCTATCTTTCCATGGCGCATCAGGGCTGAAGCCTCTCCCTGTCAGTGACAGAAACGGGCCAGTGTTTCCCACACAGAGTCCAGACCTTGGGGTCTCAGCTCAGAAACTTACGGGGAAGGATGGAGAAGTGGGAGACACAGAATTCCAAGCAGCCCTACCAGGGACTATACTACAAGCCTAAAATCCCAAGGAGACATATGCCTGATTCCTGAAAAGCCAACAACCCTTCCTCTCCACTCCGGTACTCCCGGGTCAGGACCGAGGGATGCGAGACCCAGAATCCCAAACACCTGCTACGAGCCCCGGCCTCCAGGCCCTGAGTCATTACGATGGCTCACCATGGCTGGAGCCTGAGAGAAGGCAGTCACCCTGTACCTGAGAGAAAGGGGTCACAGAACCCGAAACAGCCTCCAGACACTGGGGTCTCAGCTCAGAAACTCCCCGGAAAGTTCCGAGGGATTGGAGACACAGAATGGGAAGTGCCCCGCTCGCCCCGGGCCTCCAGGCCCGGGGCTGCTCGCCCCGGGCCTCCAGGCCCGGGGCTGCTCGCCCCGGGCCTCCAGGCCCGGGGCTGCTCGCCCCGGGCCTCCAGGCCCGGGGCTGCTCGCCCCGGGCCTCCAGGCCCGGGGCTGCTCGCCCCGGGCCTCCAGGCCCGGGGCTGCTCGCCCCGGGCCTCCAGGCCCGGGGCTGCTCGCCATGGCTCACTATGACTGAAGCCGTTCCTGTACCTGAGAGAAGGGGTCACACAAACACTAACACCCTCCAGGCCCTGGGTTCCCTGCTCAGAAAATCCCGGGCAAGTTCCGAGGGATCGGATTCGCCAAATGGGTAGTGCTCCTGGTCGACCCGGGCCTCCACGCCCGGGGCTCTATCTTTCCATGGCGCATCAGGGCTGAAGCCTCTCCCTGTCAGTGACAGAAACGGGCCAGTGTTTCCCACACAGAGTCCAGACCTTGGGGTCTCAGCTAAGAAACTTACCGGGAAGGATGGAGAAGTGGGAGACACAGAATTCCAAGCAGCCCTACCAGGGACTATACTACAAGCCTAAAATCCCAAGGAGACATATGCCTGAATCCTGAAAAGCCAACAACCCTTCCTCTCCACTCCGGTACTCCCGTGTCAGGACCGAGGGATGCGAGACCCAGAATCCCAAACACCTGCTACGAGCCCCGGCCTCCAGGCCCTGAGTCATTACGATGGTACAGCAAGGCTGGAGCCTGAGAGAAGGCAGTCACCCTGTACCTGAGAGAAAGGGGTCCCAGAACCCGAAACAGCCTCCAGACACTGGGGTCTCAGCTCAGAAACTCCCCGGAAAGTTCCGAGGGATTGGAGACACAGAATGGGAAGTGCCCCGCTCGCCCCGGGCCTCCAGGCCCGGGGCTGCTCGCCCCGGGCCTCCAGGCCCGGGGCTGCTCGCCCCGGGCCTCCAGGCCCGGGGCTGCTCGCCCCGGGCCTCCAGGCCCGGGGCTGCTCGCCCCGGGCCTCCAGGCCCGGGGCTGCTCGCCCCGGGCCTCCACGCCCGGGGCTGCTCGCCATGGCTCACTATCACTGAAGCCGTTCCTGTACCTTAGAGAAGGGGTCACACAAACACAAACACCCTCCAGGCCCTGGGTTCCCTGCTCAGAAAATCCCGGGCAAGTTCCGAGGGATCGGATTCGCCAAATGGGTAGTGCTCCTGGTCGACCCGGGCCTCCACGCCCGGGGCTCTATCTTTCCATGGCGCATCAGGGCTGAAGCCTCTCCCTGTCAGTGACAGAAACGGGCCAGTGTTTCCCACACAGAGTCCAGACCTTGGGGTCTCAGCTCAGAAACTTACGGGGAAGGATGGAGAAGTGGGAGACACAGAATTCCAAGCAGCCCTACCAGGGACTATACTACAAGCCTAAAATCCCAAGGAGACATATGCCTGATTCCTGAAAAGCCAACAACCCTTCCTCTCCACTCCGGTACTCCCGGGTCAGGACCGAGGGATGCGAGACCCAGAATCCCAAACACCTGCTACGAGCCCCGGCCTCCAGGCCCTGAGACATTACGATGGCTCACCATGGTTGGAGCCTGAGAGAAGGCAGTCACCCTGTACCTGAGAGAAAGAGGTCACAGAACCCGAAACAGCCTCCAGACACTGGGGTCTCAGCTCAGAAACTCCCCGGAAAGTTCCGAGGGATTGGAGACACAGAATGGGAAGTGCCACGCTCGCCCCGGGCCTCCACGCCCGGGGCTGCTCGCCATGGCTCACTATGACTGAAGCCGTTCCTGTACCTTAGAGAAGGGGTCACACAAACACAAACACCCTCCAGGCCCTGGGTTCCCTGCTCAGAAAATCCCGGGCAAGTTCCGAGGGATCGGATTCGCCAAATGGGTAGTGCTCCTGGTCGACCCGGGCCTCCACGCCCGGGGCTCTATCTTTCCATGGCGCATCAGGGCTGAAGCCTCTCCCTGTCAGTGACAGAAACGGGCCAGTGTTTCCCACACAGAGTCCAGACCTTGGGGTCTCAGCTCAGAAACTTACGGGGAAGGATGGAGAAGTGGGAGACACAGAATTCCAAGCAGCCCTACCAGGGACTATACTACAAGCCTAAAATCCCAAGGAGACATATGCCTGATTCCTGAAAAGCCAACAACCCTTCCTCTCCACTCCGGTACTCCCGGGTCAGGACCGAGGGATGCGAGACCCAGAATCCCAAACACCTGCTACGAGCCCCGGCCTCCAGGCCCTGAGACATTACGATGGCTCACCATGGTTGGAGCCTGAGAGAAGGCAGTCACCCTGTACCTGAGAGAAAGAGGTCACAGAACCCGAAACAGCCTCCAGACACTGGGGTCTCAGCTCAGAAACTCCCCGGAAAGTTCCGAGGGATTGGAGACACAGAATGGGAAGTGCCACGCTCGCCCCGGGCCTCCACGCCCGGGGCTGCTCGCCATGGCTCACTATGACTGAAGCCGTTCCTGTACCTTAGAGAAGGGGTCACACAAACACAAACACCCTCCAGGCCCTGGGTTCCCTGCTCAGAAAATCCCGGGCAAGTTCCGAGGGATCGGATTCGCCAAATGGGTAGTGCTCCTGGTCGACCCGGGCCTCCACGCCCGGGGCTCTATCTTTCCATGGCGCATCAGGGCTGAAGCCTCTCCCTGTCAGTGACAGAAACGGGCCAGTGTTTCCCACACAGAGTCCAGACCTTGGGGTCTCAGCTCAGAAACTTACGGGGAAGGATGGAGAAGTGGGAGACACAGAATTCCAAGCAGCCCTACCAGGGACTATACTACAAGCCTAAAATCCCAAGGAGACATATGCCTGATTCCTGAAAAGCCAACAACCCTTCCTCTCCACTCCGGTACTCCCGGGTCAGGACCGAGGGATGCGAGACCCAGAATCCCAAACACCTGCTACGAGCCCCGGCCTCCAGGCCCTGAGACATTACGATGGCTCACCATGGTTGGAGCCTGAGAGAAGGCAGTCACCCTGTACCTGAGAGAAAGAGGTCACAGAACCCGAAACAGCCTCCAGACACTGGGGTCTCAGCTCAGAAACTCCCCGGAAAGTTCCGAGGGATTGGAGACACAGAATGGGAAGTGCCACGCTCGCCCCGGGCCTCCACGCCCGGGGCTGCTCGCCATGGCTCACTATGACTGAAGCCGTTCCTGTACCTTAGAGAAGGGGTCACACAAACACAAACACCCTCCAGGCCCTGGGTTCCCTGCTCAGAAAATCCCGGGCAAGTTCCGAGGGATCGGATTCGCCAAATGGGTAGTGCTCCTGGTCGACCCGGGCCTCCACGCCCGGGGCTCTATCTTTCCATGGCGCATCAGGGCTGAAGCCTCTCCCTGTCAGTGACAGAAACGGGCCAGTGTTTCCCACACAGAGTCCAGACCTTGGGGTCTCAGCTCAGAAACTTACGGGGAAGGATGGAGAAGTGGGAGACACAGAATTCCAAGCAGCCCTACCAGGGACTATACTACAAGCCTAAAATCCCAAGGAGACATATGCCTGATTCCTGAAAAGCCAACAACCCTTCCTCTCCACTCCGGTACTCCCGGGTCAGGACCGAGGGATGCGAGACCCAGAATCCCAAACACCTGCTACGAGCCCCGGCCTCCAGGCCCTGAGACATTACGATGGCTCACCATGGTTGGAGCCTGAGAGAAGGCAGTCACCCTGTACCTGAGAGAAAGAGGTCACAGAACCCGAAACAGCCTCCAGACACTGGGGTCTCAGCTCAGAAACTCCCCGGAAAGTTCCGAGGGATTGGAGACACAGAATGGGAAGTGCCACGCTCGCCCCGGGCCTCCACGCCCGGGGCTGCTCGCCATGGCTCACTATGACTGAAGCCGTTCCTGTACCTTAGAGAAGGGATCACACAAACACAAACACCCTCCAGGCCCTGGGTTCCCTGCTCAGAAAATCCCGGGCAAGTTCCGAGGGATCGGATTCGCCAAATGGGTAGTGCTCCTGGTCGACCCGGGCCTCCACGCCCGGGGCTCTATCTTTCCATGGCGCATCAGGGCTGAAGCCTCTCCCTGTCAGTGACAGAAACGGGCCAGTGTTTCCCACACAGAGTCCAGACCTTGGGGTCTCAGCTCAGAAACTTACGGGGAAGGATGGAGAAGTGGGAGACACAGAATTCCAAGCAGCCCTACCAGGGACTATACTACAAGCCTAAAATCCCAAGGAGACATATGCCTGATTCCTGAAAAGCCAACAACCCTTCCTCTCCACTCCGGTACTCCCGGGTCAGGACCGAGGGATGCGAGACCCAGAATCCCAAACACCTGCTACGAGCCCCGGCCTCCAGGCCCTGAGTCATTACGATGGCTCACCATGGCTGGAGCCTGAGAGAAGGCAGTCACCCTGTACCTGAGAGAAAGGGGTCACAGAACCCGAAACAGCCTCCAGACACTGGGGTCTCAGCTCAGAAACTCCCCGGAAAGTTCCGAGGGATTGGAGACACAGAATGGGAAGTGCCCCGCTCGCCCCGGGCCTCCAGGCCCGGGGCTGCTCGCCCCGGGCCTCCAGGCCCGGGGCTGCTCGCCCCGGGCCTCCAGGCCCGGGGCTGCTCGCCCCGGGCCTCCAGGCCCGGGGCTGCTCGCCCCGGGCCTCCAGGCCCGGGGCTGCTCGCCCCGGGCCTCCAGGCCCGGGGCTGCTCGCCCCGGGCCTCCAGGCCCGGGGCTGCTCGCCCCGGGCCTCCAGGCCCGGGGCTGCTCGCCCCGGGCCTCCAGGCCCGGGGCTGCTCGCCCCGGGCCTCCAGGCCCGGGGCTGCTCGCCCCGGGCCTCCAGGCCCGGGGCTGCTCGCCCCGGGCCTCCAGGCCCGGGGCTGCTCGCCCCGGGCCTCCAGGCCCGGGGCTGCTCGCCCCGGGCCTCCAGGCCCGGGGCTGCTCGCCCCGGGCCTCCAGGCCCGGGGCTGCTCGCCCCGGGCCTCCAGGCCCGGGGCTGCTCGCCCCGGGCCTCCAGGCCCGGGGCTGCTCGCCCCGGGCCTCCAGGCCCGGGGCTGCTCGCCCCGGGCCTCCAGGCCCGGGGCTGCTCGCCCCGGGTTTCCAGGCCCGGGGCTGCTCGCCCCGGGCCTCCAGGCCCGGGGCTGCTCGCCCCGGGCCTCCAGGCCCGGGGCTGCTCGCCCCGGGCCTCCAGGCCCGGGGCTGCTCGCCCCGGGCCTCCAGGCCCGGGGCTGCTCGCCCCGGGCCTCCAGGCCCGGGGCTGCTCGCCCCGGGCCTCCAGGCCCGGGGCTGCTCGCCCCGGGCCTCCAGGCCCGGGGCTGCTCGCCCCGGGCCTCCAGGCCCGGGGCTGCTCGCCCCGGGCCTCCAGGCCCGGGGCTGCTCGCCCCGGGCCTCCAGGCCCGGGGCTGCTCGCCCCGGGCCTCCAGGCCCGGGGCTGCTCGCCCCGGGCCTCCAGGCCCGGGGCTGCTCGCCCCGGGCCTCCAGGCCCGGGGCTGCTCGCCCCGGGCCTCCAGGCCCGGGGCTGCTCGCCCCGGGCCTCCAGGCCCGGGGCTGCTCGCCCCGGGCCTCCAGGCCCGGGGCTGCTCGCCCCGGGCCTCCAGGCCCGGGGCTGCTCGCCCCGGGCCTCCAGGCCCGGGGCTGCTCGCCCCGGGCCTCCACGCCCGGGGCTGCTCGCCCCGGGCCTCCACGCCCGGGGCTGCTCGCCCCGGGCCTCCAGGCCCGGGGCTGCTCGCCCCGGGCCTCCACGCCCGGGGCTGCTCGCCCCGGGCCTCCACGCCCGGGGCTGCTCGCCCCGGGCCTCCACGCCCGGGGCTGCTCGCCCCGGGCCTCCACGCCCGGGGCTGCTCGCCATGGCTCACTATGACTGAAGCCGTTCCTGTACCTTAGAGAAGGGGGTCACACAAACACAAACACCCTCCAGGCCCTGGGTTCCCTGCTCAGAAAATCCCGGGCAAGTTCCGAGGGATCGGATTCGCCAAATGGGTAGTGCTCCTGGTCGACCCGGGCCTCCACGCCCGGGGCTCTATCTTTCCATGGCGCATCAGGGCTGAAGCCTCTCCCTGTCAGTGACAGAAACGGGCCAGTGTTTCCCACACAGAGTCCAGACCTTGGGGTCTCAGCTCAGAAACTTACGGGGAAGGATGGAGAAGTGGGAGACACAGAATTCCAAGCAGCCCTACCAGGGACTATACTACAAGCCTAAAATCCCAAGGAGACATATGCCTGATTCCTGAAAAGCCAACAACCCTTCCTCTCCACTCCGGTACTCCCGGGTCAGGACCGAGGGATGCGAGACCCAGAATCCCAAACACCTGCTACGAGCCCCGGCCTCCAGGCCCTGAGACATTACGATGGCTCACCATGGTTGGAGCCTGAGAGAAGGCAGTCACCCTGTACCTGAGAGAAAGAGGTCACAGAACCCGAAACAGCCTCCAGACACTGGGGTCTCAGCTCAGAAACTCCCCGGAAAGTTCCGAGGGATTGGAGACACAGAATGGGAAGTGCCACGCTCGCCCCGGGCCTCCACGCCCGGGGCTGCTCGCCATGGCTCACTATGACTGAAGCCGTTCCTGTACCTTAGAGAAGGGGTCACACAAACACAAACACCCTCCAGGCCCTGGGTTCCCTGCTCAGAAAATCCCGGGCAAGTTCCGAGGGATCGGATTCGCCAAATGGGTAGTGCTCCTGGTCGACCCGGGCCTCCACGCCCGGGGCTCTATCTTTCCATGGCGCATCAGGGCTGAAGCCTCTCCCTGTCAGTGACAGAAACGGGCCAGTGTTTCCCACACAGAGTCCAGACCTTGGGGTCTCAGCTCAGAAACTTACGGGGAAGGATGGAGAAGTGGGAGACACAGAATTCCAAGCAGCCCTACCAGGGACTATACTACAAGCCTAAAATCCCAAGGAGACATATGCCTGATTCCTGAAAAGCCAACAACCCTTCCTCTCCACTCCGGTACTCCCGGGTCAGGACCGAGGGATGCGAGACCCAGAATCCCAAACACCTGCTACGAGCCCCGGCCTCCAGGCCCTGAGACATTACGATGGCTCACCATGGTTGGAGCCTGAGAGAAGGCAGTCACCCTGTACCTGAGAGAAAGAGGTCACAGAACCCGAAACAGCCTCCAGACACTGGGGTCTCAGCTCAGAAACTCCCCGGAAAGTTCCGAGGGATTGGAGACACAGAATGGGAAGTGCCACGCTCGCCCCGGGCCTCCACGCCCGGGGCTGCTCGCCATGGCTCACTATGACTGAAGCCGTTCCTGTACCTTAGAGAAGGGGTCACACAAACACAAACACCCTCCAGGCCCTGGGTTCCCTGCTCAGAAAATCCCGGGCAAGTTCCGAGGGATCGGATTCGCCAAATGGGTAGTGCTCCTGGTCGACCCGGGCCTCCACGCCCGGGGCTCTATCTTTCCATGGCGCATCAGGGCTGAAGCCTCTCCCTGTCAGTGACAGAAACGGGCCAGTGTTTCCCACACAGAGTCCAGACCTTGGGGTCTCAGCTCAGAAACTTACGGGGAAGGATGGAGAAGTGGGAGACACAGAATTCCAAGCAGCCCTACCAGGGACTATACTACAAGCCTAAAATCCCAAGGAGACATATGCCTGATTCCTGAAAAGCCAACAACCCTTCCTCTCCACTCCGGTACTCCCGGGTCAGGACCGAGGGATGCGAGACCCAGAATCCCAAACACCTGCTACGAGCCCCGGCCTCCAGGCCCTGAGACATTACGATGGCTCACCATGGTTGGAGCCTGAGAGAAGGCAGTCACCCTGTACCTGAGAGAAAGAGGTCACAGAACCCGAAACAGCCTCCAGACACTGGGGTCTCAGCTCAGAAACTCCCCGGAAAGTTCCGAGGGATTGGAGACACAGAATGGGAAGTGCCACGCTCGCCCCGGGCCTCCACGCCCGGGGCTGCTCGCCATGGCTCACTATGACTGAAGCCGTTCCTGTACCTTAGAGAAGGGGTCACACAAACACAAACACCCTCCAGGCCCTGGGTTCCCTGCTCAGAAAATCCCGGGCAAGTTCCGAGGGATCGGATTCGCCAAATGGGTAGTGCTCCTGGTCGACCCGGGCCTCCACGCCCGGGGCTCTATCTTTCCATGGCGCATCAGGGCTGAAGCCTCTCCCTGTCAGTGACAGAAACGGGCCAGTGTTTCCCACACAGAGTCCAGACCTTGGGGTCTCAGCTCAGAAACTTACGGGGAAGGATGGAGAAGTGGGAGACACAGAATTCCAAGCAGCCCTACCAGGGACTATACTACAAGCCTAAAATCCCAAGGAGACATATGCCTGATTCCTGAAAAGCCAACAACCCTTCCTCTCCACTCCGGTACTCCCGGGTCAGGACCGAGGGATGCGAGACCCAGAATCCCAAACACCTGCTACGAGCCCCGGCCTCCAGGCCCTGAGACATTACGATGGCTCACCATGGTTGGAGCCTGAGAGAAGGCAGTCACCCTGTACCTGAGAGAAAGAGGTCACAGAACCCGAAACAGCCTCCAGACACTGGGGTCTCAGCTCAGAAACTCCCCGGAAAGTTCCGAGGGATTGGAGACACAGAATGGGAAGTGCCACGCTCGCCCCGGGCCTCCACGCCCGGGGCTGCTCGCCATGGCTCACTATGACTGAAGCCGTTCCTGTACCTTAGAGAAGGGGTCACACAAACACAAACACCCTCCAGGCCCTGGGTTCCCTGCTCAGAAAATCCCGGGCAAGTTCCGAGGGATCGGATTCGCCAAATGGGTAGTGCTCCTGGTCGACCCGGGCCTCCACGCCCGGGGCTCTATCTTTCCATGGCGCATCAGGGCTGAAGCCTCTCCCTGTCAGTGACAGAAACGGGCCAGTGTTTCCCACACAGAGTCCAGACCTTGGGGTCTCAGCTCAGAAACTTACGGGGAAGGATGGAGAAGTGGGAGACACAGAATTCCAAGCAGCCCTACCAGGGACTATACTACAAGCCTAAAATCCCAAGGAGACATATGCCTGATTCCTGAAAAGCCAACAACCCTTCCTCTCCACTCCGGTACTCCCGGGTCAGGACCGAGGGATGCGAGACCCAGAATCCCAAACACCTGCTACGAGCCCCGGCCTCCAGGCCCTGAGACATTACGATGGCTCACCATGGTTGGAGCCTGAGAGAAGGCAGTCACCCTGTACCTGAGAGAAAGAGGTCACAGAACCCGAAACAGCCTCCAGACACTGGGGTCTCAGCTCAGAAACTCCCCGGAAAGTTCCGAGGGATTGGAGACACAGAATGGGAAGTGCCACGCTCGCCCCGGGCCTCCACGCCCGGGGCTGCTCGCCATGGCTCACTATGACTGAAGCCGTTCCTGTACCTTAGAGAAGGGATCACACAAACACAAACACCCTCCAGGCCCTGGGTTCCCTGCTCAGAAAATCCCGGGCAAGTTCCGAGGGATCGGATTCGCCAAATGGGTAGTGCTCCTGGTCGACCCGGGCCTCCACGCCCGGGGCTCTATCTTTCCATGGCGCATCAGGGCTGAAGCCTGTCCCTGTCAGTGACAGAAACGGGCCAGTGTTTCCCACACAGAGTCCAGACCTTGGGGTCTCAGCTCAGAAACTTACGGGGAAGGATGGAGAAGTGGGAGACACAGAATTCCAAGCAGCCCTACCAGGGACTATACTACAAGCCTAAAATCCCAAGGAGACATATGCCTGATTCCTGAAAAGCCAACAACCCTTCCTCTCCACTCCGGTACTCCCGGGTCAGGACCGAGGGATGCGAGACCCAGAATCCCAAACACCTGCTACGAGCCCCGGCCTCCAGGCCCTGAGTCATTACGATGGCTCACCATGGCTGGAGCCTGAGAGAAGGCAGTCACCCTGTACCTGAGAGAAAGGGGTCACAGAACCCGAAACAGCCTCCAGACACTGGGGTCTCAGCTCAGAAACTCCCCGGAAAGTTCCGAGGGATTGGAGACACAGAATGGGAAGTGCCCCGCTCGCCCCGGGCCTCCAGGCCCGGGGCTGCTCGCCCCGGGCCTCCAGGCCCGGGGCTGCTCGCCCCGGGCCTCCAGGCCCGGGGCTGCTCGCCCCGGGCCTCCAGGCCCGGGGCTGCTCGCCCCGGGCCTCCAGGCCCGGGGCTGCTCGCCCCGGGCCTCCAGGCCCGGGGCTGCTCGCCCCGGGCCTCCAGGCCCGGGGCTGCTCGCCCCGGGCCTCCAGGCCCGGGGCTGCTCGCCCCGGGCCTCCAGGCCCGGGGCTGCTCGCCCCGGGCCTCCAGGCCCGGGGCTGCTCGCCCCGGGCCTCCAGGCCCGGGGCTGCTCGCCCCGGGCCTCCAGGCCCGGGGCTGCTCGCCCCGGGCCTCCAGGCCCGGGGCTGCTCGCCCCGGGCCTCCAGGCCCGGGGCTGCTCGCCCCGGGCCTCCAGGCCCGGGGCTGCTCGCCCCGGGCCTCCAGGCCCGGGGCTGCTCGCCCCGGGCCTCCAGGCCCGGGGCTGCTCGCCCCGGGCCTCCAGGCCCGGGGCTGCTCGCCCCGGGCCTCCAGGCCCGGGGCTGCTCGCCCCGGGCCTCCAGGCCCGGGGCTGCTCGCCCCGGGCCTCCAGGCCCGGGGCTGCTCGCCCCGGGCCTCCAGGCCCGGGGCTGCTCGCCCCGGGCCTCCAGGCCCGGGGCTGCTCGCCCCGGGCCTCCAGGCCCGGGGCTGCTCGCCCCGGGCCTCCAGGCCCGGGGCTGCTCGCCCCGGGCCTCCAGGCCCGGGGCTGCTCGCCCCGGGCCTCCAGGCCCGGGGCTGCTCGCCCCGGGCCTCCAGGCCCGGGGCTGCTCGCCCCGGGCCTCCAGGCCCGGGGCTGCTCGCCCCGGGCCTCCAGGCCCGGGGCTGCTCGCCCCGGGCCTCCAGGCCCGGGGCTGCTCGCCCCGGGCCTCCAGGCCCGGGGCTGCTCGCCCCGGGCCTCCAGGCCCGGGGCTGCTCGCCCCGGGCCTCCAGGCCCGGGGCTGCTCGCCCCGGGCCTCCAGGCCCGGGGCTGCTCGCCCCGGGCCTCCAGGCCCGGGGCTGCTCGCCCCGGGCCTCCACGCCCGGGGCTGCTCGCCCCGGGCCTCCACGCCCGGGGCTGCTCGCCCCGGGCCTCCACGCCCGGGGCTGCTCGCCCCGGGCCTCCACGCCCGGGGCTGCTCGCCCCGGGCCTCCACGCCCGGGGCTGCTCGCCCCGGGCCTCCACGCCCGGGGCTGCTCGCCCCGGGCCTCCACGCCCGGGGCTGCTCGCCCCGGGCCTCCACGCCCGGGGCTGCTCGCCCCGGGCCTCCACGCCCGGGGCTGCTCGCCATGGCTCACTATGACTGAAGCCGTTCCTGTACCTTAGAGAAGGGGGTCACACAAACACAAACACCCTCCAGGCCCTGGGTTCCCTGCTCAGAAAATCCCGGGCAAGTTCCGAGGGATCGGATTCGCCAAATGGGTAGTGCTCCTGGTCGACCCGGGCCTCCACGCCCGGGGCTCTATCTTTCCATGGCGCATCAGGGCTGAAGCCTCTCCCTGTCAGTGACAGAAACGGGCCAGTGTTTCCCACACAGAGTCCAGACCTTGGGGTCTCAGCTCAGAAACTTACGGGGAAGGATGGAGAAGTGGGAGACACAGAATTCCAAGCAGCCCTACCAGGGACTATACTACAAGCCTAAAATCCCAAGGAGACATATGCCTGATTCCTGAAAAGCCAACAACCCTTCCTCTCCACTCCGGTACTCCCGGGTCAGGACCGAGGGATGCGAGACCCAGAATCCCAAACACCTGCTACGAGCCCCGGCCTCCAGGCCCTGAGACATTACGATGGCTCACCATGGTTGGAGCCTGAGAGAAGGCAGTCACCCTGTACCTGAGAGAAAGAGGTCACAGAACCCGAAACAGCCTCCAGACACTGGGGTCTCAGCTCAGAAACTCCCCGGAAAGTTCCGAGGGATTGGAGACACAGAATGGGAAGTGCCACGCTCGCCCCGGGCCTCCACGCCCGGGGCTGCTCGCCATGGCTCACTATGACTGAAGCCGTTCCTGTACCTTAGAGAAGGGGTCACACAAACACAAACACCCTCCAGGCCCTGGGTTCCCTGCTCAGAAAATCCCGGGCAAGTTCCGAGGGATCGGATTCGCCAAATGGGTAGTGCTCCTGGTCGACCCGGGCCTCCACGCCCGGGGCTCTATCTTTCCATGGCGCATCAGGGCTGAAGCCTCTCCCTGTCAGTGACAGAAACGGGCCAGTGTTTCCCACACAGAGTCCAGACCTTGGGGTCTCAGCTCAGAAACTTACGGGGAAGGATGGAGAAGTGGGAGACACAGAATTCCAAGCAGCCCTACCAGGGACTATACTACAAGCCTAAAATCCCAAGGAGACATATGCCTGATTCCTGAAAAGCCAACAACCCTTCCTCTCCACTCCGGTACTCCCGGGTCAGGACCGAGGGATGCGAGACCCAGAATCCCAAACACCTGCTACGAGCCCCGGCCTCCAGGCCCTGAGACATTACGATGGCTCACCATGGTTGGAGCCTGAGAGAAGGCAGTCACCCTGTACCTGAGAGAAAGAGGTCACAGAACCCGAAACAGCCTCCAGACACTGGGGTCTCAGCTCAGAAACTCCCCGGAAAGTTCCGAGGGATTGGAGACACAGAATGGGAAGTGCCACGCTCGCCCCGGGCCTCCACGCCCGGGGCTGCTCGCCATGGCTCACTATGACTGAAGCCGTTCCTGTACCTTAGAGAAGGGGTCACACAAACACAAACACCCTCCAGGCCCTGGGTTCCCTGCTCAGAAAATCCCGGGCAAGTTCCGAGGGATCGGATTCGCCAAATGGGTAGTGCTCCTGGTCGACCCGGGCCTCCACGCCCGGGGCTCTATCTTTCCATGGCGCATCAGGGCTGAAGCCTCTCCCTGTCAGTGACAGAAACGGGCCAGTGTTTCCCACACAGAGTCCAGACCTTGGGGTCTCAGCTCAGAAACTTACGGGGAAGGATGGAGAAGTGGGAGACACAGAATTCCAAGCAGCCCTACCAGGGACTATACTACAAGCCTAAAATCCCAAGGAGACATATGCCTGATTCCTGAAAAGCCAACAACCCTTCCTCTCCACTCCGGTACTCCCGGGTCAGGACCGAGGGATGCGAGACCCAGAATCCCAAACACCTGCTACGAGCCCCGGCCTCCAGGC
Source organism: Prionailurus viverrinus (assembly GCF_022837055.1). Lineage (NCBI taxonomy): Eukaryota > Metazoa > Chordata > Mammalia > Carnivora > Felidae > Prionailurus > Prionailurus viverrinus. The sequence goes on along the minus strand of NW_025927643.1, from coordinate 205,302 downwards.
CCTGAGACATTACGATGGCTCACCATGGTTGGAGCCTGAGAGAAGGCAGTCACCCTGTACCTGAGAGAAAGAGGTCACAGAACCCGAAACAGCCTCCAGACACTGGGGTCTCAGCTCAGAAACTCCCCGGAAAGTTCCGAGGGATTGGAGACACAGAATGGGAAGTGCCACGCTCGCCCCGGGCCTCCACGCCCGGGGCTGCTCGCCATGGCTCACTATGACTGAAGCCGTTCCTGTACCTTAGAGAAGGGGTCACACAAACACAAACACCCTCCAGGCCCTGGGTTCCCTGCTCAGAAAATCCCGGGCAAGTTCCGAGGGATCGGATTCGCCAAATGGGTAGTGCTCCTGGTCGACCCGGGCCTCCACGCCCGGGGCTCTATCTTTCCATGGCGCATCAGGGCTGAAGCCTCTCCCTGTCAGTGACAGAAACGGGCCAGTGTTTCCCACACAGAGTCCAGACCTTGGGGTCTCAGCTCAGAAACTTACGGGGAAGGATGGAGAAGTGGGAGACACAGAATTCCAAGCAGCCCTACCAGGGACTATACTACAAGCCTAAAATCCCAAGGAGACATATGCCTGATTCCTGAAAAGCCAACAACCCTTCCTCTCCACTCCGGTACTCCCGGGTCAGGACCGAGGGATGCGAGACCCAGAATCCCAAACACCTGCTACGAGCCCCGGCCTCCAGGCCCTGAGACATTACGATGGCTCACCATGGTTGGAGCCTGAGAGAAGGCAGTCACCCTGTACCTGAGAGAAAGAGGTCACAGAACCCGAAACAGCCTCCAGACACTGGGGTCTCAGCTCAGAAACTCCCCGGAAAGTTCCGAGGGATTGGAGACACAGAATGGGAAGTGCCACGCTCGCCCCGGGCCTCCACGCCCGGGGCTGCTCGCCATGGCTCACTATGACTGAAGCCGTTCCTGTACCTTAGAGAAGGGGTCACACAAACACAAACACCCTCCAGGCCCTGGGTTCCCTGCTCAGAAAATCCCGGGCAAGTTCCGAGGGATCGGATTCGCCAAATGGGTAGTGCTCCTGGTCGACCCGGGCCTCCACGCCCGGGGCTCTATCTTTCCATGGCGCATCAGGGCTGAAGCCTCTCCCTGTCAGTGACAGAAACGGGCCAGTGTTTCCCACACAGAGTCCAGACCTTGGGGTCTCAGCTCAGAAACTTACGGGGAAGGATGGAGAAGTGGGAGACACAGAATTCCAAGCAGCCCTACCAGGGACTATACTACAAGCCTAAAATCCCAAGGAGACATATGCCTGATTCCTGAAAAGCCAACAACCCTTCCTCTCCACTCCGGTACTCCCGGGTCAGGACCGAGGGATGCGAGACCCAGAATCCCAAACACCTGCTACGAGCCCCGGCCTCCAGGCCCTGAGACATTACGATGGCTCACCATGGTTGGAGCCTGAGAGAAGGCAGTCACCCTGTACCTGAGAGAAAGAGGTCACAGAACCCGAAACAGCCTCCAGACACTGGGGTCTCAGCTCAGAAACTCCCCGGAAAGTTCCGAGGGATTGGAGACACAGAATGGGAAGTGCCACGCTCGCCCCGGGCCTCCACGCCCGGGGCTGCTCGCCATGGCTCACTATCACTGAAGCCGTTCCTGTACCTTAGAGAAGGGGTCACACAAACACAAACACCCTCCAGGCCCTGGGTTCCCTGCTCAGAAAATCCCGGGCAAGTTCCGAGGGATGGGATACGCCGAATGGGTTGTGCTCCTGGTCGACCCGGGCCTCCACGCCCGGGGCTCTATCTTAACATGGCGCATCAGGCCTGAAGCCTCTCCCTGTCAGTGACAGAAACGGGCCAGTGTTTCCCACACAGAGTCCAGACCTTGGGGTCTCAGCTCAGAAACTTATGGGGAAGGATGGAGAAGTGGGAGACACAGAATTCCAAGCAGCCCTACCAGGGACTATACTACAAGCCTAAAATCCCAAGGAGACATATGCCTGAATCCTGAAAAGCCAACAACCCTTCCTCTCCACTCCGGTACTACCGGGTCAGGACCGGGGGATGCGAGACCCAGAATCCCAAACACCTGCTACGAGCCCCGGCTTCCAGGCCCTGAGTCATTACGATGGCTCACCATGGCTGGAGCCTGAGAGAAGGCAGTCACCCTGTACCTGCGAGAAAGAGGTCACAGATCCCAAAACAGCCTCCAGACACTGGGGTCTCAGCTCAGAAACTCCCCGGAAAGTTCCGAGGGATTGGAGACACAGAATGGGAAGTGCCCCGCTCGCCCCGGGCCTCGAGGCCCGGGGCTGCTCGCCCCGGGCCTCCAGGCCCGGGGCTGCTCGCCCCGGGCCTCGAGGCCCGGGGCTGCTCGCCCCGGGCCTCCAGGCCCGGGGCTGCTCGCCCCGGGCCTCCAGGCCCGGGGCTGCTCGCCCCGGGCCTCCAGGCCCGGGGCTGCTCGCCCCGGGCCTCCAGGCCCGGGGCTGCTCGCCCCGGGCCTCCAGGCCCGGGGCTGCTCGCCCCGGGCCTCCAGGCCCGGGGCTGCTCGCCCCGGGCCTCCAGGCCCGGGGCTGCTCGCCCCGGGCCTCCAGGCCCGGGGCTGCTCGCCCCGGGCCTCCAGGCCCGGGGCTGCTCGCCCCGGGCCTCCAGGCCCGGGGCTGCTCGCCCCGGGCCTCCAGGCCCGGGGCTGCTCGCCCCGGGCCTCCAGGCCCGGGGCTGCTCGCCCCGGGCCTCCAGGCCCGGGGCTGCTCGCCCCGGGCCTCCAGGCCCGGGGCTGCTCGCCCCGGGCCTCCAGGCCCGGGGCTGCTCGCCCCGGGCCTCCAGGCCCGGGGCTGCTCGCCCCGGGCCTCCAGGCCCGGGGCTGCTCGCCCCGGGCCTCCAGGCCCGGGGCTGCTCGCCCCGGGCCTCCAGGCCCGGGGCTGCTCGCCCCGGGCCTCCAGGCCCGGGGCTGCTCGCCCCGGGCCTCCAGGCCCGGGGCTGCTCGCCCCGGGCCTCCAGGCCCGGGGCTGCTCGCCCCGGGCCTCCAGGCCCGGGGCTGCTCGCCCCGGGCCTCCAGGCCCGGGGCTGCTCGCCCCGGGCCTCCAGGCCCGGGGCTGCTCGCCCCGGGCCTCCAGGCCCGGGGCTGCTCGCCCCGGGCCTCCAGGCCCGGGGCTGCTCGCCCCGGGCCTCCAGGCCCGGGGCTGCTCGCCCCGGGCCTCCAGGCCCGGGGCTGCTCGCCCCGGGCCTCCAGGCCCGGGGCTGCTCGCCCCGGGCCTCCAGGCCCGGGGCTGCTCGCCCCGGGCCTCCAGGCCCGGGGCTGCTCGCCCCGGGCCTCCAGGCCCGGGGCTGCTCGCCCCGGGCCTCCAGGCCCGGGGCTGCTCGCCCCGGGCCTCCAGGCCCGGGGCTGCTCGCCATGGCTCACTATGACTGAAGCCGTTCCTGTACCTGAGAGAAGGGGTCACACAAACACTAACACCCTCCAGGCCCTGGGTTCCCTGCTCAGAAAATCCCGGGCAAGTTCCGAGGGATCGGATTCGCCAAATGGGTAGTGCTCCTGGTCGACCCGGGCCTCCACGCCCGGGGCTCTATCTTTCCATGGCGCATCAGGGCTGAAGCCTCTCCCTGTCAGTGACAGAAACGGGCCAGTGTTTCCCACACAGAGTCCAGACCTTGGGGTCTCAGCTAAGAAACTTACCGGGAAGGATGGAGAAGTGGGAGACACAGAATTCCAAGCAGCCCTACCAGGGACTATACTACAAGCCTAAAATCCCAAGGAGACATATGCCTGAATCCTGAAAAGCCAACAACCCTTCCTCTCCACTCCGGTACTCCCGTGTCAGGACCGAGGGATGCGAGACCCAGAATCCCAAACACCTGCTACGAGCCCCGGCCTCCAGGCCCTGAGTCATTACGATGGTACAGCAAGGCTGGAGCCTGAGAGAAGGCAGTCACCCTGTACCTGAGAGAAAGGGGTCCCAGAACCCGAAACAGCCTCCAGACACTGGGGTCTCAGCTCAGAAACTCCCCGGAAAGTTCCGAGGGATTGGAGACACAGAATGGGAAGTGCCCCGCTCGCCCCGGGCCTCCAGGCCCGGGGCTGCTCGCCCCGGGCCTCCAGGCCCGGGGCTGCTCGCCCCGGGCCTCCAGGCCCGGGGCTGCTCGCCCCGGGCCTCCAGGCCCGGGGCTGCTCGCCCCGGGCCTCCAGGCCCGGGGCTGCTCGCCCCGGGCCTCCACGCCCGGGGCTGCTCGCCCCGGGCCTCCACGCCCGGGGCTGCTCGCCATGGCTCACTATCACTGAAGCCGTTCCTGTACCTTAGAGAAGGGGTCACACAAACACAAACACCCTCCAGGCCCTGGGTTCCCTGCTCAGAAAATCCCGGGCAAGTTCCGAGGGATGGGATACGCCGAATGGGTTGTGCTCCTGGTCGACCCGGGCCTCCACGCCCGGGGCTCTATCTTAACATGGCGCATCAGGGCTGAAGCCTCTCCCTGTCAGTGACAGAAACGGGCCAGTGTTTCCCACACAGAGTCCAGACCTTGGGGTCTCAGCTCAGAAACTTATGGGGAAGGATGGAGAAGTGGGAGACACAGAATTCCAAGCAGCCCTACCAGGGACTATACTACAAGCCTAAAATCCCAAGGAGACATATGCCTGAATCCTGAAAAGCCAACAACCCTTCCTCTCCACTCCGGTACTACCGGGTCAGGACCGGGGGATGCGAGACCCAGAATCCCAAACACCTGCTACGAGCCCCGGCTTCCAGGCCCTGAGTCATTACGATGGCTCACCATGGCTGGAGCCTGAGAGAAGGCAGTCACCCTGTACCTGCGAGAAAGAGGTCACAGATCCCAAAACAGCCTCCAGACACTGGGGTCTCAGCTCAGAAACTCCCCGGAAAGTTCCGAGGGATTGGAGACACAGAATGGGAAGTGCCCCGCTCGCCCCGGGCCTCCAGGCCCGGGGCTGCTCGCCCCGGGCCTCCAGGCCCGGGGCTGCTCGCCCCGGGCCTCCAGGCCCGGGGCTGCTCGCCCCGGGCCTCCAGGCCCGGGGCTGCTCGCCCCGGGCCTCCAGGCCCGGGGCTGCTCGCCCCGGGCCTCCAGGCCCGGGGCTGCTCGCCCCGGGCCTCCAGGCCCGGGGCTGCTCGCCCCGGGCCTCCAGGCCCGGGGCTGCTCGCCCCGGGCCTCCAGGCCCGGGGCTGCTCGCCCCGGGCCTCCAGGCCCGGGGCTGCTCGCCCCGGGCCTCCAGGCCCGGGGCTGCTCGCCCCGGGCCTCCAGGCCCGGGGCTGCTCGCCCCGGGCCTCCAGGCCCGGGGCTGCTCGCCCCGGGCCTCCAGGCCCGGGGCTGCTCGCCCCGGGCCTCCAGGCCCGGGGCTGCTCGCCCCGGGCCTCCAGGCCCGGGGCTGCTCGCCCCGGGCCTCCAGGCCCGGGGCTGCTCGCCCCGGGCCTCCAGGCCCGGGGCTGCTCGCCCCGGGCCTCCAGGCCCGGGGCTGCTCGCCCCGGGCCTCCAGGCCCGGGGCTGCTCGCCCCGGGCCTCCAGGCCCGGGGCTGCTCGCCCCGGGCCTCCAGGCCCGGGGCTGCTCGCCCCGGGCCTCCAGGCCCGGGGCTGCTCGCCCCGGGCCTCCAGGCCCGGGGCTGCTCGCCCCGGGCCTCCAGGCCCGGGGCTGCTCGCCCCGGGCCTCCAGGCCCGGGGCTGCTCGCCCCGGGCCTCCAGGCCCGGGGCTGCTCGCCCCGGGCCTCCAGGCCCGGGGCTGCTCGCCCCGGGCCTCCAGGCCCGGGGCTGCTCGCCCCGGGCCTCCAGGCCCGGGGCTGCTCGCCCCGGGCCTCCAGGCCCGGGGCTGCTCGCCCCGGGCCTCCAGGCCCGGGGCTGCTCGCCCCGGGCCTCCAGGCCCGGGGCTGCTCGCCCCGGGCCTCCAGGCCCGGGGCTGCTCGCCCCGGGCCTCCAGGCCCGGGGCTGCTCGCCCCGGGCCTCCAGGCCCGGGGCTGCTCGCCCCGGGCCTCCAGGCCCGGGGCTGCTCGCCCCGGGCCTCCAGGCCCGGGGCTGCTCGCCCCGGGCCTCCAGGCCCGGGGCTGCTCGCCCCGGGCCTCCAGGCCCGGGGCTGCTCGCCCCGGGCCTCCAGGCCCGGGGCTGCTCGCCCCGGGCCTCCAGGCCCGGGGCTGCTCGCCCCGGGCCTCCAGGCCCGGGGCTGCTCGCCCCGGGCCTCCAGGCCCGGGGCTGCTCGCCATGGCTCACTATGACTGAAGCCGTTCCTGTACCTGAGAGAAGGGGTCACACAAACACAAACACCCTCCAGGCCCTGGGTTCCCTGCTCAGAAAATCCCGGGCAAGTTCCGAGGGATCGGATTCGCCAAATGGGTAGTGCTCCTGGTCGACCCGGGCCTCCACGCCCGGGGCTCTATCTTTCCATGGCGCATCAGGGCTGATGCCTCTCCCTGTCAGTGACAGAAACGGGCCAGTGTTTCCCACACAGAGTCCAGACCTTGGGTCTCAGCTAAGAAACTTACCGGGAAGGATGGAGAAGTGGGAGACACAGAATTCCAAGCAGCCCTACCAGGGACTATACTACAAGCCTAAAATCCCAAGGAGACATATGCCTGAATCCTGAAAAGCCAACAACCCTTCCTCTCCACTCCGGTACTCCCGTGTCAGGACCGAGGGATGCGAGACCCAGAATCCCAAACACCTGCTACGAGCCCCGGCCTCCAGGCCCTGAGTCATTACGATGGTACAGCAAGGCTGGAGCCTGAGAGAAGGCAGTCACCCTGTACCTGAGAGAAAGGGGTCACAGAACCCGAAACAGCCTCCAGACACTGGGGTCTCAGCTCAGAAACTCCCCGGAAAGTTCCGAGGGATTGGAGACACAGAATGGGAAGTGCCCCGCTCGCCCCGGGCCTCCAGGCCCGGGGCTGCTCGCCCCGGGCCTCCAGGCCCGGGGCTGCTCGCCCCGGGCCTCCACGCCCGGGGCTGCTCGCCCCGGGCCTCCAGGCCCGGGGCTGCTCGCCCCGGGCCTCCACGCCCGGGGCTGCTCGCCCCGGGCCTCCACGCCCGGGGCTGCTCGCCCCGGGCCTCCACGCCCGGGGCTGCTCGCCATGGCTCACTATCACTGAAGCCGTTCCTGTACCTTAGAGAAGGGGTCACACAAACACAAACACCCTCCAGGCCCTGGGTTCCCTGCTCAGAAAATCCCGGGCAAGTTCCGAGGGATGGGATACGCCGAATGGGTTGTGCTCCTGGTCGACCCGGGCCTCCACGCCCGGGGCTCTATCTTAACATGGCGCATCAGGGCTGAAGCCTCTCCCTGTCAGTGACAGAAACGGGCCAGTGTTTCCCACACAGAGTCCAGACCTTGGGGTCTCAGCTCAGAAACTTATGGGGAAGGATGGAGAAGTGGGAGACACAGAATTCCAAGCAGCCCTACCAGGGACTATACTACAAGCCTAAAATCCCAAGGAGACATATGCCTGAATCCTGAAAAGCCAACAACCCTTCCTCTCCACTCCGGTACTACCGGGTCAGGACCGGGGGATGCGAGACCCAGAATCCCAAACACCTGCTACGAGCCCCGGCTTCCAGGCCCTGAGTCATTACGATGGCTCACCATGGCTGGAGCCTGAGAGAAGGCAGTCACCCTGTACCTGCGAGAAAGAGGTCACAGATCCCGAAACAGCCTCCAGACACTGGGGTCTCAGCTCAGAAACTCCCCGGAAAGTTCCGAGGGATTGGAGACACAGAATGGGAAGTGCCCCGCTCGCCCCGGGCCTCCAGGCCCGGGGCTGCTCGCCCCGGGCCTCCAGGCCCGGGGCTGCTCGCCCCGGGCCTCCAGGCCCGGGGCTGCTCGCCCCGGGCCTCCAGGCCCGGGGCTGCTCGCCCCGGGCCTCCAGGCCCGGGGCTGCTCGCCCCGGGCCTCCAGGCCCGGGGCTGCTCGCCCCGGGCCTCCAGGCCCGGGGCTGCTCGCCCCGGGCCTCCAGGCCCGGGGCTGCTCGCCCCGGGCCTCCAGGCCCGGGGCTGCTCGCCCCGGGCCTCCAGGCCCGGGGCTGCTCGCCCCGGGCCTCCAGGCCCGGGGCTGCTCGCCCCGGGCCTCCAGGCCCGGGGCTGCTCGCCCCGGGCCTCCAGGCCCGGGGCTGCTCGCCCCGGGCCTCCAGGCCCGGGGCTGCTCGCCCCGGGCCTCCAGGCCCGGGGCTGCTCGCCCCGGGCCTCCAGGCCCGGGGCTGCTCGCCCCGGGCCTCCAGGCCCGGGGCTGCTCGCCCCGGGCCTCCAGGCCCGGGGCTGCTCGCCCCGGGCCTCCAGGCCCGGGGCTGCTCGCCCCGGGCCTCCAGGCCCGGGGCTGCTCGCCCCGGGCCTCCAGGCCCGGGGCTGCTCGCCCCGGGCCTCCAGGCCCGGGGCTGCTCGCCCCGGGCCTCCAGGCCCGGGGCTGCTCGCCCCGGGCCTCCAGGCCCGGGGCTGCTCGCCCCGGGCCTCCAGGCCCGGGGCTGCTCGCCCCGGGCCTCCAGGCCCGGGGCTGCTCGCCCCGGGCCTCCAGGCCCGGGGCTGCTCGCCCCGGGCCTCCAGGCCCGGGGCTGCTCGCCCCGGGCCTCCAGGCCCGGGGCTGCTCGCCCCGGGCCTCCAGGCCCGGGGCTGCTCGCCCCGGGCCTCCAGGCCCGGGGCTGCTCGCCCCGGGCCTCCAGGCCCGGGGCTGCTCGCCCCGGGCCTCCAGGCCCGGGGCTGCTCGCCCCGGGCCTCCACGCCCGGGGCTGCTCGCCCCGGGCCTCCAGGCCCGGGGCTGCTCGCCCCGGGCCTCCACGCCCGGGGCTGCTCGCCCCGGGCCTCCAGGCCCGGGGCTGCTCGCCCCGGGCCTCCACGCCCGGGGCTGCTCGCCCCGGGCCTCCAGGCCCGGGGCTGCTCGCCCCGGGCCTCCACGCCCGGGGCTGCTCGCCATGGCTCACTATCACTGAAGCCGTTCCTGTACCTTAGAGAAGGGGTCACACAAACACAAACACCCTCCAGGCCCTGGGTTCCCTGCTCAGAAAATCCCGGGCAAGTTCCGAGGGATGGGATACGCCGAATGGGTTGTGCTCCTGGTCGACCCGGGCCTCCACGCCCGGGGCTCTATCTTAACATGGCGCATCAGGGCTGAAGCCTCTCCCTGTCAGTGACAGAAACGGGCCAGTGTTTCCCACACAGAGTCCAGACCTTGGGGTCTCAGCTCAGAAACTTATGGGGAAGGATGGAGAAGTGGGAGACACAGAATTCCAAGCAGCCCTACCAGGGACTATACTACAAGCCTAAAATCCCAAGGAGACATATGCCTGAATCCTGAAAAGCCAACAACCCTTCCTCTCCACTCCGGTACTACCGGGTCAGGACCGGGGGATGCGAGACCCAGAATCCCAAACACCTGCTACGAGCCCCGGCTTCCAGGCCCTGAGTCATTACGATGGCTCACCATGGCTGGAGCCTGAGAGAAGGCAGTCACCCTGTACCTGCGAGAAAGAGGTCACAGATCCCGAAACAGCCTCCAGACACTGGGGTCTCAGCTCAGAAACTCCCCGGAAAGTTCCGAGGGATTGGAGACACAGAATGGGAAGTGCCCCGCTCGCCCCGGGCCTCCAGGCCCGGGGCTGCTCGCCCCGGGCCTCCAGGCCCGGGGCTGCTCGCCCCGGGCCTCCAGGCCCGGGGCTGCTCGCCCCGGGCCTCCAGGCCCGGGGCTGCTCGCCCCGGGCCTCCAGGCCCGGGGCTGCTCGCCCCGGGCCTCCAGGCCCGGGGCTGCTCGCCCCGGGCCTCCAGGCCCGGGGCTGCTCGCCCCGGGCCTCCAGGCCCGGGGCTGCTCGCCCCGGGCCTCCAGGCCCGGGGCTGCTCGCCCCGGGCCTCCAGGCCCGGGGCTGCTCGCCCCGGGCCTCCAGGCCCGGGGCTGCTCGCCCCGGGCCTCCAGGCCCGGGGCTGCTCGCCCCGGGCCTCCAGGCCCGGGGCTGCTCGCCCCGGGCCTCCAGGCCCGGGGCTGCTCGCCCCGGGCCTCCAGGCCCGGGGCTGCTCGCCCCGGGCCTCCAGGCCCGGGGCTGCTCGCCCCGGGCCTCCAGGCCCGGGGCTGCTCGCCCCGGGCCTCCAGGCCCGGGGCTGCTCGCCCCGGGCCTCCAGGCCCGGGGCTGCTCGCCCCGGGCCTCCAGGCCCGGGGCTGCTCGCCCCGGGCCTCCAGGCCCGGGGCTGCTCGCCCCGGGCCTCCAGGCCCGGGGCTGCTCGCCCCGGGCCTCCAGGCCCGGGGCTGCTCGCCCCGGGCCTCCAGGCCCGGGGCTGCTCGCCCCGGGCCTCCAGGCCCGGGGCTGCTCGCCCCGGGCCTCCAGGCCCGGGGCTGCTCGCCCCGGGCCTCCAGGCCCGGGGCTGCTCGCCCCGGGCCTCCAGGCCCGGGGCTGCTCGCCCCGGGCCTCCAGGCCCGGGGCTGCTCGCCCCGGGCCTCCAGGCCCGGGGCTGCTCGCCCCGGGCCTCCAGGCCCGGGGCTGCTCGCCCCGGGCCTCCAGGCCCGGGGCTGCTCGCCCCGGGCCTCCAGGCCCGGGGCTGCTCGCCCCGGGCCTCCAGGCCCGGGGCTGCTCGCCCCGGGCCTCCAGGCCCGGGGCTGCTCGCCCCGGGCCTCCAGGCCCGGGGCTGCTCGCCCCGGGCCTCCAGGCCCGGGGCTGCTCGCCCCGGGCCTCCAGGCCCGGGGCTGCTCGCCCCGGGCCTCCAGGCCCGGGGCTGCTCGCCCCGGGCCTCCAGGCCCGGGGCTGCTCGCCCCGGGCCTCCAGGCCCGGGGCTGCTCGCCATGGCTCACTATGACTGAAGCCGTTCCTGTACCTGAGAGAAGGGGTCACACAAACACAAACACCCTCCAGGCCCTGGGTTCCCTGCTCAGAAAATCCCGGGCAAGTTCCGAGGGATCGGATTCGCCAAATGGGTAGTGCTCCTGGTCGACCCGGGCCTCCACGCCCGGGGCTCTATCTTTCCATGGCGCATCAGGGCTGAAGCCTCTCCCTGTCAGTGACAGAAACGGGCCAGTGTTTCCCACACAGAGTCCAGACCTTGGGGTCTCAGCTAAGAAACTTACCGGGAAGGATGGAGAAGTGGGAGACACAGAATTCCAAGCAGCCCTACCAGGGACTATACTACAAGCCTAAAATCCCAAGGAGACATATGCCTGAATCCTGAAAAGCCAACAACCCTTCCTCTCCACTCCGGTACTCCCGTGTCAGGACCGAGGGATGCGAGACCCAGAATCCCAAACACCTGCTACGAGCCCCGGCCTCCAGGCCCTGAGTCATTACGATGGTACAGCAAGGCTGGAGCCTGAGAGAAGGCAGTCACCCTGTACCTGAGAGAAAGGGGTCACAGAACCCGAAACAGCCTCCAGACACTGGTGTCTCAGCTCAGAAACTCCCCGGAAAGTTCCGAGGGATTGGAGACACAGAATGGGAAGTGCCCCGCTCGCCCCGGGCCTCCAGGCCCGGGGCTGCTCGCCCCGGGCCTCCACGCCCGGGGCTGCTCGCCCCGGGCCTCCACGCCCGGGGCTGCTCGCCCCGGGCCTCCACGCCCGGGGCTGCTCGCCCCGGGCCTCCACGCCCGGGGCTGCTCGCCCCGGGCCTCCACGCCCGGGGCTGCTCGCCCCGGGCCTCCACGCCCGGGGCTGCTCGCCCCGGGCCTCCACGCCCGGGGCTGCTCGCCCCGGGCCTCCACGCCCGGGGCTGCTCGCCCCGGGCCTCCACGCCCGGGGCTGCTCGCCATGGCTCACTATCACTGAAGCCGTTCCTGTACCTTAGAGAAGGGGTCACACAAACACAAACACCCTCCAGGCCCTGGGTTCCCTGCTCAGAAAATCCCGGGCAAGTTCCGAGGGATGGGATACGCCGAATGGGTTGTGCTCCTGGTCGACCCGGGCCTCCACGCCCGGGGCTCTATCTTAACATGGAGCATCAGGGCTGAAGCCTCTCCCTGTCAGTGACAGAAACGGGCCAGTGTTTCCCACACAGAGTCCAGACCTTGGGGTCTCAGCTCAGAAACTTATGGGGAAGGATGGAGAAGTGGGAGACACAGAATTCCAAGCAGCCCTACCAGGGACTATACTACAAGCCTAAAATCCCAAGGAGACATATGCCTGAATCCTGAAAAGCCAACAACCCTTCCTCTCCACTCCGGTACTACCGGGTCAGGACCGGGTGATGCGAGACCCAGAATCCCAAACACCTGCTACGAGCCCCGGCTTCCAGGCCCTGAGTCATTACGATGGCTCACCATGGCTGGAGCCTGAGAGAAGGCAGTCACCCTGTACCTGCGAGAAAGAGGTCACAGATCCCGAAACAGCCTCCAGACACTGGGGTCTCAGCTCAGAAACTCCCCGGAAAGTTCCGAGGGATTGGAGACACAGAATGGGAAGTGCCCCGCTCGCCCCGGGCCTCCAGGCCCGGGGCTGCTCGCCCCGGGCCTCCAGGCCCGGGGCTGCTCGCCCCGGGCCTCCAGGCCCGGGGCTGCTCGCCCCGGGCCTCCAGGCCCGGGGCTGCTCGCCCCGGGCCTCCAGGCCCGGGGCTGCTCGCCCCGGGCCTCCAGGCCCGGGGCTGCTCGCCCCGGGCCTCCAGGCCCGGGGCTGCTCGCCCCGGGCCTCCAGGCCCGGGGCTGCTCGCCCCGGGCCTCCAGGCCCGGGGCTGCTCGCCATGGCTCACTATGACTGAAGCCGTTCCTGTACCTGAGAGAAGGGGTCACACAAACACAAACACCCTCCAGGCCCTGGGTTCCCTGCTCAGAAAATCCCGGGCAAGTTCCGAGGGATCGGATTCGCCAAATGGGTAGTGCTCCTGGTCGACCCGGGCCTCCACGCCCGGGGCTCTATCTTTCCATGGCGCATCAGGGCTGAAGCCTCTCCCTGTCAGTGACAGAAACGGGCCAGTGTTTCCCACACAGAGTCCAGACCTTGGGGTCTCAGCTAAGAAACTTACCGGGAAGGATGGAGAAGTGGGAGACACAGAATTCCAAGCAGCCCTACCAGGGACTATACTACAAGCCTAAAATCCCAAGGAGACATATGCCTGAATCCTGAAAAGCCAACAACCCTTCCTCTCCACTCCGGTACTCCCGTGTCAGGACCGAGGGATGCGAGACCCAGAATCCCAAACACCTGCTACGAGCCCCGGCCTCCAGGCCCTGAGTCATTACGATGGTACAGCAAGGCTGGAGCCTGAGAGAAGGCAGTCACCCTGTACCTGAGAGAAAGGGGTCCCAGAACCCGAAACAGCCTCCAGACACTGGGGTCTCAGCTCAGAAACTCCCCGGAAAGTTCCGAGGGATTGGAGACACAGAATGGGAAGTGCCCCGCTCGCCCCGGGCCTCCAGGCCCGGGGCTGCTCGCCCCGGGCCTCCAGGCCCGGGGCTGCTCGCCCCGGGCCTCCAGGCCCGGGGCTGCTCGCCCCGGGCCTCCAGGCCCGGGGCTGCTCGCCCCGGGCCTCCAGGCCCGGGGCTGCTCGCCCCGGGCCTCCAGGCCCGGGGCTGCTCGCCCCGGGCCTCCAGGCCCGGGGCTGCTCGCCCCGGGCCTCCAGGCCCGGGGCTGCTCGCCCCGGGCCTCCAGGCCCGGGGCTGCTCGCCCCGGGCCTCCAGGCCCGGGGCTGCTCGCCCCGGGCCTCCAGGCCCGGGGCTGCTCGCCCCGGGCCTCCAGGCCCGGGGCTGCTCGCCCCGGGCCTCCAGGCCCGGGGCTGCTCGCCCCGGGCCTCCAGGCCCGGGGCTGCTCGCCCCGGGCCTCCAGGCCCGGGGCTGCTCGCCCCGGGCCTCCAGGCCCGGGGCTGCTCGCCCCGGGCCTCCAGGCCCGGGGCTGCTCGCCCCGGGCCTCCAGGCCCGGGGCTGCTCGCCCCGGGCCTCCAGGCCCGGGGCTGCTCGCCCCGGGCCTCCAGGCCCGGGGCTGCTCGCCCCGGGCCTCCAGGCCCGGGGCTGCTCGCCCCGGGCCTCCAGGCCCGGGGCTGCTCGCCCCGGGCCTCCAGGCCCGGGGCTGCTCGCCCCGGGCCTCCAGGCCCGGGGCTGCTCGCCCCGGGCCTCCAGGCCCGGGGCTGCTCGCCCCGGGCCTCCAGGCCCGGGGCTGCTCGCCCCGGGCCTCCAGGCCCGGGGCTGCTCGCCCCGGGCCTCCAGGCCCGGGGCTGCTCGCCCCGGGCCTCCAGGCCCGGGGCTGCTCGCCCCGGGCCTCCAGGCCCGGGGCTGCTCGCCCCGGGCCTCCAGGCCCGGGGCTGCTCGCCCCGGGCCTCCAGGCCCGGGGCTGCTCGCCCCGGGCCTCCAGGCCCGGGGCTGCTCGCCCCGGGCCTCCAGGCCCGGGGCTGCTCGCCCCGGGCCTCCAGGCCCGGGGCTGCTCGCCCCGGGCCTCCAGGCCCGGGGCTGCTCGCCCCGGGCCTCCAGGCCCGGGGCTGCTCGCCCCGGGCCTCCAGGCCCGGGGCTGCTCGCCCCGGGCCTCCAGGCCCGGGGCTGCTCGCCCCGGGCCTCCAGGCCCGGGGCTGCTCGCCCCGGGCCTCCACGCCCGGGGCTGCTCGCCCCGGGCCTCCAGGCCCGGGGCTGCTCGCCCCGGGCCTCCACGCCCGGGGCTGCTCGCCCCGGGCCTCCAGGCCCGGGGCTGCTCGCCCCGGGCCTCCACGCCCGGGGCTGCTCGCCCCGGGCCTCCAGGCCCGGGGCTGCTCGCCCCGGGCCTCCACGCCCGGGGCTGCTCGCCATGGCTCACTATCACTGAAGCCGTTCCTGTACCTTAGAGAAGGGGTCACACAAACACAAACACCCTCCAGGCCCTGGGTTCCCTGCTCAGAAAATCCCGGGCAAGTTCCGAGGGATGGGATACGCCGAATGGGTTGTGCTCCTGGTCGACCCGGGCCTCCACGCCCGGGGCTCTATCTTAACATGGCGCATCAGGGCTGAAGCCTCTCCCTGTCAGTGACAGAAACGGGCCAGTGTTTCCCACACAGAGTCCAGACCTTGGGGTCTCAGCTCAGAAACTTATGGGGAAGGATGGAGAAGTGGGAGACACAGAATTCCAAGCAGCCCTACCAGGGACTATACTACAAGCCTAAAATCCCAAGGAGACATATGCCTGAATCCTGAAAAGCCAACAACCCTTCCTCTCCACTCCGGTACTACCGGGTCAGGACCGGGGGATGCGAGACCCAGAATCCCAAACACCTGCTACGAGCCCCGGCTTCCAGGCCCTGAGTCATTACGATGGCTCACCATGGCTGGAGCCTGAGAGAAGGCAGTCACCCTGTACCTGCGAGAAAGAGGTCACAGATCCCGAAACAGCCTCCAGACACTGGGGTCTCAGCTCAGAAACTCCCCGGAAAGTTCCGAGGGATTGGAGACACAGAATGGGAAGTGCCCCGCTCGCCCCGGGCCTCCAGGCCCGGGGCTGCTCGCCCCGGGCCTCCAGGCCCGGGGCTGCTCGCCCCGGGCCTCCAGGCCCGGGGCTGCTCGCCCCGGGCCTCCAGGCCCGGGGCTGCTCGCCCCGGGCCTCCAGGCCCGGGGCTGCTCGCCCCGGGCCTCCAGGCCCGGGGCTGCTCGCCCCGGGCCTCCAGGCCCGGGGCTGCTCGCCCCGGGCCTCCAGGCCCGGGGCTGCTCGCCCCGGGCCTCCAGGCCCGGGGCTGCTCGCCCCGGGCCTCCAGGCCCGGGGCTGCTCGCCCCGGGCCTCCAGGCCCGGGGCTGCTCGCCCCGGGCCTCCAGGCCCGGGGCTGCTCGCCCCGGGCCTCCAGGCCCGGGGCTGCTCGCCCCGGGCCTCCAGGCCCGGGGCTGCTCGCCCCGGGCCTCCAGGCCCGGGGCTGCTCGCCCCGGGCCTCCAGGCCCGGGGCTGCTCGCCCCGGGCCTCCAGGCCCGGGGCTGCTCGCCCCGGGCCTCCAGGCCCGGGGCTGCTCGCCCCGGGCCTCCAGGCCCGGGGCTGCTCGCCCCGGGCCTCCAGGCCCGGGGCTGCTCGCCCCGGGCCTCCAGGCCCGGGGCTGCTCGCCCCGGGCCTCCAGGCCCGGGGCTGCTCGCCCCGGGCCTCCAGGCCCGGGGCTGCTCGCCCCGGGCCTCCAGGCCCGGGGCTGCTCGCCCCGGGCCTCCAGGCCCGGGGCTGCTCGCCCCGGGCCTCCAGGCCCGGGGCTGCTCGCCCCGGGCCTCCAGGCCCGGGGCTGCTCGCCCCGGGCCTCCAGGCCCGGGGCTGCTCGCCCCGGGCCTCCAGGCCCGGGGCTGCTCGCCCCGGGCCTCCAGGCCCGGGGCTGCTCGCCCCGGGCCTCCAGGCCCGGGGCTGCTCGCCCCGGGCCTCCAGGCCCGGGGCTGCTCGCCCCGGGCCTCCAGGCCCGGGGCTGCTCGCCCCGGGCCTCCAGGCCCGGGGCTGCTCGCCCCGGGCCTCCAGGCCCGGGGCTGCTCGCCCCGGGCCTCCAGGCCCGGGGCTGCTCGCCCCGGGCCTCCAGGCCCGGGGCTGCTCGCCCCGGGCCTCCAGGCCCGGGGCTGCTCGCCCCGGGCCTCCAGGCCCGGGGCTGCTCGCCCCGGGCCTCCAGGCCCGGGGCTGCTCGCCCCGGGCCTCCAGGCCCGGGGCTGCTCGCCATGGCTCACTATGACTGAAGCCGTTCCTGTACCTGAGAGAAGGGGTCACACAAACACAAACACCCTCCAGGCCCTGGGTTCCCTGCTCAGAAAATCCCGGGCAAGTTCCGAGGGATCGGATTCGCCAAATGGGTAGTGCTCCTGGTCGACCCGGGCCTCCACGCCCGGGGCTCTATCTTTCCATGGCGCATCAGGGCTGAAGCCTCTCCCTGTCAGTGACAGAAACGGGCCAGTGTTTCCCACACAGAGTCCAGACCTTGGGGTCTCAGCTAAGAAACTTACCGGGAAGGATGGAGAAGTGGGAGACACAGAATTCCAAGCAGCCCTACCAGGGACTATACTACAAGCCTAAAATCCCAAGGAGACATATGCCTGAATCCTGAAAAGCCAACAACCCTTCCTCTCCACTCCGGTACTCCCGTGTCAGGACCGAGGGATGCGAGACCCAGAATCCCAAACACCTGCTACGAGCCCCGGCCTCCAGGCCCTGAGTCATTACGATGGTACAGCAAGGCTGGAGCCTGAGAGAAGGCAGTCACCCTGTACCTGAGAGAAAGGGGTCACAGAACCCGAAACAGCCTCCAGACACTGGTGTCTCAGCTCAGAAACTCCCCGGAAAGTTCCGAGGGATTGGAGACACAGAATGGGAAGTGCCCCGCTCGCCCCGGGCCTCCAGGCCCGGGGCTGCTCGCCCCGGGCCTCCACGCCCGGGGCTGCTCGCCCCGGGCCTCCACGCCCGGGGCTGCTCGCCCCGGGCCTCCACGCCCGGGGCTGCTCGCCCCGGGCCTCCACGCCCGGGGCTGCTCGCCCCGGGCCTCCACGCCCGGGGCTGCTCGCCCCGGGCCTCCACGCCCGGGGCTGCTCGCCCCGGGCCTCCACGCCCGGGGCTGCTCGCCCCGGGCCTCCACGCCCGGGGCTGCTCGCCCCGGGCCTCCACGCCCGGGGCTGCTCGCCCCGGGCCTCCACGCCCGGGGCTGCTCGCCATGGCTCACTATCACTGAAGCCGTTCCTGTACCTTAGAGAAGGGGTCACACAAACACAAACACCCTCCAGGCCCTGGGTTCCCTGCTCAGAAAATCCCGGGCAAGTTCCGAGGGATG
The DNA here is from genome assembly GCF_022837055.1 of Prionailurus viverrinus. Classification (NCBI taxonomy): domain Eukaryota; kingdom Metazoa; phylum Chordata; class Mammalia; order Carnivora; family Felidae; genus Prionailurus; species Prionailurus viverrinus. Next base: position 187,734 of record NW_025927643.1, on the reverse strand, counting down.
GGATACGCCGAATGGGTTGTGCTCCTGGTCGACCCGGGCCTCCACGCCCGGGGCTCTATCTTAACATGGAGCATCAGGGCTGAAGCCTCTCCCTGTCAGTGACAGAAACGGGCCAGTGTTTCCCACACAGAGTCCAGACCTTGGGGTCTCAGCTCAGAAACTTATGGGGAAGGATGGAGAAGTGGGAGACACAGAATTCCAAGCAGCCCTACCAGGGACTATACTACAAGCCTAAAATCCCAAGGAGACATATGCCTGAATCCTGAAAAGCCAACAACCCTTCCTCTCCACTCCGGTACTACCGGGTCAGGACCGGGTGATGCGAGACCCAGAATCCCAAACACCTGCTACGAGCCCCGGCTTCCAGGCCCTGAGTCATTACGATGGCTCACCATGGCTGGAGCCTGAGAGAAGGCAGTCACCCTGTACCTGCGAGAAAGAGGTCACAGATCCCGAAACAGCCTCCAGACACTGGGGTCTCAGCTCAGAAACTCCCCGGAAAGTTCCGAGGGATTGGAGACACAGAATGGGAAGTGCCCCGCTCGCCCCGGGCCTCCAGGCCCGGGGCTGCTCGCCCCGGGCCTCCAGGCCCGGGGCTGCTCGCCCCGGGCCTCCAGGCCCGGGGCTGCTCGCCCCGGGCCTCCAGGCCCGGGGCTGCTCGCCCCGGGCCTCCAGGCCCGGGGCTGCTCGCCCCGGGCCTCCAGGCCCGGGGCTGCTCGCCCCGGGCCTCCAGGCCCGGGGCTGCTCGCCCCGGGCCTCCAGGCCCGGGGCTGCTCGCCCCGGGCCTCCAGGCCCGGGGCTGCTCGCCCCGGGCCTCCAGGCCCGGGGCTGCTCGCCCCGGGCCTCCAGGCCCGGGGCTGCTCGCCCCGGGCCTCCAGGCCCGGGGCTGCTCGCCATGGCTCACTATGACTGAAGCCGTTCCTGTACCTGAGAGAAGGGGTCACACAAACACAAACACCCTCCAGGCCCTGGGTTCCCTGCTCAGAAAATCCCGGGCAAGTTCCGAGGGATCGGATTCGCCAAATGGGTAGTGCTCCTGGTCGACCCGGGCCTCCACGCCCGGGGCTCTATCTTTCCATGGCGCATCAGGGCTGAAGCCTCTCCCTGTCAGTGACAGAAACGGGCCAGTGTTTCCCACACAGAGTCCAGACCTTGGGGTCTCAGCTAAGAAACTTACCGGGAAGGATGGAGAAGTGGGAGACACAGAATTCCAAGCAGCCCTACCAGGGACTATACTACAAGCCTAAAATCCCAAGGAGACATATGCCTGAATCCTGAAAAGCCAACAACCCTTCCTCTCCACTCCGGTACTCCCGTGTCAGGACCGAGGGATGCGAGACCCAGAATCCCAAACACCTGCTACGAGCCCCGGCCTCCAGGCCCTGAGTCATTACGATGGTACAGCAAGGCTGGAGCCTGAGAGAAGGCAGTCACCCTGTACCTGAGAGAAAGGGGTCCCAGAACCCGAAACAGCCTCCAGACACTGGGGTCTCAGCTCAGAAACTCCCCGGAAAGTTCCGAGGGATTGGAGACACAGAATGGGAAGTGCCCCGCTCGCCCCGGGCCTCCAGGCCCGGGGCTGCTCGCCCCGGGCCTCCAGGCCCGGGGCTGCTCGCCCCGGGCCTCCAGGCCCGGGGCTGCTCGCCCCGGGCCTCCAGGCCCGGGGCTGCTCGCCCCGGGCCTCCAGGCCCGGGGCTGCTCGCCCCGGGCCTCCAGGCCCGGGGCTGCTCGCCCCGGGCCTCCAGGCCCGGGGCTGCTCGCCCCGGGCCTCCAGGCCCGGGGCTGCTCGCCCCGGGCCTCCAGGCCCGGGGCTGCTCGCCCCGGGCCTCCAGGCCCGGGGCTGCTCGCCCCGGGCCTCCAGGCCCGGGGCTGCTCGCCCCGGGCCTCCAGGCCCGGGGCTGCTCGCCCCGGGCCTCCAGGCCCGGGGCTGCTCGCCCCGGGCCTCCAGGCCCGGGGCTGCTCGCCCCGGGCCTCCAGGCCCGGGGCTGCTCGCCCCGGGCCTCCAGGCCCGGGGCTGCTCGCCCCGGGCCTCCAGGCCCGGGGCTGCTCGCCCCGGGCCTCCAGGCCCGGGGCTGCTCGCCCCGGGCCTCCAGGCCCGGGGCTGCTCGCCCCGGGCCTCCAGGCCCGGGGCTGCTCGCCCCGGGCCTCCAGGCCCGGGGCTGCTCGCCCCGGGCCTCCAGGCCCGGGGCTGCTCGCCCCGGGCCTCCAGGCCCGGGGCTGCTCGCCCCGGGCCTCCAGGCCCGGGGCTGCTCGCCCCGGGCCTCCAGGCCCGGGGCTGCTCGCCCCGGGCCTCCAGGCCCGGGGCTGCTCGCCCCGGGCCTCCAGGCCCGGGGCTGCTCGCCCCGGGCCTCCAGGCCCGGGGCTGCTCGCCCCGGGCCTCCAGGCCCGGGGCTGCTCGCCCCGGGCCTCCAGGCCCGGGGCTGCTCGCCCCGGGCCTCCAGGCCCGGGGCTGCTCGCCCCGGGCCTCCAGGCCCGGGGCTGCTCGCCCCGGGCCTCCAGGCCCGGGGCTGCTCGCCCCGGGCCTCCAGGCCCGGGGCTGCTCGCCCCGGGCCTCCAGGCCCGGGGCTGCTCGCCCCGGGCCTCCAGGCCCGGGGCTGCTCGCCCCGGGCCTCCAGGCCCGGGGCTGCTCGCCCCGGGCCTCCAGGCCCGGGGCTGCTCGCCCCGGGCCTCCAGGCCCGGGGCTGCTCGCCCCGGGCCTCCAGGCCCGGGGCTGCTCGCCCCGGGCCTCCAGGCCCGGGGCTGCTCGCCCCGGGCCTCCAGGCCCGGGGCTGCTCGCCCCGGGCCTCCAGGCCCGGGGCTGCTCGCCCCGGGCCTCCAGGCCCGGGGCTGCTCGCCCCGGGCCTCCAGGCCCGGGGCTGCTCGCCCCGGGCCTCCAGGCCCGGGGCTGCTCGCCATGGCTCACTATGACTGAAGCCGTTCCTGTACCTGAGAGAAGGGGTCACACAAACACTAACACCCTCCAGGCCCTGGGTTCCCTGCTCAGAAAATCCCGGGCAAGTTCCGAGGGATCGGATTCGCCAAATGGGTAGTGCTCCTGGTCGACCCGGGCCTCCACGCCCGGGGCTCTATCTTTCCATGGCGCATCAGGGCTGAAGCCTCTCCCTGTCAGTGACAGAAACGGGCCAGTGTTTCCCACACAGAGTCCAGACCTTGGGGTCTCAGCTAAGAAACTTACCGGGAAGGATGGAGAAGTGGGAGACACAGAATTCCAAGCAGCCCTACCAGGGACTATACTACAAGCCTAAAATCCCAAGGAGACATATGCCTGAATCCTGAAAAGCCAACAACCCTTCCTCTCCACTCCGGTACTCCCGTGTCAGGACCGAGGGATGCGAGACCCAGAATCCCAAACACCTGCTACGAGCCCCGGCCTCCAGGCCCTGAGTCATTACGATGGTACAGCAAGGCTGGAGCCTGAGAGAAGGCAGTCACCCTGTACCTGAGAGAAAGGGGTCCCAGAACCCGAAACAGCCTCCAGACACTGGGGTCTCAGCTCAGAAACTCCCCGGAAAGTTCCGAGGGATTGGAGACACAGAATGGGAAGTGCCCCGCTCGCCCCGGGCCTCCAGGCCCGGGGCTGCTCGCCCCGGGCCTCCAGGCCCGGGGCTGCTCGCCCCGGGCCTCCAGGCCCGGGGCTGCTCGCCCCGGGCCTCCAGGCCCGGGGCTGCTCGCCCCGGGCCTCCAGGCCCGGGGCTGCTCGCCCCGGGCCTCCAGGCCCGGGGCTGCTCGCCCCGGGCCTCCAGGCCCGGGGCTGCTCGCCCCGGGCCTCCAGGCCCGGGGCTGCTCGCCCCGGGCCTCCAGGCCCGGGGCTGCTCGCCCCGGGCCTCCAGGCCCGGGGCTGCTCGCCCCGGGCCTCCAGGCCCGGGGCTGCTCGCCCCGGGCCTCCAGGCCCGGGGCTGCTCGCCCCGGGCCTCCAGGCCCGGGGCTGCTCGCCCCGGGCCTCCAGGCCCGGGGCTGCTCGCCCCGGGCCTCCAGGCCCGGGGCTGCTCGCCCCGGGCCTCCAGGCCCGGGGCTGCTCGCCCCGGGCCTCCAGGCCCGGGGCTGCTCGCCCCGGGCCTCCAGGCCCGGGGCTGCTCGCCCCGGGCCTCCAGGCCCGGGGCTGCTCGCCCCGGGCCTCCAGGCCCGGGGCTGCTCGCCCCGGGCCTCCAGGCCCGGGGCTGCTCGCCCCGGGCCTCCAGGCCCGGGGCTGCTCGCCCCGGGCCTCCAGGCCCGGGGCTGCTCGCCCCGGGCCTCCAGGCCCGGGGCTGCTCGCCCCGGGCCTCCAGGCCCGGGGCTGCTCGCCCCGGGCCTCCAGGCCCGGGGCTGCTCGCCCCGGGCCTCCAGGCCCGGGGCTGCTCGCCCCGGGCCTCCAGGCCCGGGGCTGCTCGCCCCGGGCCTCCAGGCCCGGGGCTGCTCGCCCCGGGCCTCCAGGCCCGGGGCTGCTCGCCCCGGGCCTCCAGGCCCGGGGCTGCTCGCCCCGGGCCTCCAGGCCCGGGGCTGCTCGCCCCGGGCCTCCAGGCCCGGGGCTGCTCGCCCCGGGCCTCCAGGCCCGGGGCTGCTCGCCCCGGGCCTCCAGGCCCGGGGCTGCTCGCCCCGGGCCTCCAGGCCCGGGGCTGCTCGCCATGGCTCACTATGACTGAAGCCGTTCCTGTACCTGAGAGAAGGGGTCACACAAACACAAACACCCTCCAGGCCCTGGGTTCCCTGCTCAGAAAATCCCGGGCAAGTTCCGAGGGATCGGATTCGCCAAATGGGTAGTGCTCCTGGTCGACCCGGGCCTCCACGCCCGGGGCTCTATCTTTCCATGGCGCATCAGGGCTGAAGCCTCTCCCTGTCAGTGACAGAAACGGGCCAGTGTTTCCCACACAGAGTCCAGACCTTGGGGTCTCAGCTAAGAAACTTACCGGGAAGGATGGAGAAGTGGGAGACACAGAATTCCAAGCAGCCCTACCAGGGACTATACTACAAGCCTAAAATCCCAAGGAGACATATGCCTGAATCCTGAAAAGCCAACAACCCTTCCTCTCCACTCCGGTACTCCCGTGTCAGGACCGAGGGATGCGAGACCCAGAATCCCAAACACCTGCTACGAGCCCCGGCCTCCAGGCCCTGAGTCATTACGATGGTACAGCAAGGCTGGAGCCTGAGAGAAGGCAGTCACCCTGTACCTGAGAGAAAGGGGTCACAGAACCCGAAACAGCCTCCAGACACTGGGGTCTCAGCTCAGAAACTCCCCGGAAAGTTCCGAGGGATTGGAGACACAGAATGGGAAGTGCCCCGCTCGCCCCGGGCCTCCAGGCCCGGGGCTGCTCGCCCCGGGCCGCCAGGCCCGGGGCTGCTCGCCCCGGGCCGCCAGGCCCGGGGCTGCTCGCCCCGGGCCTCCAGGCCCGGGGCTGCTCGCCCCGGGCCTCCAGGCCCGGGGCTGCTCGCCCCGGGCCTCCAGGCCCGGGGCTGCTCGCCATGGCTCACTATGACTGAAGCCGTTCCTGTACCTGAGAGAAGGGGTCACACAAACACAAACACCCTCCAGGCCCTGGGTTCCCTGCTCAGAAAATCCCGGGCAAGTTCCGAGGGATCGGATTCGCCAAATGGGTAGTGCTCCTGGTCGACCCGGGCCTCCACGCCCGGGGCTCTATCTTTCCATGGCGCATCAGGGCTGAAGCCTCTCCCTGTCAGTGACAGAAACGGGCCAGTGTTTCCCACACAGAGTCCAGACCTTGGGGTCTCAGCTAAGAAACTTACCGGGAAGGATGGAGAAGTGGGAGACACAGAATTCCAAGCAGCCCTACCAGGGACTATACTACAAGCCTAAAATCCCAAGGAGACATATGCCTGAATCCTGAAAAGCCAACAACCCTTCCTCTCCACTCCGGTACTCCCGTGTCAGGACCGAGGGATGCGAGACCCAGAATCCCAAACACCTGCTACGAGCCCCGGCCTCCAGGCCCTGAGTCATTACGATGGTACAGCAAGGCTGGAGCCTGAGAGAAGGCAGTCACCCTGTACCTGAGAGAAAGGGGTCCCAGAACCCGAAACAGCCTCCAGACACTGGGGTCTCAGCTCAGAAACTCCCCGGAAAGTTCCGAGGGATTGGAGACACAGAATGGGAAGTGCCCCGCTCGCCCCGGGCCTCCAGGCCCGGGGCTGCTCGCCCCGGGCCTCCAGGCCCGGGGCTGCTCGCCCCGGGCCTCCAGGCCCGGGGCTGCTCGCCCCGGGCCTCCAGGCCCGGGGCTGCTCGCCCCGGGCCTCCACGCCCGGGGCTGCTCGCCATGGCTCACTATCACTGAAGCCGTTCCTGTACCTTAGAGAAGGGGTCACACAAACACAAACACCCTCCAGGCCCTGGGTTCCCTGCTCAGAAAATCCCGGGCAAGTTCCGAGGGATGGGATACGCCGAATGGGTTGTGCTCCTGGTCGACCCGGGCCTCCACGCCCGGGGCTCTATCTTAACATGGCGCATCAGGGCTGAAGCCTCTCCCTGTCAGTGACAGAAACGGGCCAGTGTTTCCCACACAGAGTCCAGACCTTGGGGTCTCAGCTCAGAAACTTACCGGGAAGGATGGAGAAGTGGGAGACACAGAATTCCAAGCAGCCCTACCAGGGACTATACTACAAGCCTAAAATCCCAAGGAGACATATGCCTGAATCCTGAAAAGCCAACAACCCTTCCTCTCCACTCCGGTACTACCGGGTCAGGACCGGGGGATGCGAGACCCAGAATCCCAAACACCTGCTACGAGCCCGGGCTTCCAGGCCCTGAGTCATTACGATGGCTCACCATGGCTGGAGCCTGAGAGAAGGCAGTCACCCTGTACCTGCGAGAAAGAGGTCACAGATCCCAAAACAGCCTCCAGACACTGGGGTCTCAGCTCAGAAACTCCCCGGAAAGTTCCGAGGGATTGGAGACACAGAATGGGAAGTGCCCCGCTCGCCCCGGGCCTCCAGGCCCGGGGCTGCTCGCCCCGGGCCTCCAGGCCCGGGGCTGCTCGCCCCGGGCCTCCAGGCCCGGGGCTGCTCGCCCCGGGCCTCCAGGCCCGGGGCTGCTCGCCCCGGGCCTCCAGGCCCGGGGCTGCTCGCCCCGGGCCTCCAGGCCCGGGGCTGCTCGCCCCGGGCCTCCAGGCCCGGGGCTGCTCGCCCCGGGCCTCCAGGCCCGGGGCTGCTCGCCCCGGGCCTCCAGGCCCGGGGCTGCTCGCCCCGGGCCTCCAGGCCCGGGGCTGCTCGCCCCGGGCCTCCAGGCCCGGGGCTGCTCGCCCCGGGCCTCCAGGCCCGGGGCTGCTCGCCCCGGGCCTCCAGGCCCGGGGCTGCTCGCCCCGGGCCTCCAGGCCCGGGGCTGCTCGCCCCGGGCCTCCAGGCCCGGGGCTGCTCGCCCCGGGCCTCCAGGCCCGGGGCTGCTCGCCCCGGGCCTCCAGGCCCGGGGCTGCTCGCCCCGGGCCTCCAGGCCCGGGGCTGCTCGCCCCGGGCCTCCAGGCCCGGGGCTGCTCGCCCCGGGCCTCCAGGCCCGGGGCTGCTCGCCCCGGGCCTCCAGGCCCGGGGCTGCTCGCCCCGGGCCTCCAGGCCCGGGGCTGCTCGCCCCGGGCCTCCAGGCCCGGGGCTGCTCGCCCCGGGCCTCCAGGCCCGGGGCTGCTCGCCCCGGGCCTCCAGGCCCGGGGCTGCTCGCCCCGGGCCTCCAGGCCCGGGGCTGCTCGCCCCGGGCCTCCAGGCCCGGGGCTGCTCGCCCCGGGCCTCCAGGCCCGGGGCTGCTCGCCCCGGGCCTCCAGGCCCGGGGCTGCTCGCCCCGGGCCTCCAGGCCCGGGGCTGCTCGCCCCGGGCCTCCAGGCCCGGGGCTGCTCGCCCCGGGCCTCCAGGCCCGGGGCTGCTCGCCCCGGGCCTCCAGGCCCGGGGCTGCTCGCCCCGGGCCTCCAGGCCCGGGGCTGCTCGCCCCGGGCCTCCAGGCCCGGGGCTGCTCGCCCCGGGCCTCCAGGCCCGGGGCTGCTCGCCCCGGGCCTCCAGGCCCGGGGCTGCTCGCCCCGGGCCTCCAGGCCCGGGGCTGCTCGCCATGGCTCACTATGACTGAAGCCGTTCCTGTACCTGAGAGAAGGGGTCACACAAACACAAACACCCTCCAGGCCCTGGGTTCCCTGCTCAGAAAATCCCGGGCAAGTTCCGAGGGATCGGATTCGCCAAATGGGTAGTGCTCCTGGTCGACCCGGGCCTCCACGCCCGGGGCTCTATCTTTCCATGGCGCATCAGGGCTGAAGCCTCTCCCTGTCAGTGACAGAAACGGGCCAGTGTTTCCCACACAGAGTCCAGACCTTGGGGTCTCAGCTAAGAAACTTACCGGGAAGGATGGAGAAGTGGGAGACACAGAATTCCAAGCAGCCCTACCAGGGACTATACTACAAGCCTAAAATCCCAAGGAGACATATGCCTGAATCCTGAAAAGCCAACAACCCTTCCTCTCCACTCCGGTACTCCCGTGTCAGGACCGAGGGATGCGAGACCCAGAATCCCAAACACCTGCTACGAGCCCCGGCCTCCAGGCCCTGAGTCATTACGATGGTACAGCAAGGCTGGAGCCTGAGAGAAGGCAGTCACCCTGTACCTGAGAGAAAGGGGTCCCAGAACCCGAAACAGCCTCCAGACACTGGGGTCTCAGCTCAGAAACTCCCCGGAAAGTTCCGAGGGATTGGAGACACAGAATGGGAAGTGCCCCGCTCGCCCCGGGCCTCCAGGCCCGGGGCTGCTCGCCCCGGGCCTCCAGGCCCGGGGCTGCTCGCCCCGGGCCTCCAGGCCCGGGGCTGCTCGCCCCGGGCCTCCAGGCCCGGGGCTGCTCGCCCCGGGCCTCCAGGCCCGGGGCTGCTCGCCCCGGGCCTCCAGGCCCGGGGCTGCTCGCCCCGGGCCTCCAGGCCCGGGGCTGCTCGCCCCGGGCCTCCAGGCCCGGGGCTGCTCGCCCCGGGCCTCCAGGCCCGGGGCTGCTCGCCCCGGGCCTCCAGGCCCGGGGCTGCTCGCCCCGGGCCTCCAGGCCCGGGGCTGCTCGCCCCGGGCCTCCAGGCCCGGGGCTGCTCGCCCCGGGCCTCCAGGCCCGGGGCTGCTCGCCCCGGGCCTCCAGGCCCGGGGCTGCTCGCCCCGGGCCTCCAGGCCCGGGGCTGCTCGCCCCGGGCCTCCAGGCCCGGGGCTGCTCGCCCCGGGCCTCCAGGCCCGGGGCTGCTCGCCATGGCTCACTATGACTGAAGCCGTTCCTGTACCTGAGAGAAGGGGTCACACAAACACAAACACCCTCCAGGCCCTGGGTTCCCTGCTCAGAAAATCCCGGGCAAGTTCCGAGGGATCGGATTCGCCAAATGGGTAGTGCTCCTGGTCGACCCGGGCCTCCACGCCCGGGGCTCTATCTTTCCATGGCGCATCAGGGCTGAAGCCTCTCCCTGTCAGTGACAGAAACGGGCCAGTGTTTCCCACACAGAGTCCAGACCTTGGGGTCTCAGCTAAGAAACTTACCGGGAAGGATGGAGAAGTGGGAGACACAGAATTCCAAGCAGCCCTACCAGGGACTATACTACAAGCCTAAAATCCCAAGGAGACATATGCCTGAATCCTGAAAAGCCAACAACCCTTCCTCTCCACTCCGGTACTCCCGTGTCAGGACCGAGGGATGCGAGACCCAGAATCCCAAACACCTGCTACGAGCCCCGGCCTCCAGGCCCTGAGTCATTACGATGGTACAGCAAGGCTGGAGCCTGAGAGAAGGCAGTCACCCTGTACCTGAGAGAAAGGGGTCCCAGAACCCGAAACAGCCTCCAGACACTGGGGTCTCAGCTCAGAAACTCCCCGGAAAGTTCCGAGGGATTGGAGACACAGAATGGGAAGTGCCCCGCTCGCCCCGGGCCTCCAGGCCCGGGGCTGCTCGCCCCGGGCCTCCAGGCCCGGGGCTGCTCGCCCCGGGCCTCCAGGCCCGGGGCTGCTCGCCCCGGGCCTCCAGGCCCGGGGCTGCTCGCCCCGGGCCTCCAGGCCCGGGGCTGCTCGCCCCGGGCCTCCAGGCCCGGGGCTGCTCGCCCCGGGCCTCCAGGCCCGGGGCTGCTCGCCCCGGGCCTCCAGGCCCGGGGCTGCTCGCCCCGGGCCTCCAGGCCCGGGGCTGCTCGCCCCGGGCCTCCAGGCCCGGGGCTGCTCGCCCCGGGCCTCCAGGCCCGGGGCTGCTCGCCCCGGGCCTCCAGGCCCGGGGCTGCTCGCCCCGGGCCTCCAGGCCCGGGGCTGCTCGCCCCGGGCCTCCAGGCCCGGGGCTGCTCGCCCCGGGCCTCCAGGCCCGGGGCTGCTCGCCCCGGGCCTCCAGGCCCGGGGCTGCTCGCCCCGGGCCTCCAGGCCCGGGGCTGCTCGCCCCGGGCCTCCAGGCCCGGGGCTGCTCGCCCCGGGCCTCCAGGCCCGGGGCTGCTCGCCCCGGGCCTCCAGGCCCGGGGCTGCTCGCCCCGGGCCTCCAGGCCCGGGGCTGCTCGCCCCGGGCCTCCAGGCCCGGGGCTGCTCGCCCCGGGCCTCCAGGCCCGGGGCTGCTCGCCCCGGGCCTCCAGGCCCGGGGCTGCTCGCCCCGGGCCTCCAGGCCCGGGGCTGCTCGCCCCGGGCCTCCAGGCCCGGGGCTGCTCGCCCCGGGCCTCCAGGCCCGGGGCTGCTCGCCCCGGGCCTCCAGGCCCGGGGCTGCTCGCCCCGGGCCTCCAGGCCCGGGGCTGCTCGCCCCGGGCCTCCAGGCCCGGGGCTGCTCGCCCCGGGCCTCCAGGCCCGGGGCTGCTCGCCCCGGGCCTCCAGGCCCGGGGCTGCTCGCCCCGGGCCTCCAGGCCCGGGGCTGCTCGCCCCGGGCCTCCAGGCCCGGGGCTGCTCGCCCCGGGCCTCCAGGCCCGGGGCTGCTCGCCCCGGGCCTCCAGGCCCGGGGCTGCTCGCCCCGGGCCTCCAGGCCCGGGGCTGCTCGCCCCGGGCCTCCAGGCCCGGGGCTGCTCGCCCCGGGCCTCCAGGCCCGGGGCTGCTCGCCCCGGGCCTCCAGGCCCGGGGCTGCTCGCCCCGGGCCTCCAGGCCCGGGGCTGCTCGCCCCGGGCCTCCAGGCCCGGGGCTGCTCGCCCCGGGCCTCCAGGCCCGGGGCTGCTCGCCCCGGGCCTCCAGGCCCGGGGCTGCTCGCCCCGGGCCTCCAGGCCCGGGGCTGCTCGCCCCGGGCCTCCAGGCCCGGGGCTGCTCGCCCCGGGCCTCCAGGCCCGGGGCTGCTCGCCCCGGGCCTCCAGGCCCGGGGCTGCTCGCCCCGGGCCTCCAGGCCCGGGGCTGCTCGCCCCGGGCCTCCAGGCCCGGGGCTGCTCGCCATGGCTCACTATGACTGAAGCCGTTCCTGTACCTGAGAGAAGGGGTCACACAAACACAAACACCCTCCAGGCCCTGGGTTCCCTGCTCAGAAAATCCCGGGCAAGTTCCGAGGGTTCGGATTCGCCAAATGGGTAGTGCTCCTGGTCGACCCGGGCCTCCACGCCCGGGGCTCTATCTTTCCATGGCGCATCAGGGCTGAAGCCTCTCCCTGTCAGTGACAGAAACGGGCCAGTGTTTCCCACACAGAGTCCAGACCTTGGGGTCTCAGCTAAGAAACTTACCGGGAAGGATGGAGAAGTGGGAGACACAGAATTCCAAGCAGCCCTACCAGGGACTATACTACAAGCCTAAAATCCCAAGGAGACATATGCCTGAATCCTGAAAAGCCAACAACCCTTCCTCTCCACTCCGGTACTCCCGTGTCAGGACCGAGGGATGCGAGACCCAGAATCCCAAACACCTGCTACGAGCCCCGGCCTCCAGGCCCTGAGTCATTACGATGGTACAGCAAGGCTGGAGCCTGAGAGAAGGCAGTCACCCTGTACCTGAGAGAAAGGGGTCACAGAACCCGAAACAGCCTCCAGACACTGGGGTCTCAGCTCAGAAACTCCCCGGAAAGTTCCGAGGGATTGGAGACACAGAATGGGAAGTGCCCCGCTCGCCCCGGGCCTCCAGGCCCGGGGCTGCTCGCCCCGGGCCGCCAGGCCCGGGGCTGCTCGCCCCGGGCCGCCAGGCCCGGGGCTGCTCGCCCCGGGCCGCCAGGCCCGGGGCTGCTCGCCCCGGGCCGCCAGGCCCGGGGCTGCTCGCCCCGGGCCGCCAGGCCCGGGGCTGCTCGCCCCGGGCCGCCAGGCCCGGGGCTGCTCGCCCCGGGCCGCCAGGCCCGGGGCTGCTCGCCCCGGGCCGCCAGGCCCGGGGCTGCTCGCCCCGGGCCGCCAGGCCCGGGGCTGCTCGCCCCGGGCCGCCAGGCCCGGGGCTGCTCGCCCCGGGCCGCCAGGCCCGGGGCTGCTCGCCCCGGGCCTCCAGGCCCGGGGCTGCTCGCCCCGGGCCTCCAGGCCCGGGGCTGCTCGCCCCGGGCCTCCAGGCCCGGGGCTGCTCGCCATGGCTCACTATGACTGAAGCCGTTCCTGTACCTGAGAGAAGGGGTCACACAAACACAAACACCCTCCAGGCCCTGGGTTCCCTGCTCAGAAAATCCCGGGCAAGTTCCGAGGGATCGGATTCGCCAAATGGGTAGTGCTCCTGGTCGACCCGGGCCTCCACGCCCGGGGCTCTATCTTTCCATGGCGCATCAGGGCTGAAGCCTCTCCCTGTCAGTGACAGAAACGGGCCAGTGTTTCCCACACAGAGTCCAGACCTTGGGGTCTCAGCTAAGAAACTTACCGGGAAGGATGGAGAAGTGGGAGACACAGAATTCCAAGCAGCCCTACCAGGGACTATACTACAAGCCTAAAATCCCAAGGAGACATATGCCTGAATCCTGAAAAGCCAACAACCCTTCCTCTCCACTCCGGTACTCCCGTGTCAGGACCGAGGGATGCGAGACCCAGAATCCCAAACACCTGCTACGAGCCCCGGCCTCCAGGCCCTGAGTCATTACGATGGTACAGCAAGGCTGGAGCCTGAGAGAAGGCAGTCACCCTGTACCTGAGAGAAAGGGGTCCCAGAACCCGAAACAGCCTCCAGACACTGGGGTCTCAGCTCAGAAACTCCCCGGAAAGTTCCGAGGGATTGGAGACACAGAATGGGAAGTGCCCCGCTCGCCCCGGGCCTCCAGGCCCGGGGCTGCTCGCCCCGGGCCTCCACGCCCGGGGCTGCTCGCCCCGGGCCTCCAGGCCCGGGGCTGCTCGCCCCGGGCCTCCACGCCCGGGGCTGCTCGCCATGGCTCACTATCACTGAAGCCGTTCCTGTACCTTAGAGAAGGGGTCACACAAACACAAACACCCTCCAGGCCCTGGGTTCCCTGCTCAGAAAATCCCGGGCAAGTTCCGAGGGATGGGATACGCCGAATGGGTTGTGCTCCTGGTCGACCCGGGCCTCCACGCCCGGGGCTCTATCTTAACATGGCGCATCAGGGCTGAAGCCTCTCCCTGTCAGTGACAGAAACGGGCCAGTGTTTCCCACACAGAGTCCAGACCTTGGGGTCTCAGCTCAGAAACTTACCGGGAAGGATGGAGAAGTGGGAGACACAGAATTCCAAGCAGCCCTACCAGGGACTATACTACAAGCCTAAAATCCCAAGGAGACATATGCCTGAATCCTGAAAAGCCAACAACCCTTCCTCTCCACTCCGGTACTACCGGGTCAGGACCGGGGGATGCGAGACCCAGAATCCCAAACACCTGCTACGAGCCCCGGCTTCCAGGCCCTGAGTCATTACGATGGCTCACCATGGCTGGAGCCTGAGAGAAGGCAGTCACCCTGTACCTGCGAGAAAGAGGTCACAGATCCCAAAACAGCCTCCAGACACTGGGGTCTCAGCTCAGAAACTCCCCGGAAAGTTCCGAGGGATTGGAGACACAGAATGGGAAGTGCCCCGCTCGCCCCGGGCCTCCAGGCCCGGGGCTGCTCGCCCCGGGCCTCCAGGCCCGGGGCTGCTCGCCCCGGGCCTCCAGGCCCGGGGCTGCTCGCCCCGGGCCTCCAGGCCCGGGGCTGCTCGCCCCGGGCCTCCAGGCCCGGGGCTGCTCGCCCCGGGCCTCCAGGCCCGGGGCTGCTCGCCCCGGGCCTCCAGGCCCGGGGCTGCTCGCCCCGGGCCTCCAGGCCCGGGGCTGCTCGCCCCGGGCCTCCAGGCCCGGGGCTGCTCGCCCCGGGCCTCCAGGCCCGGGGCTGCTCGCCCCGGGCCTCCAGGCCCGGGGCTGCTCGCCCCGGGCCTCCAGGCCCGGGGCTGCTCGCCCCGGGCCTCCAGGCCCGGGGCTGCTCGCCCCGGGCCTCCAGGCCCGGGGCTGCTCGCCCCGGGCCTCCAGGCCCGGGGCTGCTCGCCCCGGGCCTCCAGGCCCGGGGCTGCTCGCCCCGGGCCTCCAGGCCCGGGGCTGCTCGCCCCGGGCCTCCAGGCCCGGGGCTGCTCGCCCCGGGCCTCCAGGCCCGGGGCTGCTCGCCCCGGGCCTCCAGGCCCGGGGCTGCTCGCCCCGGGCCTCCAGGCCCGGGGCTGCTCGCCCCGGGCCTCCAGGCCCGGGGCTGCTCGCCCCGGGCCTCCAGGCCCGGGGCTGCTCGCCCCGGGCCTCCAGGCCCGGGGCTGCTCGCCCCGGGCCTCCAGGCCCGGGGCTGCTCGCCCCGGGCCTCCAGGCCCGGGGCTGCTCGCCCCGGGCCTCCAGGCCCGGGGCTGCTCGCCCCGGGCCTCCAGGCCCGGGGCTGCTCGCCCCGGGCCTCCAGGCCCGGGGCTGCTCGCCCCGGGCCTCCAGGCCCGGGGCTGCTCGCCCCGGGCCTCCAGGCCCGGGGCTGCTCGCCCCGGGCCTCCAGGCCCGGGGCTGCTCGCCATGGCTCACTATGACTGAAGCCGTTCCTGTACCTGAGAGAAGGGGTCACACAAACACAAACACCCTCCAGGCCCTGGGTTCCCTGCTCAGAAAATCCCGGGCAAGTTCCGAGGGATCGGATTCGCCAAATGGGTAGTGCTCCTGGTCGACCCGGGCCTCCACGCCCGGGGCTCTATCTTTCCATGGCGCATCAGGGCTGAAGCCTCTCCCTGTCAGTGACAGAAACGGGCCAGTGTTTCCCACACAGAGTCCAGACCTTGGGGTCTCAGCTAAGAAACTTACCGGGAAGGATGGAGAAGTGGGAGACACAGAATTCCAAGCAGCCCTACCAGGGACTATACTACAAGCCTAAAATCCCAAGGAGACATATGCCTGAATCCTGAAAAGCCAACAACCCTTCCTCTCCACTCCGGTACTCCCGTGTCAGGACCGAGGGATGCGAGACCCAGAATCCCAAACACCTGCTACGAGCCCCGGCCTCCAGGCCCTGAGTCATTACGATGGTACAGCAAGGCTGGAGCCTGAGAGAAGGCAGTCACCCTGTACCTGAGAGAAAGGGGTCCCAGAACCCGAAACAGCCTCCAGACACTGGGGTCTCAGCTCAGAAACTCCCCGGAAAGTTCCGAGGGATTGGAGACACAGAATGGGAAGTGCCCCGCTCGCCCCGGGCCTCCAGGCCCGGGGCTGCTCGCCCCGGGCCTCCAGGCCCGGGGCTGCTCGCCCCGGGCCTCCAGGCCCGGGGCTGCTCGCCCCGGGCCTCCAGGCCCGGGGCTGCTCGCCCCGGGCCGCCAGGCCCGGGGCTGCTCGCCCCGGGCCGCCAGGCCCGGGGCTGCTCGCCCCGGGCCGCCAGGCCCGGGGCTGCTCGCCCCGGGCCGCCAGGCCCGGGGCTGCTCGCCCCGGGCCGCCAGGCCCGGGGCTGCTCGCCCCGGGCCGCCAGGCCCGGGGCTGCTCGCCCCGGGCCGCCAGGCCCGGGGCTGCTCGCCCCGGGCCGCCAGGCCCGGGGCTGCTCGCCCCGGGCCGCCAGGCCCGGGGCTGCTCGCCCCGGGCCGCCAGGCCCGGGGCTGCTCGCCCCGGGCCGCCAGGCCCGGGGCTGCTCGCCCCGGGCCGCCAGGCCCGGGGCTGCTCGCCCCGGGCCGCCAGGCCCGGGGCTGCTCGCCCCGGGCCGCCAGGCCCGGGGCTGCTCGCCCCGGGCCGCCAGGCCCGGGGCTGCTCGCCCCGGGCCGCCAGGCCCGGGGCTGCTCGCCCCGGGCCGCCAGGCCCGGGGCTGCTCGCCCCGGGCCTCCAGGCCCGGGGCTGCTCGCCCCGGGCCTCCAGGCCCGGGGCTGCTCGCCATGGCTCACTATGACTGAAGCCGTTCCTGTACCTGAGAGAAGGGGTCACACAAACACAAACACCCTCCAGGCCCTGGGTTCCCTGCTCAGAAAATCCCGGGCAAGTTCCGAGGGATCGGATTCGCCAAATGGGTAGTGCTCCTGGTCGACCCGGGCCTCCACGCCCGGGGCTCTATCTTTCCATGGCGCATCAGGGCTGAAGCCTCTCCCTGTCAGTGACAGAAACGGGCCAGTGTTTCCCACACAGAGTCCAGACCTTGGGGTCTCAGCTAAGAAACTTACCGGGAAGGATGGAGAAGTGGGAGACACAGAATTCCAAGCAGCCCTACCAGGGACTATACTACAAGCCTAAAATCCCAAGGAGACATATGCCTGAATCCTGAAAAGCCAACAACCCTTCCTCTCCACTCCGGTACTCCCGTGTCAGGACCGAGGGATGCGAGACCCAGAATCCCAAACACCTGCTACGAGCCCCGGCCTCCAGGCCCTGAGTCATTACGATGGTACAGCAAGGCTGGAGCCTGAGAGAAGGCAGTCACCCTGTACCTGAGAGAAAGGGGTCCCAGAACCCGAAACAGCCTCCAGACACTGGGGTCTCAGCTCAGAAACTCCCCGGAAAGTTCCGAGGGATTGGAGACACAGAATGGGAAGTGCCCCGCTCGCCCCGGGCCTCCAGGCCCGGGGCTGCTCGCCCCGGGCCTCCAGGCCCGGGGCTGCTCGCCCCGGGCCTCCACGCCCGGGGCTGCTCGCCCCGGGCCTCCAGGCCCGGGGCTGCTCGCCCCGGGCCTCCACGCCCGGGGCTGCTCGCCATGGCTCACTATCACTGAAGCCGTTCCTGTACCTTAGAGAAGGGGTCACACAAACACAAACACCCTCCAGGCCCTGGGTTCCCTGCTCAGAAAATCCCGGGCAAGTTCCGAGGGATGGGATACGCCGAATGGGTTGTGCTCCTGGTCGACCCGGGCCTCCACGCCCGGGGCTCTATCTTAACATGGCGCATCAGGGCTGAAGCCTCTCCCTGTCAGTGACAGAAACGGGCCAGTGTTTCCCACACAGAGTCCAGACCTTGGGGTCTCAGCTCAGAAACTTACCGGGAAGGATGGAGAAGTGGGAGACACAGAATTCCAAGCAGCCCTACCAGGGACTATACTACAAGCCTAAAATCCCAAGGAGACATATGCCTGAATCCTGAAAAGCCAACAACCCTTCCTCTCCACTCCGGTACTACCGGGTCAGGACCGGGGGATGCGAGACCCAGAATCCCAAACACCTGCTACGAGCCCCGGCTTCCAGGCCCTGAGTCATTACGATGGCTCACCATGGCTGGAGCCTGAGAGAAGGCAGTCACCCTGTACCTGCGAGAAAGAGGTCACAGATCCCAAAACAGCCTCCAGACACTGGGGTCTCAGCTCAGAAACTCCCCGGAAAGTTCCGAGGGATTGGAGACACAGAATGGGAAGTGCCCCGCTCGCCCCGGGCCTCCAGGCCCGGGGCTGCTCGCCCCGGGCCTCCAGGCCCGGGGCTGCTCGCCCCGGGCCTCCAGGCCCGGGGCTGCTCGCCCCGGGCCTCCAGGCCCGGGGCTGCTCGCCCCGGGCCTCCAGGCCCGGGGCTGCTCGCCCCGGGCCTCCAGGCCCGGGGCTGCTCGCCCCGGGCCTCCAGGCCCGGGGCTGCTCGCCCCGGGCCTCCAGGCCCGGGGCTGCTCGCCCCGGGCCTCCAGGCCCGGGGCTGCTCGCCCCGGGCCTCCAGGCCCGGGGCTGCTCGCCCCGGGCCTCCAGGCCCGGGGCTGCTCGCCCCGGGCCTCCAGGCCCGGGGCTGCTCGCCCCGGGCCTCCAGGCCCGGGGCTGCTCGCCCCGGGCCTCCAGGCCCGGGGCTGCTCGCCCCGGGCCTCCAGGCCCGGGGCTGCTCGCCCCGGGCCTCCAGGCCCGGGGCTGCTCGCCCCGGGCCTCCAGGCCCGGGGCTGCTCGCCCCGGGCCTCCAGGCCCGGGGCTGCTCGCCCCGGGCCTCCAGGCCCGGGGCTGCTCGCCATGGCTCACTATGACTGAAGCCGTTCCTGTACCTGAGAGAAGGGGTCACACAAACACAAACACCCTCCAGGCCCTGGGTTCCCTGCTCAGAAAATCCCGGGCAAGTTCCGAGGGATCGGATTCGCCAAATGGGTAGTGCTCCTGGTCGACCCGGGCCTCCACGCCCGGGGCTCTATCTTTCCATGGCGCATCAGGGCTGAAGCCTCTCCCTGTCAGTGACAGAAACGGGCCAGTGTTTCCCACACAGAGTCCAGACCTTGGGGTCTCAGCTAAGAAACTTACCGGGAAGGATGGAGAAGTGGGAGACACAGAATTCCAAGCAGCCCTACCAGGGACTATACTACAAGCCTAAAATCCCAAGGAGACATATGCCTGAATCCTGAAAAGCCAACAACCCTTCCTCTCCACTCCGGTACTCCCGTGTCAGGACCGAGGGATGCGAGACCCAGAATCCCAAACACCTGCTACGAGCCCCGGCCTCCAGGCCCTGAGTCATTACGATGGTACAGCAAGGCTGGAGCCTGAGAGAAGGCAGTCACCCTGTACCTGAGAGAAAGGGGTCCCAGAACCCGAAACAGCCTCCAGACACTGGGGTCTCAGCTCAGAAACTCCCCGGAAAGTTCCGAGGGATTGGAGACACAGAATGGGAAGTGCCCCGCTCGCCCCGGGCCTCCAGGCCCGGGGCTGCTCGCCCCGGGCCTCCAGGCCCGGGGCTGCTCGCCCCGGGCCTCCAGGCCCGGGGCTGCTCGCCCCGGGCCTCCAGGCCCGGGGCTGCTCGCCCCGGGCCTCCAGGCCCGGGGCTGCTCGCCCCGGGCCTCCAGGCCCGGGGCTGCTCGCCCCGGGCCTCCAGGCCCGGGGCTGCTCGCCCCGGGCCTCCAGGCCCGGGGCTGCTCGCCCCGGGCCTCCAGGCCCGGGGCTGCTCGCCCCGGGCCTCCAGGCCCGGGGCTGCTCGCCCCGGGCCTCCAGGCCCGGGGCTGCTCGCCCCGGGCCTCCAGGCCCGGGGCTGCTCGCCCCGGGCCTCCAGGCCCGGGGCTGCTCGCCCCGGGCCTCCAGGCCCGGGGCTGCTCGCCCCGGGCCTCCAGGCCCGGGGCTGCTCGCCCCGGGCCTCCAGGCCCGGGGCTGCTCGCCCCGGGCCTCCAGGCCCGGGGCTGCTCGCCCCGGGCCTCCAGGCCCGGGGCTGCTCGCCCCGGGCCTCCAGGCCCGGGGCTGCTCGCCCCGGGCCTCCAGGCCCGGGGCTGCTCGCCCCGGGCCTCCAGGCCCGGGGCTGCTCGCCCCGGGCCTCCAGGCCCGGGGCTGCTCGCCCCGGGCCTCCAGGCCCGGGGCTGCTCGCCCCGGGCCTCCAGGCCCGGGGCTGCTCGCCCCGGGCCTCCAGGCCCGGGGCTGCTCGCCCCGGGCCTCCAGGCCCGGGGCTGCTCGCCCCGGGCCTCCAGGCCCGGGGCTGCTCGCCCCGGGCCTCCAGGCCCGGGGCTGCTCGCCCCGGGCCTCCAGGCCCGGGGCTGCTCGCCCCGGGCCTCCAGGCCCGGGGCTGCTCGCCCCGGGCCTCCAGGCCCGGGGCTGCTCGCCCCGGGCCTCCAGGCCCGGGGCTGCTCGCCCCGGGCCTCCAGGCCCGGGGCTGCTCGCCCCGGGCCTCCAGGCCCGGGGCTGCTCGCCCCGGGCCTCCAGGCCCGGGGCTGCTCGCCCCGGGCCTCCAGGCCCGGGGCTGCTCGCCCCGGGCCTCCAGGCCCGGGGCTGCTCGCCCCGGGCCTCCAGGCCCGGGGCTGCTCGCCCCGGGCCTCCAGGCCCGGGGCTGCTCGCCCCGGGCCTCCAGGCCCGGGGCTGCTCGCCCCGGGCCTCCAGGCCCGGGGCTGCTCGCCCCGGGCCTCCAGGCCCGGGGCTGCTCGCCCCGGGCCTCCAGGCCCGGGGCTGCTCGCCCCGGGCCTCCAGGCCCGGGGCTGCTCGCCCCGGGCCTCCAGGCCCGGGGCTGCTCGCCCCGGGCCTCCAGGCCCGGGGCTGCTCGCCCCGGGCCTCCAGGCCCGGGGCTGCTCGCCCCGGGCCTCCAGGCCCGGGGCTGCTCGCCCCGGGCCTCCAGGCCCGGGGCTGCTCGCCCCGGGCCTCCAGGCCCGGGGCTGCTCGCCCCGGGCCTCCAGGCCCGGGGCTGCTCGCCCCGGGCCTCCAGGCCCGGGGCTGCTCGCCCCGGGCCTCCAGGCCCGGGGCTGCTCGCCCCGGGCCTCCAGGCCCGGGGCTGCTCGCCCCGGGCCTCCAGGCCCGGGGCTGCTCGCCCCGGGCCTCCAGGCCCGGGGCTGCTCGCCCCGGGCCTCCAGGCCCGGGGCTGCTCGCCCCGGGCCTCCAGGCCCGGGGCTGCTCGCCCCGGGCCTCCAGGCCCGGGGCTGCTCGCCCCGGGCCTCCAGGCCCGGGGCTGCTCGCCCCGGGCCTCCAGGCCCGGGGCTGCTCGCCCGGGGCCTCCAGGCCCGGGGCTGCTCGCCCGGGGCCTCCAGGCCCGGGGGCTGCTCGCCCGGGGCCTCCAGGCCCGGGGCTGCTCGCCCCGGGCCTCCAGGCCCGGGGCTGCTCGCCCCGGGCCTCCAGGCCCGGGGCTGCTCGCCCCGGGCCTCCAGGCCCGGGGCTGCTCGCCCCGGGCCTCCAGGCCCGGGGCTGCTCGCCCCGGGCCTCCAGGCCCGGGGCTGCTCGCCCCGGGCCTCCAGGCCCGGGGCTGCTCGCCCCGGGCCTCCAGGCCCGGGCTGCTCGCCCCGGGCCTCCAGGCCCGGGGCTGCTCGCCCCGGGCCTCCAGGCCCGGGGCTGCTCGCCCCGGGCCTCCAGGCCCGGGCTGCTCGCCCCGGGCCTCCAGGCCCGGGGCTGCTCGCCCCGGGCCTCCAGGCCCGGGGCTGCTCGCCCCGGGCCTCCAGGCCCGGGGCTGCTCGCCCCGGGCCTCCAGGCCCGGGGCTGCTCGCCCCGGGCCTCCAGGCCCGGGGCTGCTCGCCCCGGGCCTCCAGGCCCGGGGCTGCTCGCCCCGGGCCTCCAGGCCCGGGGCTGCTCGCCCCCGGGCCTCCAGGCCCGGGGCTGCTCGCCCCGGGCCTCCAGGCCCGGGGCTGCTCGCCATGGTTCACTATGACTGAAGCCGTTCCTGTACCTGAGAGAAGGGGTCACACAAACACAAACACCCTCCAGGCCCTGGGTTCCCTGCTCAGAAAATCCCGGGCAAGTTCCGAGGGATCGGATTCGCCAAATGGGTAGTGCTCCTGGTCGACCCGGGCCTCCACGCCCGGGGCTCTATCTTTCCATGGCGCATCAGGGCTGAAGCCTCTCCCTGTCAGTGACAGAAACGGGCCAGTGTTTCCCACACAGAGTCCAGACCTTGGGTCTCAGCTAAGAAACTTACCGGGAAGGATGGAGAAGTGGAGACACAGAATTCCAAGCAGCCCTACCAGGGACTATACTACAAGCCTAAAATCCAAGGAGACATATGCCTGAATCCTGAAAAGCCAACAACCCTTCCTCTCCACTCCGGTACTCCCGTGTCAGGGACCGAGGGATGCGAGACCCAGAATCCCAAAACACCTGCTACGAGCCCCGGCCTCCAGGCCCTGAGTCATTACGATGGTACAGCAAGGCTGGAGCCTGAGAGAAAGGCAGTCACCCTGTACCTGAGAGAAAGGGGTCCCAGAACCCGAAACAGCCTCCAGACACTGGGGTCTCAGCTCAGAAACTCCCCGGAAAGTTCCGAGGGATTGGAGACACAGAATGGGAAGTGCCCCGCTCGCCCCGGGCCTCCAGGCCCGGGGCTGCTCGCCCCGGGCCTCCACGCCCGGGGCTGCTCGCCCCGGGCCTCCACGCCCGGGGCTGCTCGCCCCGGGCCTCCACGCCCGGGGCTGCTCGCCATGGCTCACTATCACTGAAGCCGTTCCTGTACCTTAGAGAAGGGGTCACACAAACACAAACACCCTCCAGGCCCTGGGTTCCCTGCTCAGAAAATCCCGGGCAAGTTCCGAGGGATGGGATACGCCGAATGGGTTGTGCTCCTGGTCGACCCGGGCCTCCACGCCCGGGGCTCTATCTTAACATGGCGCATCAGGGCTGAAGCCTCTCCCTGTCAGTGACAGAAACGGGCCAGTGTTTCCCACACAGAGTCCAGACCTTGGGGTCTCAGCTCAGAAACTTATGGGGAAGGATGGAGAAGTGGGAGACACAGAATTCCAAGCAGCCCTACCAGGGACTATACTACAAGCCTAAAATCCCAAGGAGACATATGCCTGAATCCTGAAAAGCCAACAACCCTTCCTCTCCACTCCGGTACTACCGGGTCAGGACCGGGGGATGCGAGACCCAGAATCCCAAACACCTGCTACGAGCCCCGGCTTCCAGGCCCTGAGTCATTACGATGGCTCACCATGGCTGGAGCCTGAGAGAAGGCAGTCACCCTGTACCTGCGAGAAAGAGGTCACAGATCCCAAAACAGCCTCCAGACACTGGGGTCTCAGCTCAGAAACTCCCCGGAAAGTTCCGAGGGATTGGAGACACAGAATGGGAAGTGCCCCGCTCGCCCCGGGCCGCCAGGCCCGGGGCTGCTCGCCCCGGGCCGCCAGGCCCGGGGCTGCTCGCCCCGGGCCGCCAGGCCCGGGGCTGCTCGCCCCGGGCCGCCAGGCCCGGGGCTGCTCGCCCCGGGCCGCCAGGCCCGGGGCTGCTCGCCCCGGGCCGCCAGGCCCGGGGCTGCTCGCCCCGGGCCGCCAGGCCCGGGGCTGCTCGCCCCGGGCCGCCAGGCCCGGGGCTGCTCGCCCCGGGCCGCCAGGCCCGGGGCTGCTCGCCCCGGGCCGCCAGGCCCGGGGCTGCTCGCCCCCGGGCCGCCAGGCCCGGGGCTGCTCGCCCCGGGCCGCCAGGCCCGGGGCTGCTCGCCCCGGGCCGCCAGGCCCGGGGCTGCTCGCCCCGGGCCGCCAGGCCCGGGGCTGCTCGCCCCGGGCCGCCAGGCCCGGGGCTGCTCGCCCCGGGCCGCCAGGCCCGGGGCTGCTCGCCCCGGGCCTCCAGGCCCGGGGCTGCTCGCCCCGGGCCGCCAGGCCCGGGGCTGCTCGCCCCGGGCCTCCAGGCCCGGGGCTGCTCGCCCCGGGCCTCCAGGCCCGGGGCTGCTCGCCATGGCTCACTATGACTGAAGCCGTTCCTGTACCTGAGAGAAGGGGTCACACAAACACAAACACCCTCCAGGCCCTGGGTTCCCTGCTCAGAAAATCCCGGGCAAGTTCCGAGGGATCGGATTCGCCAAATGGGTAGTGCTCCTGGTCGACCCGGGCCTCCACGCCCGGGGCTCTATCTTTCCATGGCGCATCAGGGCTGAAGCCTCTCCCTGTCAGTGACAGAAACGGGCCAGTGTTTCCCACACAGAGTCCAGACCTTGGGGTCTCAGCTAAGAAACTTACCGGGAAGGATGGAGAAGTGGGAGACACAGAATTCCAAGCAGCCCTACCAGGGACTATACTACAAGCCTAAAATCCCAAGGAGACATATGCCTGAATCCTGAAAAGCCAACAACCCTTCCTCTCCACTCCGGTACTCCCGTGTCAGGACCGAGGGATGCGAGACCCAGAATCCCAAACACCTGCTACGAGCCCCGGCCTCCAGGCCCTGAGTCATTACGATGGTACAGCAAGGCTGGAGCCTGAGAGAAGGCAGTCACCCTGTACCTGAGAGAAAGGGGTCCCAGAACCCGAAACAGCCTCCAGACACTGGGGTCTCAGCTCAGAAACTCCCCGGAAAGTTCCGAGGGATTGGAGACACAGAATGGGAAGTGCCCCGCTCGCCCCGGGCCTCCAGGCCCGGGGCTGCTCGCCCCGGGCCTCCAGGCCCGGGGCTGCTCGCCCCGGGCCTCCAGGCCCGGGGCTGCTCGCCCCGGGCCTCCAGGCCCGGGGCTGCTCGCCCCGGGCCTCCAGGCCCGGGGCTGCTCGCCCCGGGCCTCCAGGCCCGGGGCTGCTCGCCCCGGGCCTCCAGGCCCGGGGCTGCTCGCCCCGGGCCTCCAGGCCCGGGGCTGCTCGCCCCGGGCCTCCAGGCCCGGGGCTGCTCGCCCCGGGCCTCCAGGCCCGGGGCTGCTCGCCCCGGGCCTCCAGGCCCGGGGCTGCTCGCCCCGGGCCTCCAGGCCCGGGGCTGCTCGCCCCGGGCCTCCAGGCCCGGGGCTGCTCGCCCCGGGCCTCCAGGCCCGGGGCTGCTCGCCCCGGGCCTCCAGGCCCGGGGCTGCTCGCCCCGGGCCTCCAGGCCCGGGGCTGCTCGCCCCGGGCCTCCAGGCCCGGGGCTGCTCGCCCCGGGCCTCCAGGCCCGGGGCTGCTCGCCCCGGGCCTCCAGGCCCGGGGCTGCTCGCCCCGGGCCTCCAGGCCCGGGGCTGCTCGCCCCGGGCCTCCAGGCCCGGGGCTGCTCGCCCCGGGCCTCCAGGCCCGGGGCTGCTCGCCCCGGGCCTCCAGGCCCGGGGCTGCTCGCCCCGGGCCTCCAGGCCCGGGGCTGCTCGCCCCGGGCCTCCAGGCCCGGGGCTGCTCGCCCCGGGCCTCCAGGCCCGGGGCTGCTCGCCCCGGGCCTCCAGGCCCGGGGCTGCTCGCCCCGGGCCTCCAGGCCCGGGGCTGCTCGCCCCGGGCCTCCAGGCCCGGGGCTGCTCGCCCCGGGCCTCCAGGCCCGGGGCTGCTCGCCCCGGGCCTCCAGGCCCGGGGCTGCTCGCCCCGGGCCTCCAGGCCCGGGGCTGCTCGCCCCGGGCCTCCAGGCCCGGGGCTGCTCGCCCCGGGCCTCCAGGCCCGGGGCTGCTCGCCCCGGGCTCTCCAGGCCCGGGGCTGCTCGCCCCGGGCCTCCAGGCCCGGGGCTGCTCGCCCCGGGCCTCCAGGCCCGGGGCTGCTCGCCCCGGGCCTCCAGGCCCGGGGCTGCTCGCCCCGGGCCTCCAGGCCCGGGGCTGCTCGCCCCGGGCCTCCAGGCCCGGGGCTGCTCGCCCCGGGCCTCCAGGCCCGGGGCTGCTCGCCCCGGGCCTCCAGGCCCGGGGCTGCTCGCCCCGGGCCTCCAGGCCCGGGGCTGCTCGCCCCGGGCCTCCAGGCCCGGGGCTGCTCGCCCCGGGCCTCCAGGCCCGGGGCTGCTCGCCCCGGGCCTCCAGGCCCGGGGCTGCTCGCCCCGGGCCTCCAGGCCCGGGGCTGCTCGCCCCGGGCCTCCAGGCCCGGGGCTGCTCGCCCCGGGCCTCCAGGCCCGGGGCTGCTCGCCCCGGGCCTCCAGGCCCGGGGCTGCTCGCCCCGGGCCTCCAGGCCCGGGGCTGCTCGCCCCGGGCCTCCAGGCCCGGGGCTGCTCGCCATGGTTCACTATGACTGAAGCCGTTCCTGTACCTGAGAGAAGGGGTCACACAAACACAAACACCCTCCAGGCCCTGGGTTCCCTGCTCAGAAAATCCCGGGCAAGTTCCGAGGGATCGGATTCGCCAAATGGGTAGTGCTCCTGGTCGACCCGGGCCTCCACGCCCGGGGCTCTATCTTTCCATGGCGCATCAGGGCTGAAGCCTCTCCCTGTCAGTGACAGAAACGGGCCAGTGTTTCCCACACAGAGTCCAGACCTTGGGGTCTCAGCTAAGAAACTTACCGGGAAGGATGGAGAAGTGGGAGACACAGAATTCCAAGCAGCCCTACCAGGGACTATACTACAAGCCTAAAATCCCAAGGAGACATATGCCTGAATCCTGAAAAGCCAACAACCCTTCCTCTCCACTCCGGTACTCCCGTGTCAGGACCGAGGGATGCGAGACCCAGAATCCCAAACACCTGCTACGAGCCCCGGCCTCCAGGCCCTGAGTCATTACGATGGTACAGCAAGGCTGGAGCCTGAGAGAAGGCAGTCACCCTGTACCTGAGAGAAAGGGGTCCCAGAACCCGAAACAGCCTCCAGACACTGGGGTCTCAGCTCAGAAACTCCCCGGAAAGTTCCGAGGGATTGGAGACACAGAATGGGAAGTGCCCCGCTCGCCCCGGGCCTCCAGGCCCGGGGCTGCTCGCCCCGGGCCTCCACGCCCGGGGCTGCTCGCCCCGGGCCTCCACGCCCGGGGCTGCTCGCCCCGGGCCTCCACGCCCGGGGCTGCTCGCCATGGCTCACTATCACTGAAGCCGTTCCTGTACCTTAGAGAAGGGGTCACACAAACACAAACACCCTCCAGGCCCTGGGTTCCCTGCTCAGAAAATCCCGGGCAAGTTCCGAGGGATGGGATACGCCGAATGGGTTGTGCTCCTGGTCGACCCGGGCCTCCACGCCCGGGGCTCTATCTTAACATGGCGCATCAGGGCTGAAGCCTCTCCCTGTCAGTGACAGAAACGGGCCAGTGTTTCCCACACAGAGTCCAGACCTTGGGGTCTCAGCTCAGAAACTTATGGGGAAGGATGGAGAAGTGGGAGACACAGAATTCCAAGCAGCCCTACCAGGGACTATACTACAAGCCTAAAATCCCAAGGAGACATATGCCTGAATCCTGAAAAGCCAACAACCCTTCCTCTCCACTCCGGTACTACCGGGTCAGGACCGGGGGATGCGAGACCCAGAATCCCAAACACCTGCTACGAGCCCCGGCTTCCAGGCCCTGAGTCATTACGATGGCTCACCATGGCTGGAGCCTGAGAGAAGGCAGTCACCCTGTACCTGCGAGAAAGAGGTCACAGATCCCAAAACAGCCTCCAGACACTGGGGTCTCAGCTCAGAAACTCCCCGGAAAGTTCCGAGGGATTGGAGACACAGAATGGGAAGTGCCCCGCTCGCCCCGGGCCGCCAGGCCCGGGGCTGCTCGCCCCGGGCCGCCAGGCCCGGGGCTGCTCGCCCCGGGCCGCCAGGCCCGGGGCTGCTCGCCCCGGGCCGCCAGGCCCGGGGCTGCTCGCCCCGGGCCGCCAGGCCCGGGGCTGCTCGCCCCGGGCCGCCAGGCCCGGGGCTGCTCGCCCCGGGCCGCCAGGCCCGGGGCTGCTCGCCCCGGGCCGCCAGGCCCGGGGCTGCTCGCCCCGGGCCGCCAGGCCCGGGGCTGCTCGCCCCGGGCCGCCAGGCCCGGGGCTGCTCGCCCCGGGCCGCCAGGCCCGGGGCTGCTCGCCCCGGGCCTCCAGGCCCGGGGCTGCTCGCCCCGGGCCGCCAGGCCCGGGGCTGCTCGCCCCGGGCCTCCAGGCCCGGGGCTGCTCGCCCCGGGCCTCCAGGCCCGGGGCTGCTCGCCATGGCTCACTATGACTGAAGCCGTTCCTGTACCTGAGAGAAGGGGTCACACAAACACAAACACCCTCCAGGCCCTGGGTTCCCTGCTCAGAAAATCCCGGGCAAGTTCCGAGGGATCGGATTCGCCAAATGGGTAGTGCTCCTGGTCGACCCGGGCCTCCACGCCCGGGGCTCTATCTTTCCATGGCGCATCAGGGCTGAAGCCTCTCCCTGTCAGTGACAGAAACGGGCCAGTGTTTCCCACACAGAGTCCAGACCTTGGGGTCTCAGCTAAGAAACTTACCGGGAAGGATGGAGAAGTGGGAGA
Source organism: Prionailurus viverrinus (assembly GCF_022837055.1). Lineage (NCBI taxonomy): Eukaryota > Metazoa > Chordata > Mammalia > Carnivora > Felidae > Prionailurus > Prionailurus viverrinus. The sequence goes on along the minus strand of NW_025927643.1, from coordinate 160,169 downwards.
CACAGAATTCCAAGCAGCCCTACCAGGGACTATACTACAAGCCTAAAATCCCAAGGAGACATATGCCTGAATCCTGAAAAGCCAACAACCCTTCCTCTCCACTCCGGTACTCCCGTGTCAGGACCGAGGGATGCGAGACCCAGAATCCCAAACACCTGCTACGAGCCCCGGCCTCCAGGCCCTGAGTCATTACGATGGTACAGCAAGGCTGGAGCCTGAGAGAAGGCAGTCACCATGTACCTGAGAGAAAGGGGTCCCAGAACCCGAAACAGCCTCCAGACACTGGGGTCTCAGCTCAGAAACTCCCCGGAAAGTTCCGAGGGATTGGAGACACAGAATGGGAAGTGCCCCGCTCGCCCCGGGCCTCCAGGCCCGGGGCTGCTCGCCCCGGGCCTCCAGGCCCGGGGCTGCTCGCCCCGGGCCTCCACGCCCGGGGCTGCTCGCCATGGCTCACTATCACTGAAGCCGTTCCTGTACCTTAGAGAAGGGGTCACACAAACACAAACACCCTCCAGGCCCTGGGTTCCCTGCTCAGAAAATCCCGGGCAAGTTCCGAGGGATGGGATACGCCGAATGGGTTGTGCTCCTGGTCGACCCGGGCCTCCACGCCCGGGGCTCTATCTTAACATGGCGCATCAGGGCTGAAGCCTCTCCCTGTCAGTGACAGAAACGGGCCAGTGTTTCCCACACAGAGTCCAGACCTTGGGGTCTCAGCTCAGAAACTTATGGGGAAGGATGGAGAAGTGGGAGACACAGAATTCCAAGCAGCCCTACCAGGGACTATACTACAAGCCTAAAATCCCAAGGAGACATATGCCTGAATCCTGAAAAGCCAACAACCCTTCCTCTCCACTCCGGTACTACCGGGTCAGGACCGGGGGATGCGAGACCCAGAATCCCAAACACCTGCTACGAGCCCCGGCTTCCAGGCCCTGAGTCATTACGATGGCTCACCATGGCTGGAGCCTGAGAGAAGGCAGTCACCCTGTACCTGCGAGAAAGAGGTCACAGATCCCAAAACAGCCTCCAGACACTGGGGTCTCAGCTCAGAAACTCCCCGGAAAGTTCCGAGGGATTGGAGACACAGAATGGGAAGTGCCCCGCTCGCCCCGGGCCTCCAGGCCCGGGGCTGCTCGCCCCGGGCCTCCAGGCCCGGGGCTGCTCGCCCCGGGCCTCCAGGCCCGGGGCTGCTCGCCCCGGGCCTCCAGGCCCGGGGCTGCTCGCCCCGGGCCTCCAGGCCCGGGGCTGCTCGCCCCGGGCCTCCAGGCCCGGGGCTGCTCGCCCCGGGCCTCCAGGCCCGGGGCTGCTCGCCCCGGGCCTCCAGGCCCGGGGCTGCTCGCCCCGGGCCTCCAGGCCCGGGGCTGCTCGCCCCGGGCCTCCAGGCCCGGGGCTGCTCGCCCCGGGCCTCCAGGCCCGGGGCTGCTCGCCCCGGGCCTCCAGGCCCGGGGCTGCTCGCCCCGGGCCTCCAGGCCCGGGGCTGCTCGCCCCGGGCCTCCAGGCCCGGGGCTGCTCGCCCCGGGCCTCCAGGCCCGGGGCTGCTCGCCCCGGGCCTCCAGGCCCGGGGCTGCTCGCCCCGGGCCTCCAGGCCCGGGGCTGCTCGCCCCGGGCCTCCAGGCCCGGGGCTGCTCGCCCCGGGCCTCCAGGCCCGGGGCTGCTCGCCCCGGGCCTCCAGGCCCGGGGCTGCTCGCCCCGGGCCTCCAGGCCCGGGGCTGCTCGCCCCGGGCCTCCAGGCCCGGGGCTGCTCGCCCCGGGCCTCCAGGCCCGGGGCTGCTCGCCCCGGGCCTCCAGGCCCGGGGCTGCTCGCCCCGGGCCTCCAGGCCCGGGGCTGCTCGCCCCGGGCCTCCAGGCCCGGGGCTGCTCGCCCCGGGCCTCCAGGCCCGGGGCTGCTCGCCATGGCTCACTATGACTGAAGCCGTTCCTGTACCTGAGAGAAGGGGTCACACAAACACAAACACCCTCCAGGCCCTGGGTTCCCTGCTCAGAAAATCCCGGGCAAGGTCCGAGGGATCGGATTCGCCAAATGGGTAGTGCTCCTGGTCGACCCGGGCCTCCACGCCCGGGGCTCTATCTTTCCATGGCGCATCAGGGCTGAAGCCTCTCCCTGTCAGTGACAGAAACGGGCCAGTGTTTCCCACACAGAGTCCAGACCTTGGGGTCTCAGCTAAGAAACTTACCGGGAAGGATGGAGAAGTGGGAGACACAGAATTCCAAGCAGCCCTACCAGGGACTCTACTACAAGCCTAAAATCCCAAGGAGACATATGCCTGAATCCTGAAAAGCCAACAACCCTTCCTCTCCACTCCGGTACTCCCGTGTCAGGACCGAGGGATGCGAGACCCAGAATCCCAAACACCTGCTACGAGCCCCGGCCTCCAGGCCCTGAGTCATTACGATGGTACAGCAAGGCTGGAGCCTGAGAGAAGGCAGTCACCATGTACCTGAGAGAAAGGGGTCCCAGAACCCGAAACAGCCTCCAGACACTGGGGTCTCAGCTCAGAAACTCCCCGGAAAGTTCCGAGGGATTGGAGACACAGAATGGGAAGTGCCCCGCTCGCCCCGGGCCTCCAGGCCCGGGGCTGCTCGCCCCGGGCCTCCAGGCCCGGGGCTGCTCGCCCCGGGCCTCCACGCCCGGGGCTGCTCGCCCCGGGCCTCCACGCCCGGGGCTGCTCGCCATGGCTCACTATCACTGAAGCCGTTCCTGTACCTTAGAGAAGGGGTCACACAAACACAAACACCCTCCAGGCCCTGGGTTCCCTGCTCAGAAAATCCCAGGCAAGTTCCGAGGGATGGGATACGCCGAATGGGTTGTGCTCCTGGTCGACCCGGGCCTCCACGCCCGGGGCTCTATCTTAACATGGCGCATCAGGGCTGAAGCCTCTCCCTGTCAGTGACAGAAACGGGCCAGTGTTTCCCACACAGAGTCCAGACCTTGGGGTCTCAGCTCAGAAACTTATGGGGAAGGATGGAGAAGTGGGAGACACAGAATTCCAAGCAGCCCTACCAGGGACTATACTACAAGCCTAAAATCCCAAGGAGACATATGCCTGAATCCTGAAAAGCCAACAACCCTTCCTCTCCACTCCGGTACTACCGGGTCAGGACCGGGGGATGCGAGACCCAGAATCCCAAACACCTGCTACGAGCCCCGGCTTCCAGGCCCTGAGTCATTACGATGGCTCACCATGGCTGGAGCCTGAGAGAAGGCAGTCACCCTGTACCTGCGAGAAAGAGGTCACAGATCCCAAAACAGCCTCCAGACACTGGGGTCTCAGCTCAGAAACTCCCCGGAAAGTTCCGAGGGAATGGAGACACAGAATGGGAAGTGCCCCGCTCGCCCCGGGCCTCCAGGCCCGGGGCTGCTCGCCCCGGGCCGCCAGGCCCGGGGCTGCTCGCCCCGGGCCGCCAGGCCCGGGGCTGCTCGCCCCGGGCCGCCAGGCCCGGGGCTGCTCGCCCCGGGCCGCCAGGCCCGGGGCTGCTCGCCCCGGGCCGCCAGGCCCGGGGCTGCTCGCCCCGGGCCGCCAGGCCCGGGGCTGCTCGCCCCGGGCCGCCAGGCCCGGGGCTGCTCGCCCCGGGCCGCCAGGCCCGGGGCTGCTCGCCCCGGGCCGCCAGGCCCGGGGCTGCTCGCCCCGGGCCGCCAGGCCCGGGGCTGCTCGCCCCGGGCCGCCAGGCCCGGGGCTGCTCGCCCCGGGCCGCCAGGCCCGGGGCTGCTCGCCCCGGGCCGCCAGGCCCGGGGCTGCTCGCCCCGGGCCGCCAGGCCCGGGGCTGCTCGCCCCGGGCCGCCAGGCCCGGGGCTGCTCGCCCCGGGCCGCCAGGCCCGGGGCTGCTCGCCCCGGGCCGCCAGGCCCGGGGCTGCTCGCCCCGGGCCGCCAGGCCCGGGGCTGCTCGCCCCGGGCCGCCAGGCCCGGGGCTGCTCGCCCCGGGCCGCCAGGCCCGGGGCTGCTCGCCCCGGGCCGCCAGGCCCGGGGCTGCTCGCCCCGGGCCGCCAGGCCCGGGGCTGCTCGCCCCGGGCCGCCAGGCCCGGGGCTGCTCGCCCCGGGCCGCCAGGCCCGGGGCTGCTCGCCCCGGGCCGCCAGGCCCGGGGCTGCTCGCCCCGGGCCGCCAGGCCCGGGGCTGCTCGCCCCGGGCCGCCAGGCCCGGGGCTGCTCGCCCCGGGCCGCCAGGCCCGGGGCTGCTCGCCCCGGGCCGCCAGGCCCGGGGCTGCTCGCCCCGGGCCGCCAGGCCCGGGGCTGCTCGCCCCGGGCCGCCAGGCCCGGGGCTGCTCGCCCCGGGCCTCCAGGCCCGGGGCTGCTCGCCCCGGGCCTCCAGGCCCGGGGCTGCTCGCCCCGGGCCTCCAGGCCCGGGGCTGCTCGCCCCGGGCCTCCAGGCCCGGGGCTGCTCGCCCCGGGCCTCCAGGCCCGGGGCTGCTCGCCCCGGGCCTCCAGGCCCGGGGCTGCTCGCCCCGGGCCTCCAGGCCCGGGGCTGCTCGCCCCGGGCCTCCAGGCCCGGGGCTGCTCGCCCCGGGCCTCCAGGCCCGGGGCTGCTCGCCCCGGGCCTCCAGGCCCGGGGCTGCTCGCCATGGCTCACTATGACTGAAGCCGTTCCTGTACCTGAGAGAAGGGGTCACACAAACACAAACACCCTCCAGGCCCTGGGTTCCCTGCTCAGAAAATCCCGGGCAAGTTCCGAGGGATCGGATTCGCCAAATGGGTAGTGCTCCTGGTCGACCCGGGCCTCCACGCCCGGGGCTCTATCTTTCCATGGCGCATCAGGGCTGAAGCCTCTCCCTGTCAGTGACAGAAACGGGCCAGTGTTTCCCACACAGAGTCCAGACCTTGGGGTCTCAGCTAAGAAACTTACCGGGAAGGATGGAGAAGTGGGAGACACAGAATTCCAAGCAGCCCTACCAGGGACTATACTACAAGCCTAAAATCCCAAGGAGACATATGCCTGAATCCTGAAAAGCCAACAACCCTTCCTCTCCACTCCGGTACTCCCGTGTCAGGACCGAGGGATGCGAGACCCAGAATCCCAAACACCTGCTACGAGCCCCGGCCTCCAGGCCCTGAGTCATTACGATGGTACAGCAAGGCTGGAGCCTGAGAGAAGGCAGTCACCCTGTACCTGAGAGAAAGGGGTCACAGAACCCGAAACAGCCTCCAGACACTGGGGTCTCAGCTCAGAAACTCCCCGGAAAGTTCCGAGGGATTGGAGACACAGAATGGGAAGTGCCCCGCTCGCCCCGGGCCTCCAGGCCCGGGGCTGCTCGCCCCGGGCCTCCAGGCCCGGGGCTGCTCGCCCCGGGCCGCCAGGCCCGGGGCTGCTCGCCCCGGGCCGCCAGGCCCGGGGCTGCTCGCCCCGGGCCGCCAGGCCCGGGGCTGCTCGCCCCGGGCCGCCAGGCCCGGGGCTGCTCGCCCCGGGCCGCCAGGCCCGGGGCTGCTCGCCCCGGGCCGCCAGGCCCGGGGCTGCTCGCCCCGGGCCGCCAGGCCCGGGGCTGCTCGCCCCGGGCCGCCAGGCCCGGGGCTGCTCGCCCCGGGCCGCCAGGCCCGGGGCTGCTCGCCCCGGGCCTCCAGGCCCGGGGCTGCTCGCCCCGGGCCTCCAGGCCCGGGGCTGCTCGCCCCGGGCCTCCAGGCCCGGGGCTGCTCGCCCCGGGCCTCCAGGCCCGGGGCTGCTCGCCATGGCTCACTATGACTGAAGCCGTTCCTGTACCTGAGAGAAGGGGTCACACAAACACAAACACCCTCCAGGCCCTGGGTTCCCTGCTCAGAAAATCCCGGGCAAGTTCCGAGGGATCGGATTCGCCAAATGGGTAGTGCTCCTGGTCGACCCGGGCCTCCACGCCCGGGGCTCTATCTTTCCATGGCGCATCAGGGCTGAAGCCTCTCCCTGTCAGTGACAGAAACGGGCCAGTGTTTCCCACACAGAGTCCAGACCTTGGGGTCTCAGCTAAGAAACTTACCGGGAAGGATGGAGAAGTGGGAGACACAGAATTCCAAGCAGCCCTACCAGGGACTATACTACAAGCCTAAAATCCCAAGGAGACATATGCCTGAATCCTGAAAAGCCAACAACCCTTCCTCTCCACTCCGGTACTCCCGTGTCAGGACCGAGGGATGCGAGACCCAGAATCCCAAACACCTGCTACGAGCCCCGGCCTCCAGGCCCTGAGTCATTACGATGGTACAGCAAGGCTGGAGCCTGAGAGAAGGCAGTCACCCTGTACCTGAGAGAAAGGGGTCCCAGAACCCGAAACAGCCTCCAGACACTGGGGTCTCAGCTCAGAAACTCCCCGGAAAGTTCCGAGGGATTGGAGACACAGAATGGGAAGTGCCCCGCTCGCCCCGGGCCTCCAGGCCCGGGGCTGCTCGCCCCGGGCCTCCAGGCCCGGGGCTGCTCGCCCCGGGCCTCCAGGCCCGGGGCTGCTCGCCCCGGGCCTCCACGCCCGGGGCTGCTCGCCCCGGGCCTCCACGCCCGGGGCTGCTCGCCATGGCTCACTATCACTGAAGCCGTTCCTGTACCTTAGAGAAGGGGTCACACAAACACAAACACCCTCCAGGCCCTGGGTTCCCTGCTCAGAAAATCCCGGGCAAGTTCCGAGGGATGGGATACGCCGAATGGGTTGTGCTCCTGGTCGACCCGGGCCTCCACGCCCGGGGCTCTATCTTAACATGGCGCATCAGGGCTGAAGCCTCTCCCTGTCAGTGACAGAAACGGGCCAGTGTTTCCCACACAGAGTCCAGACCTTGGGGTCTCAGCTCAGAAACTTATGGGGAAGGATGGAGAAGTGGGAGACACAGAATTCCAAGCAGCCCTACCAGGGACTATACTACAAGCCTAAAATCCCAAGGAGACATATGCCTGAATCCTGAAAAGCCAACAACCCTTCCTCTCCACTCCGGTACTACCGGGTCAGGACCGGGGGATGCGAGACCCAGAATCCCAAACACCTGCTACGAGCCCCGGCTTCCAGGCCCTGAGTCATTACGATGGCTCACCATGGCTGGAGCCTGAGAGAAGGCAGTCACCCTGTACCTGCGAGAAAGAGGTCACAGATCCCAAAACAGCCTCCAGACACTGGGGTCTCAGCTCAGAAACTCCCCGGAAAGTTCCGAGGGATTGGAGACACAGAATGGGAAGTGCCCCGCTCGCCCCGGGCCTCCAGGCCCGGGGCTGCTCGCCCCGGGCCTCCAGGCCCGGGGCTGCTCGCCCCGGGCCTCCAGGCCCGGGGCTGCTCGCCCCGGGCCTCCAGGCCCGGGGCTGCTCGCCCCGGGCCTCCAGGCCCGGGGCTGCTCGCCCCGGGCCTCCAGGCCCGGGGCTGCTCGCCCCGGGCCTCCAGGCCCGGGGCTGCTCGCCCCGGGCCTCCAGGCCCGGGGCTGCTCGCCCCGGGCCTCCAGGCCCGGGGCTGCTCGCCCCGGGCCTCCAGGCCCGGGGCTGCTCGCCCCGGGCCTCCAGGCCCGGGGCTGCTCGCCCCGGGCCTCCAGGCCCGGGGCTGCTCGCCCCGGGCCTCCAGGCCCGGGGCTGCTCGCCATGGCTCACTATGACTGAAGCCGTTCCTGTACCTGAGAGAAGGGGTCACACAAACACAAACACCCTCCAGGCCCTGGGTTCCCTGCTCAGAAAATCCCGGGCAAGTTCCGAGGGATCGGATTCGCCAAATGGGTAGTGCTCCTGGTCGACCCGGGCCTCCACGCCCGGGGCTCTATCTTTCCATGGCGCATCAGGGCTGAAGCCTCTCCCTGTCAGTGACAGAAACGGGCCAGTGTTTCCCACACAGAGTCCAGACCTTGGGGTCTCAGCTAAGAAACTTACCGGGAAGGATGGAGAAGTGGGAGACACAGAATTCCAAGCAGCCCTACCAGGGACTATACTACAAGCCTAAAATCCCAAGGAGACATATGCCTGAATCCTGAAAAGCCAACAACCCTTCCTCTCCACTCCGGTACTCCCGTGTCAGGACCGAGGGATGCGAGACCCAGAATCCCAAACACCTGCTACGAGCCCCGGCCTCCAGGCCCTGAGTCATTACGATGGTACAGCAAGGCTGGAGCCTGAGAGAAGGCAGTCACCCTGTACCTGAGAGAAAGGGGTCACAGAACCCGAAACAGCCTCCAGACACTGGGGTCTCAGCTCAGAAACTCCCCGGAAAGTTCCGAGGGATTGGAGACACAGAATGGGAAGTGCCCCGCTCGCCCCGGGCCTCCAGGCCCGGGGCTGCTCGCCCCGGGCCTCCAGGCCCGGGGCTGCTCGCCCCGGGCCGCCAGGCCCGGGGCTGCTCGCCCCGGGCCGCCAGGCCCGGGGCTGCTCGCCCCGGGCCGCCAGGCCCGGGGCTGCTCGCCCCGGGCCGCCAGGCCCGGGGCTGCTCGCCCCGGGCCGCCAGGCCCGGGGCTGCTCGCCCCGGGCCGCCAGGCCCGGGGCTGCTCGCCCCGGGCCGCCAGGCCCGGGGCTGCTCGCCCCGGGCCGCCAGGCCCGGGGCTGCTCGCCCCGGGCCGCCAGGCCCGGGGCTGCTCGCCCCGGGCCGCCAGGCCCGGGGCTGCTCGCCCCGGGCCTCCACGCCCGGGGCTGCTCGCCATGGCTCACTATCACTGAAGCCGTTCCTGTACCTTAGAGAAGGGGTCACACAAACACAAACACCCTCCAGGCCCTGGGTTCCCTGCTCAGAAAATCCCGGGCAAGTTCCGAGGGATGGGATACGCCGAATGGGTTGTGCTCCTGGTCGACCCGGGCCTCCACGCCCGGGGCTCTATCTTAACATGGCGCATCAGGGCTGAAGCCTCTCCCTGTCAGTGACAGAAACGGGCCAGTGTTTCCCACACAGAGTCCAGACCTTGGGGTCTCAGCTCAGAAACTTACCGGGAAGGATGGAGAATTGGGAGACACAGAATTCCAAGCAGCCCTACCAGGGACTATACTACAAGCCTAAAATCCCAAGGAGACATATGCCTGAATCCTGAAAAGCCAACAACCCTTCCTCTCCACTCCGGTACTACCGGGTCAGGACCGGGGGATGCGAGACCCAGAATCCCAAACACCTGCTACGAGCCCCGGCTTCCAGGCCCTGAGTCATTACGATGGCTCACCATGGCTGGAGCCTGAGAGAAGGCAGTCACCCTGTACCTGCGAGAAAGAGGTCACAGATCCCAAAACAGCCTCCAGACACTGGGGTCTCAGCTCAGAAACTCCCCGGAAAGTTCCGAGGGATTGGAGACACAGAATGGGAAGTGCCCCGCTCGCCCCGGGCCTCCAGGCCCGGGGCTGCTCGCCCCGGGCCTCCAGGCCCGGGGCTGCTCGCCCCGGGCCTCCAGGCCCGGGGCTGCTCGCCCCGGGCCTCCAGGCCCGGGGCTGCTCGCCCCGGGCCTCCAGGCCCGGGGCTGCTCGCCCCGGGCCTCCAGGCCCGGGGCTGCTCGCCCCGGGCCTCCAGGCCCGGGGCTGCTCGCCCCGGGCCTCCAGGCCCGGGGCTGCTCGCCCCGGGCCTCCAGGCCCGGGGCTGCTCGCCCCGGGCCTCCAGGCCCGGGGCTGCTCGCCCCGGGCCTCCAGGCCCGGGGCTGCTCGCCCCGGGCCTCCAGGCCCGGGGCTGCTCGCCCCGGGCCTCCAGGCCCGGGGCTGCTCGCCCCGGGCCTCCAGGCCCGGGGCTGCTCGCCCCGGGCCTCCAGGCCCGGGGCTGCTCGCCCCGGGCCTCCAGGCCCGGGGCTGCTCGCCCCGGGCCTCCAGGCCCGGGGCTGCTCGCCCCGGGCCTCCAGGCCCGGGGCTGCTCGCCCCGGGCCTCCAGGCCCGGGGCTGCTCGCCCCGGGCCTCCAGGCCCGGGGCTGCTCGCCCCGGGCCTCCAGGCCCGGGGCTGCTCGCCGCGGGCCTCCAGGCCCGGGGCTGCTCGCCCCGGGCCTCCAGGCCCGGGGCTGCTCGCCCCGGGCCTCCAGGCCCGGGGCTGCTCGCCCCGGGCCTCCAGGCCCGGGGCTGCTCGCCCCGGGCCTCCAGGCCCGGGGCTGCTCGCCCCGGGCCTCCAGGCCCGGGGCTGCTCGCCCCGGGCCTCCAGGCCCGGGGCTGCTCGCCCCGGGCCTCCAGGCCCGGGGCTGCTCGCCCCGGGCCTCCAGGCCCGGGGCTGCTCGCCCCGGGCCTCCAGGCCCGGGGCTGCTCGCCCCGGGCCTCCAGGCCCGGGGCTGCTCGCCCCGGGCCTCCAGGCCCGGGGCTGCTCGCCATGGCTCACTATGACTGAAGCCGTTCCTGTACCTGAGAGAAGGGGTCACACAAACACAAACACCCTCCAGGCCCTGGGTTCCCTGCTCAGAAAATCCCGGGCAAGTTCCGAGGGATCGGATTCGCCAAATGGGTAGTGCTCCTGGTCGACCCGGGCCTCCACGCCCGGGGCTCTATCTTTCCATGGCGCATCAGGGCTGAAGCCTCTCCCTGTCAGTGACAGAAACGGGCCAGTGTTTCCCACACAGAGTCCAGACCTTGGGGTCTCAGCTAAGAAACTTACCGGGAAGGATGGAGAAGTGGGAGACACAGAATTCCAAGCAGCCCTACCAGGGACTATACTACAAGCCTAAAATCCCAAGGAGACATATGCCTGAATCCTGAAAAGCCAACAACCCTTCCTCTCCACTCCGGTACTCCCGTGTCAGGACCGAGGGATGCGAGACCCAGAATCCCAAACACCTGCTACGAGCCCCGGCCTCCAGGCCCTGAGTCATTACGATGGTACAGCAAGGCTGGAGCCTGAGAGAAGGCAGTCACCCTGTACCTGAGAGAAAGGGGTCACAGAACCCGAAACAGCCTCCAGACACTGGGGTCTCAGCTCAGAAACTCCCCGGAAAGTTCCGAGGGATTGGAGACACAGAATGGGAAGTGCCCCGCTCGCCCCGGGCCTCCAGGCCCGGGGCTGCTCGCCCCGGGCCTCCAGGCCCGGGGCTGCTCGCCCCGGGCCGCCAGGCCCGGGGCTGCTCGCCCCGGGCCGCCAGGCCCGGGGCTGCTCGCCCCGGGCCGCCAGGCCCGGGGCTGCTCGCCCCGGGCCGCCAGGCCCGGGGCTGCTCGCCCCGGGCCGCCAGGCCCGGGGCTGCTCGCCCCGGGCCGCCAGGCCCGGGGCTGCTCGCCCCGGGCCGCCAGGCCCGGGGCTGCTCGCCCCGGGCCGCCAGGCCCGGGGCTGCTCGCCCCGGGCCGCCAGGCCCGGGGCTGCTCGCCCCGGGCCGCCAGGCCCGGGGCTGCTCGCCCCGGGCCTCCACGCCCGGGGCTGCTCGCCATGGCTCACTATCACTGAAGCCGTTCCTGTACCTTAGAGAAGGGGTCACACAAACACAAACACCCTCCAGGCCCTGGGTTCCCTGCTCAGAAAATCCCGGGCAAGTTCCGAGGGATGGGATACGCCGAATGGGTTGTGCTCCTGGTCGACCCGGGCCTCCACGCCCGGGGCTCTATCTTAACATGGCGCATCAGGGCTGAAGCCTCTCCCTGTCAGTGACAGAAACGGGCCAGTGTTTCCCACACAGAGTCCAGACCTTGGGGTCTCAGCTCAGAAACTTACCGGGAAGGATGGAGAATTGGGAGACACAGAATTCCAAGCAGCCCTACCAGGGACTATACTACAAGCCTAAAATCCCAAGGAGACATATGCCTGAATCCTGAAAAGCCAACAACCCTTCCTCTCCACTCCGGTACTACCGGGTCAGGACCGGGGGATGCGAGACCCAGAATCCCAAACACCTGCTACGAGCCCCGGCTTCCAGGCCCTGAGTCATTACGATGGCTCACCATGGCTGGAGCCTGAGAGAAGGCAGTCACCCTGTACCTGCGAGAAAGAGGTCACAGATCCCAAAACAGCCTCCAGACACTGGGGTCTCAGCTCAGAAACTCCCCGGAAAGTTCCGAGGGATTGGAGACACAGAATGGGAAGTGCCCCGCTCGCCCCGGGCCTCCAGGCCCGGGGCTGCTCGCCCCGGGCCTCCAGGCCCGGGGCTGCTCGCCCCGGGCCTCCAGGCCCGGGGCTGCTCGCCCCGGGCCTCCAGGCCCGGGGCTGCTCGCCCCGGGCCTCCAGGCCCGGGGCTGCTCGCCCCGGGCCTCCAGGCCCGGGGCTGCTCGCCCCGGGCCTCCAGGCCCGGGGCTGCTCGCCCCGGGCCTCCAGGCCCGGGGCTGCTCGCCCCGGGCCTCCAGGCCCGGGGCTGCTCGCCCCGGGCCTCCAGGCCCGGGGCTGCTCGCCCCGGGCCTCCAGGCCCGGGGCTGCTCGCCCCGGGCCTCCAGGCCCGGGGCTGCTCGCCCCGGGCCTCCAGGCCCGGGGCTGCTCGCCCCGGGCCTCCAGGCCCGGGGCTGCTCGCCCCGGGCCTCCAGGCCCGGGGCTGCTCGCCCCGGGCCTCCAGGCCCGGGGCTGCTCGCCGCGGGCCTCCAGGCCCGGGGCTGCTCGCCCCGGGCCTCCAGGCCCGGGGCTGCTCGCCCCGGGCCTCCAGGCCCGGGGCTGCTCGCCCCGGGCCTCCAGGCCCGGGGCTGCTCGCCCCGGGCCTCCAGGCCCGGGGCTGCTCGCCCCGGGCCTCCAGGCCCGGGGCTGCTCGCCCCGGGCCTCCAGGCCCGGGGCTGCTCGCCCCGGGCCTCCAGGCCCGGGGCTGCTCGCCCCGGGCCTCCAGGCCCGGGGCTGCTCGCCCCGGGCCTCCAGGCCCGGGGCTGCTCGCCCCGGGCCTCCAGGCCCGGGGCTGCTCGCCCCGGGCCTCCAGGCCCGGGGCTGCTCGCCCCGGGCCTCCAGGCCCGGGGCTGCTCGCCATGGCTCACTATGACTGAAGCCGTTCCTGTACCTGAGAGAAGGGGTCACACAAACACAAACACCCTCCAGGCCCTGGGTTCCCTGCTCAGAAAATCCCGGGCAAGTTCCGAGGGATCGGATTCGCCAAATGGGTAGTGCTCCTGGTCGACCCGGGCCTCCACGCCCGGGGCTCTATCTTTCCATGGCGCATCAGGGCTGAAGCCTCTCCCTGTCAGTGACAGAAACGGGCCAGTGTTTCCCACACAGAGTCCAGACCTTGGGGTCTCAGCTAAGAAACTTACCGGGAAGGATGGAGAAGTGGGAGACACAGAATTCCAAGCAGCCCTACCAGGGACTATACTACAAGCCTAAAATCCCAAGGAGACATATGCCTGAATCCTGAAAAGCCAACAACCCTTCCTCTCCACTCCGGTACTCCCGTGTCAGGACCGAGGGATGCGAGACCCAGAATCCCAAACACCTGCTACGAGCCCCGGCCTCCAGGCCCTGAGTCATTACGATGGTACAGCAAGGCTGGAGCCTGAGAGAAGGCAGTCACCCTGTACCTGAGAGAAAGGGGTCCCAGAACCCGAAACAGCCTCCAGACACTGGGGTCTCAGCTCAGAAACTCCCCGGAAAGTTCCGAGGGATTGGAGACACAGAATGGGAAGTGCCCCGCTCGCCCCGGGCCTCCAGGCCCGGGGCTGCTCGCCCCGGGCCTCCAGGCCCGGGGCTGCTCGCCCCGGGCCTCCAGGCCCGGGGCTGCTCGCCCCGGGCCTCCAGGCCCGGGGCTGCTCGCCCCGGGCCTCCAGGCCCGGGGCTGCTCGCCCCGGGCCTCCAGGCCCGGGGCTGCTCGCCCCGGGCCTCCAGGCCCGGGGCTGCTCGCCCCGGGCCTCCAGGCCCGGGGCTGCTCGCCCCGGGCCTCCAGGCCCGGGGCTGCTCGCCCCGGGCCTCCAGGCCCGGGGCTGCTCGCCCCGGGCCTCCAGGCCCGGGGCTGCTCGCCCCGGGCCTCCAGGCCCGGGGCTGCTCGCCCCGGGCCTCCAGGCCCGGGGCTGCTCGCCCCGGGCCTCCAGGCCCGGGGCTGCTCGCCCCGGGCCTCCAGGCCCGGGGCTGCTCGCCCCGGGCCTCCAGGCCCGGGGCTGCTCGCCCCGGGCCTCCAGGCCCGGGGCTGCTCGCCCCGGGCCTCCAGGCCCGGGGCTGCTCGCCCCGGGCCTCCAGGCCCGGGGCTGCTCGCCCCGGGCCTCCAGGCCCGGGGCTGCTCGCCCCGGGCCTCCAGGCCCGGGGCTGCTCGCCCCGGGCCTCCAGGCCCGGGGCTGCTCGCCCCGGGCCTCCAGGCCCGGGGCTGCTCGCCCCGGGCCTCCAGGCCCGGGGCTGCTCGCCCCGGGCCTCCAGGCCCGGGGCTGCTCGCCCCGGGCCTCCAGGCCCGGGGCTGCTCGCCCCGGGCCTCCAGGCCCGGGGCTGCTCGCCCCGGGCCTCCAGGCCCGGGGCTGCTCGCCCCGGGCCTCCAGGCCCGGGGCTGCTCGCCCCGGGCCTCCAGGCCCGGGGCTGCTCGCCCCGGGCCTCCAGGCCCGGGGCTGCTCGCCCCGGGCCTCCAGGCCCGGGGCTGCTCGCCCCGGGCCTCCAGGCCCGGGGCTGCTCGCCCCGGGCCTCCAGGCCCGGGGCTGCTCGCCCCGGGCCTCCAGGCCCGGGGCTGCTCGCCCCGGGCCTCCAGGCCCGGGGCTGCTCGCCCCGGGCCTCCAGGCCCGGGGCTGCTCGCCCCGGGCCTCCAGGCCCGGGGCTGCTCGCCCCGGGCCTCCAGGCCCGGGGCTGCTCGCCCCGGGCCTCCAGGCCCGGGGCTGCTCGCCCCGGGCCTCCAGGCCCGGGGCTGCTCGCCATGGCTCACTATGACTGAAGCCGTTCCTGTACCTGAGAGAAGGGGTCACACAAACACAAACACCCTCCAGGCCCTGGGTTCCCTGCTCAGAAAATCCCGGGCAAGTTCCGAGGGATCGGATTCGCCAAATGGGTAGTGCTCCTGGTCGACCCGGGCCTCCACGCCCGGGGCTCTATCTTTCCATGGCGCATCAGGGCTGAAGCCTCTCCCTGTCAGTGACAGAAACGGGCCAGTGTTTCCCACACAGAGTCCAGACCTTGGGGTCTCAGCTAAGAAACTTACCGGGAAGGATGGAGAAGTGGGAGACACAGAATTCCAAGCAGCCCTACCAGGGACTATACTACAAGCCTAAAATCCCAAGGAGACATATGCCTGAATCCTGAAAAGCCAACAACCCTTCCTCTCCACTCCGGTACTCCCGTGTCAGGACCGAGGGATGCGAGACCCAGAATCCCAAACACCTGCTACGAGCCCCGGCCTCCAGGCCCTGAGTCATTACGATGGTACAGCAAGGCTGGAGCCTGAGAGAAGGCAGTCACCCTGTACCTGAGAGAAAGGGGTCACAGAACCCGAAACAGCCTCCAGACACTGGGGTCTCAGCTCAGAAACTCCCCGGAAAGTTCCGAGGGATTGGAGACACAGAATGGGAAGTGCCCCGCTCGCCCCGGGCCTCCAGGCCCGGGGCTGCTCGCCCCGGGCCTCCAGGCCCGGGGCTGCTCGCCCCGGGCCTCCAGGCCCGGGGCTGCTCGCCCCGGGCCGCCAGGCCCGGGGCTGCTCGCCCCGGGCCGCCAGGCCCGGGGCTGCTCGCCCCGGGCCGCCAGGCCCGGGGCTGCTCGCCCCGGGCCGCCAGGCCCGGGGCTGCTCGCCCCGGGCCGCCAGGCCCGGGGCTGCTCGCCCCGGGCCGCCAGGCCCGGGGCTGCTCGCCCCGGGCCGCCAGGCCCGGGGCTGCTCGCCCCGGGCCGCCAGGCCCGGGGCTGCTCGCCCCGGGCCGCCAGGCCCGGGGCTGCTCGCCCCGGGCCGCCAGGCCCGGGGCTGCTCGCCCCGGGCCGCCAGGCCCGGGGCTGCTCGCCCCGGGCCTCCAGGCCCGGGGCTGCTCGCCCCGGGCCTCCAGGCCCGGGGCTGCTCGCCATGGCTCACTATGACTGAAGCCGTTCCTGTACCTGAGAGAAGGGGTCACACAAACACAAACACCCTCCAGGCCCTGGGTTCCCTGCTCAGAAAATCCCGGGCAAGTTCCGAGGGATCGGATTCGCCAAATGGGTAGTGCTCCTGGTCGACCCGGGCCTCCACGCCCGGGGCTCTATCTTTCCATGGCGCATCAGGGCTGAAGCCTCTCCCTGTCAGTGACAGAAACGGGCCAGTGTTTCCCACACAGAGTCCAGACCTTGGGGTCTCAGCTAAGAAACTTACCGGGAAGGATGGAGAAGTGGGAGACACAGAATTCCAAGCAGCCCTACCAGGGACTATACTACAAGCCTAAAATCCCAAGGAGACATATGCCTGAATCCTGAAAAGCCAACAACCCTTCCTCTCCACTCCGGTACTCCCGTGTCAGGACCGAGGGATGCGAGACCCAGAATCCCAAACACCTGCTACGAGCCCCGGCCTCCAGGCCCTGAGTCATTACGATGGTACAGCAAGGCTGGAGCCTGAGAGAAGGCAGTCACCCTGTACCTGAGAGAAAGGGGTCCCAGAACCCGAAACAGCCTCCAGACACTGGGGTCTCAGCTCAGAAACTCCCCGGAAAGTTCCGAGGGATTGGAGACACAGAATGGGAAGTGCCCCGCTCGCCCCGGGCCTCCAGGCCCGGGGCTGCTCGCCCCGGGCCTCCAGGCCCGGGGCTGCTCGCCCCGGGCCTCCAGGCCCGGGGCTGCTCGCCCCGGGCCTCCACGCCCGGGGCTGCTCGCCCCGGGCCTCCACGCCCGGGGCTGCTCGCCATGGCTCACTATCACTGAAGCCGTTCCTGTACCTTAGAGAAGGGGTCACACAAACACAAACACCCTCCAGGCCCTGGGTTCCCTGCTCAGAAAATCCCGGGCAAGTTCCGAGGGATGGGATACGCCGAATGGGTTGTGCTCCTGGTCGACCCGGGCCTCCACGCCCGGGGCTCTATCTTAACATGGCGCATCAGGGCTGAAGCCTCTCCCTGTCAGTGACAGAAACGGGCCAGTGTTTCCCACACAGAGTCCAGACCTTGGGGTCTCAGCTCAGAAACTTATGGGGAAGGATGGAGAAGTGGGAGACACAGAATTCCAAGCAGCCCTACCAGGGACTATACTACAAGCCTAAAATCCCAAGGAGACATATGCCTGAATCCTGAAAAGCCAACAACCCTTCCTCTCCACTCCGGTACTACCGGGTCAGGACCGGGGGATGCGAGACCCAGAATCCCAAACACCTGCTACGAGCCCCGGCTTCCAGGCCCTGAGTCATTACGATGGCTCACCATGGCTGGAGCCTGAGAGAAGGCAGTCACCCTGTACCTGCGAGAAAGAGGTCACAGATCCCAAAACAGCCTCCAGACACTGGGGTCTCAGCTCAGAAACTCCCCGGAAAGTTCCGAGGGATTGGAGACACAGAATGGGAAGTGCCCCGCTCGCCCCGGGCCTCCAGGCCCGGGGCTGCTCGCCCCGGGCCTCCAGGCCCGGGGCTGCTCGCCCCGGGCCTCCAGGCCCGGGGCTGCTCGCCCCGGGCCTCCAGGCCCGGGGCTGCTCGCCCCGGGCCTCCAGGCCCGGGGCTGCTCGCCCCGGGCCTCCAGGCCCGGGGCTGCTCGCCCCGGGCCTCCAGGCCCGGGGCTGCTCGCCCCGGGCCTCCAGGCCCGGGGCTGCTCGCCCCGGGCCTCCAGGCCCGGGGCTGCTCGCCCCGGGCCTCCAGGCCCGGGGCTGCTCGCCCCGGGCCTCCAGGCCCGGGGCTGCTCGCCATGGCTCACTATGACTGAAGCCGTTCCTGTACCTGAGAGAAGGGGTCACACAAACACAAACACCCTCCAGGCCCTGGGTTCCCTGCTCAGAAAATCCCGGGCAAGTTCCGAGGGATCGGATTCGCCAAATGGGTAGTGCTCCTGGTCGACCCGGGCCTCCACGCCCGGGGCTCTATCTTTCCATGGCGCATCAGGGCTGAAGCCTCTCCCTGTCAGTGACAGAAACGGGCCAGTGTTTCCCACACAGAGTCCAGACCTTGGGGTCTCAGCTAAGAAACTTACCGGGAAGGATGGAGAAGTGGGAGACACAGAATTCCAAGCAGCCCTACCAGGGACTATACTACAAGCCTAAAATCCCAAGGAGACATATGCCTGAATCCTGAAAAGCCAACAACCCTTCCTCTCCACTCCGGTACTCCCGTGTCAGGACCGAGGGATGCGAGACCCAGAATCCCAAACACCTGCTACGAGCCCCGGCCTCCAGGCCCTGAGTCATTACGATGGTACAGCAAGGCTGGAGCCTGAGAGAAGGCAGTCACCCTGTACCTGAGAGAAAGGGGTCACAGAACCCGAAACAGCCTCCAGACACTGGGGTCTCAGCTCAGAAACTCCCCGGAAAGTTCCGAGGGATTGGAGACACAGAATGGGAAGTGCCCCGCTCGCCCCGGGCCTCCAGGCCCGGGGCTGCTCGCCCCGGGCCTCCAGGCCCGGGGCTGCTCGCCCCGGGCCGCCAGGCCCGGGGCTGCTCGCCCCGGGCCGCCAGGCCCGGGGCTGCTCGCCCCGGGCCGCCAGGCCCGGGGCTGCTCGCCCCGGGCCGCCAGGCCCGGGGCTGCTCGCCCCGGGCCGCCAGGCCCGGGGCTGCTCGCCCCGGGCCGCCAGGCCCGGGGCTGCTCGCCCCGGGCCGCCAGGCCCGGGGCTGCTCGCCCCGGGCCGCCAGGCCCGGGGCTGCTCGCCCCGGGCCGCCAGGCCCGGGGCTGCTCGCCCCGGGCCGCCAGGCCCGGGGCTGCTCGCCCCGGGCCTCCACGCCCGGGGCTGCTCGCCATGGCTCACTATCACTGAAGCCGTTCCTGTACCTTAGAGAAGGGGTCACACAAACACAAACACCCTCCAGGCCCTGGGTTCCCTGCTCAGAAAATCCCGGGCAAGTTCCGAGGGATGGGATACGCCGAATGGGTTGTGCTCCTGGTCGACCCGGGCCTCCACGCCCGGGGCTCTATCTTAACATGGCGCATCAGGGCTGAAGCCTCTCCCTGTCAGTGACAGAAACGGGCCAGTGTTTCCCACACAGAGTCCAGACCTTGGGGTCTCAGCTCAGAAACTTACCGGGAAGGATGGAGAATTGGGAGACACAGAATTCCAAGCAGCCCTACCAGGGACTATACTACAAGCCTAAAATCCCAAGGAGACATATGCCTGAATCCTGAAAAGCCAACAACCCTTCCTCTCCACTCCGGTACTACCGGGTCAGGACCGGGGGATGCGAGACCCAGAATCCCAAACACCTGCTACGAGCCCCGGCTTCCAGGCCCTGAGTCATTACGATGGCTCACCATGGCTGGAGCCTGAGAGAAGGCAGTCACCCTGTACCTGCGAGAAAGAGGTCACAGATCCCAAAACAGCCTCCAGACACTGGGGTCTCAGCTCAGAAACTCCCCGGAAAGTTCCGAGGGATTGGAGACACAGAATGGGAAGTGCCCCGCTCGCCCCGGGCCTCCAGGCCCGGGGCTGCTCGCCCCGGGCCTCCAGGCCCGGGGCTGCTCGCCCCGGGCCTCCAGGCCCGGGGCTGCTCGCCCCGGGCCTCCAGGCCCGGGGCTGCTCGCCCCGGGCCTCCAGGCCCGGGGCTGCTCGCCCCGGGCCTCCAGGCCCGGGGCTGCTCGCCCCGGGCCTCCAGGCCCGGGGCTGCTCGCCCCGGGCCTCCAGGCCCGGGGCTGCTCGCCCCGGGCCTCCAGGCCCGGGGCTGCTCGCCCCGGGCCTCCAGGCCCGGGGCTGCTCGCCCCGGGCCTCCAGGCCCGGGGCTGCTCGCCCCGGGCCTCCAGGCCCGGGGCTGCTCGCCCCGGGCCTCCAGGCCCGGGGCTGCTCGCCCCGGGCCTCCAGGCCCGGGGCTGCTCGCCCCGGGCCTCCAGGCCCGGGGCTGCTCGCCCCGGGCCTCCAGGCCCGGGGCTGCTCGCCCCGGGCCTCCAGGCCCGGGGCTGCTCGCCCCGGGCCTCCAGGCCCGGGGCTGCTCGCCCCGGGCCTCCAGGCCCGGGGCTGCTCGCCCCGGGCCTCCAGGCCCGGGGCTGCTCGCCCCGGGCCTCCAGGCCCGGGGCTGCTCGCCCCGGGCCTCCAGGCCCGGGGCTGCTCGCCCCGGGCCTCCAGGCCCGGGGCTGCTCGCCGCGGGCCTCCAGGCCCGGGGCTGCTCGCCCCGGGCCTCCAGGCCCGGGGCTGCTCGCCCCGGGCCTCCAGGCCCGGGGCTGCTCGCCCCGGGCCTCCAGGCCCGGGGCTGCTCGCCCCGGGCCTCCAGGCCCGGGGCTGCTCGCCCCGGGCCTCCAGGCCCGGGGCTGCTCGCCCCGGGCCTCCAGGCCCGGGGCTGCTCGCCCCGGGCCTCCAGGCCCGGGGCTGCTCGCCCCGGGCCTCCAGGCCCGGGGCTGCTCGCCCCGGGCCTCCAGGCCCGGGGCTGCTCGCCCCGGGCCTCCAGGCCCGGGGCTGCTCGCCCCGGGCCTCCAGGCCCGGGGCTGCTCGCCCCGGGCCTCCAGGCCCGGGGCTGCTCGCCCCGGGCCTCCAGGCCCGGGGCTGCTCGCCCCGGGCCTCCAGGCCCGGGGCTGCTCGCCCCGGGCCTCCAGGCCCGGGGCTGCTCGCCCCGGGCCTCCAGGCCCGGGGCTGCTCGCCATGGCTCACTATGACTGAAGCCGTTCCTGTACCTGAGAGAAGGGGTCACACAAACACAAACACCCTCCAGGCCCTGGGTTCCCTGCTCAGAAAATCCCGGGCAAGTTCCGAGGGATCGGATTCGCCAAATGGGTAGTGCTCCTGGTCGACCCGGGCCTCCACGCCCGGGGCTCTATCTTTCCATGGCGCATCAGGGCTGAAGCCTCTCCCTGTCAGTGACAGAAACGGGCCAGTGTTTCCCACACAGAGTCCAGACCTTGGGGTCTCAGCTAAGAAACTTACCGGGAAGGATGGAGAAGTGGGAGACACAGAATTCCAAGCAGCCCTACCAGGGACTATACTACAAGCCTAAAATCCCAAGGAGACATATGCCTGAATCCTGAAAAGCCAACAACCCTTCCTCTCCACTCCGGTACTCCCGTGTCAGGACCGAGGGATGCGAGACCCAGAATCCCAAACACCTGCTACGAGCCCCGGCCTCCAGGCCCTGAGTCATTACGATGGTACAGCAAGGCTGGAGCCTGAGAGAAGGCAGTCACCCTGTACCTGAGAGAAAGGGGTCCCAGAACCCGAAACAGCCTCCAGACACTGGGGTCTCAGCTCAGAAACTCCCCGGAAAGTTCCGAGGGATTGGAGACACAGAATGGGAAGTGCC
This sequence comes from Prionailurus viverrinus, assembly GCF_022837055.1. Lineage (NCBI taxonomy): Eukaryota > Metazoa > Chordata > Mammalia > Carnivora > Felidae > Prionailurus > Prionailurus viverrinus. The sequence goes on along the minus strand of NW_025927643.1, from coordinate 139,165 downwards.
CCGCTCGCCCCGGGCCTCCAGGCCCGGGGCTGCTCGCCCCGGGCCTCCAGGCCCGGGGCTGCTCGCCCCGGGCCTCCAGGCCCGGGGCTGCTCGCCCCGGGCCTCCAGGCCCGGGGCTGCTCGCCCCGGGCCTCCAGGCCCGGGGCTGCTCGCCCCGGGCCTCCAGGCCCGGGGCTGCTCGCCCCGGGCCTCCAGGCCCGGGGCTGCTCGCCCCGGGCCTCCAGGCCCGGGGCTGCTCGCCCCGGGCCTCCAGGCCCGGGGCTGCTCGCCCCGGGCCTCCAGGCCCGGGGCTGCTCGCCCCGGGCCTCCAGGCCCGGGGCTGCTCGCCCCGGGCCTCCAGGCCCGGGGCTGCTCGCCCCGGGCCTCCAGGCCCGGGGCTGCTCGCCCCGGGCCTCCAGGCCCGGGGCTGCTCGCCCCGGGCCTCCAGGCCCGGGGCTGCTCGCCCCGGGCCTCCAGGCCCGGGGCTGCTCGCCCCGGGCCTCCAGGCCCGGGGCTGCTCGCCCCGGGCCTCCAGGCCCGGGGCTGCTCGCCCCGGGCCTCCAGGCCCGGGGCTGCTCGCCCCGGGCCTCCAGGCCCGGGGCTGCTCGCCCCGGGCCTCCAGGCCCGGGGCTGCTCGCCCCGGGCCTCCAGGCCCGGGGCTGCTCGCCCCGGGCCTCCAGGCCCGGGGCTGCTCGCCCCGGGCCTCCAGGCCCGGGGCTGCTCGCCCCGGGCCTCCAGGCCCGGGGCTGCTCGCCCCGGGCCTCCAGGCCCGGGGCTGCTCGCCCCGGGCCTCCAGGCCCGGGGCTGCTCGCCCCGGGCCTCCAGGCCCGGGGCTGCTCGCCCCGGGCCTCCAGGCCCGGGGCTGCTCGCCCCGGGCCTCCAGGCCCGGGGCTGCTCGCCCCGGGCCTCCAGGCCCGGGGCTGCTCGCCCCGGGCCTCCAGGCCCGGGGCTGCTCGCCCCGGGCCTCCAGGCCCGGGGCTGCTCGCCCCGGGCCTCCAGGCCCGGGGCTGCTCGCCCCGGGCCTCCAGGCCCGGGGCTGCTCGCCCCGGGCCTCCAGGCCCGGGGCTGCTCGCCCCGGGCCTCCAGGCCCGGGGCTGCTCGCCCCGGGCCTCCAGGCCCGGGGCTGCTCGCCCCGGGCCTCCAGGCCCGGGGCTGCTCGCCCCGGGCCTCCAGGCCCGGGGCTGCTCGCCCCGGGCCTCCAGGCCCGGGGCTGCTCGCCCCGGGCCTCCAGGCCCGGGGCTGCTCGCCCCGGGCCTCCAGGCCCGGGGCTGCTCGCCCCGGGCCTCCAGGCCCGGGGCTGCTCGCCCCGGGCCTCCAGGCCCGGGGCTGCTCGCCCCGGGCCTCCAGGCCCGGGGCTGCTCGCCCCGGGCCTCCAGGCCCGGGGCTGCTCGCCCCGGGCCTCCAGGCCCGGGGCTGCTCGCCCCGGGCCTCCAGGCCCGGGGCTGCTCGCCCCGGGCCTCCAGGCCCGGGGCTGCTCGCCCCGGGCCTCCAGGCCCGGGGCTGCTCGCCCCGGGCCTCCAGGCCCGGGGCTGCTCGCCCCGGGCCTCCAGGCCCGGGGCTGCTCGCCCCGGGCCTCCAGGCCCGGGGCTGCTCGCCATGGCTCACTATGACTGAAGCCGTTCCTGTACCTGAGAGAAGGGGTCACACAAACACAAACACCCTCCAGGCCCTGGGTTCCCTGCTCAGAAAATCCCGGGCAAGTTCCGAGGGATCGGATTCGCCAAATGGGTAGTGCTCCTGGTCGACCCGGGCCTCCACGCCCGGGGCTCTATCTTTCCATGGCGCATCAGGGCTGAAGCCTCTCCCTGTCAGTGACAGAAACGGGCCAGTGTTTCCCACACAGAGTCCAGACCTTGGGGTCTCAGCTAAGAAACTTACCGGGAAGGATGGAGAAGTGGGAGACACAGAATTCCAAGCAGCCCTACCAGGGACTATACTACAAGCCTAAAATCCCAAGGAGACATATGCCTGAATCCTGAAAAGCCAACAACCCTTCCTCTCCACTCCGGTACTCCCGTGTCAGGACCGAGGGATGCGAGACCCAGAATCCCAAACACCTGCTACGAGCCCCGGCCTCCAGGCCCTGAGTCATTACGATGGTACAGCAAGGCTGGAGCCTGAGAGAAGGCAGTCACCCTGTACCTGAGAGAAAGGGGTCCCAGAACCCGAAACAGCCTCCAGACACTGGGGTCTCAGCTCAGAAACTCCCCGGAAAGTTCCGAGGGATTGGAGACACAGAATGGGAAGTGCCCCGCTCGCCCCGGGCCTCCAGGCCCGGGGCTGCTCGCCCCGGGCCTCCAGGCCCGGGGCTGCTCGCCCCGGGCCTCCAGGCCCGGGGCTGCTCGCCCCGGGCCTCCACGCCCGGGGCTGCTCGCCCCGGGCCTCCACGCCCGGGGCTGCTCGCCCCGGGCCTCCACGCCCGGGGCTGCTCGCCCCGGGCCTCCACGCCCGGGGCTGCTCGCCATGGCTCACTATCACTGAAGCCGTTCCTGTACCTTAGAGAAGGGGTCACACAAACACAAACACCCTCCAGGCCCTGGGTTCCCTGCTCAGAAAATCCCGGGCAAGTTCCGAGGGATGGGATACGCCGAATGGGTTGTGCTCCTGGTCGACCCGGGCCTCCACGCCCGGGGCTCTATCTTAACATGGCGCATCAGGGCTGAAGCCTCTCCCTGTCAGTGACAGAAACGGGCCAGTGTTTCCCACACAGAGTCCAGACCTTGGGGTCTCAGCTCAGAAACTTACCGGGAAGGATGGAGAAGTGGGAGACACAGAATTCCAAGCAGCCCTACCAGGGACTATACTACAAGCCTAAAATCCCAAGGAGACATATGCCTGAATCCTGAAAAGCCAACAACCCTTCCTCTCCACTCCGGTACTACCGGGTCAGGACCGGGGGATGCGAGACCCAGAATCCCAAACACCTGCTACGAGCCCCGGCTTCCAGGCCCTGAGTCATTACGATGGCTCACCATGGCTGGAGCCTGAGAGAAGGCAGTCACCCTGTACCTGCGAGAAAGAGGTCACAGATCCCAAAACAGCCTCCAGACACTGGGGTCTCAGCTCAGAAACTCCCCGGAAAGTTCCGAGGGATTGGAGACACAGAATGGGAAGTGCCCCGCTCGCCCCGGGCCTCCAGGCCCGGGGCTGCTCGCCCCGGGCCTCCAGGCCCGGGGCTGCTCGCCCCGGGCCTCCAGGCCCGGGGCTGCTCGCCCCGGGCCTCCAGGCCCGGGGCTGCTCGCCCCGGGCCTCCAGGCCCGGGGCTGCTCGCCCCGGGCCTCCAGGCCCGGGGCTGCTCGCCCCGGGCCTCCAGGCCCGGGGCTGCTCGCCCCGGGCCTCCAGGCCCGGGGCTGCTCGCCCCGGGCCTCCAGGCCCGGGGCTGCTCGCCCCGGGCCTCCAGGCCCGGGGCTGCTCGCCCCGGGCCTCCAGGCCCGGGGCTGCTCGCCCCGGGCCTCCAGGCCCGGGGCTGCTCGCCCCGGGCCTCCAGGCCCGGGGCTGCTCGCCCCGGGCCTCCAGGCCCGGGGCTGCTCGCCCCGGGCCTCCAGGCCCGGGGCTGCTCGCCCCGGGCCTCCAGGCCCGGGGCTGCTCGCCCCGGGCCTCCAGGCCCGGGGCTGCTCGCCCCGGGCCTCCAGGCCCGGGGCTGCTCGCCCCGGGCCTCCAGGCCCGGGGCTGCTCGCCCCGGGCCTCCAGGCCCGGGGCTGCTCGCCCCGGGCCTCCAGGCCCGGGGCTGCTCGCCCCGGGCCTCCAGGCCCGGGGCTGCTCGCCCCGGGCCTCCAGGCCCGGGGCTGCTCGCCCCGGGCCTCCAGGCCCGGGGCTGCTCGCCCCGGGCCTCCAGGCCCGGGGCTGCTCGCCCCGGGCCTCCAGGCCCGGGGCTGCTCGCCCCGGGCCTCCAGGCCCGGGGCTGCTCGCCCCGGGCCTCCAGGCCCGGGGCTGCTCGCCCCGGGCCTCCAGGCCCGGGGCTGCTCGCCCCGGGCCTCCAGGCCCGGGGCTGCTCGCCCCGGGCCTCCAGGCCCGGGGCTGCTCGCCCCGGGCCTCCAGGCCCGGGGCTGCTCGCCCCGGGCCTCCAGGCCCGGGGCTGCTCGCCATGGCTCACTATGACTGAAGCCGTTCCTGTACCTGAGAGAAGGGGTCACACAAACACAAACACCCTCCAGGCCCTGGGTTCCCTGCTCAGAAAATCCCGGGCAAGTTCCGAGGGATCGGATTCGCCAAATGGGTAGTGCTCCTGGTCGACCCGGGCCTCCACGCCCGGGGCTCTATCTTTCCATGGCGCATCAGGGCTGAAGCCTCTCCCTGTCAGTGACAGAAACGGGCCAGTGTTTCCCACACAGAGTCCAGACCTTGGGGTCTCAGCTAAGAAACTTACCGGGAAGGATGGAGAAGTGGGAGACACAGAATTCCAAGCAGCCCTACCAGGGACTATACTACAAGCCTAAAATCCCAAGGAGACATATGCCTGAATCCTGAAAAGCCAACAACCCTTCCTCTCCACTCCGGTACTCCCGTGTCAGGACCGAGGGATGCGAGACCCAGAATCCCAAACACCTGCTACGAGCCCCGGCCTCCAGGCCCTGAGTCATTACGATGGTACAGCAAGGCTGGAGCCTGAGAGAAGGCAGTCACCCTGTACCTGAGAGAAAGGGGTCCCAGAACCCGAAACAGCCTCCAGACACTGGGGTCTCAGCTCAGAAACTCCCCGGAAAGTTCCGAGGGATTGGAGACACAGAATGGGAAGTGCCCCGCTCGCCCCGGGCCTCCAGGCCCGGGGCTGCTCGCCCCGGGCCTCCAGGCCCGGGGCTGCTCGCCCCGGGCCTCCAGGCCCGGGGCTGCTCGCCCCGGGCCTCCAGGCCCGGGGCTGCTCGCCCCGGGCCTCCAGGCCCGGGGCTGCTCGCCCCGGGCCTCCAGGCCCGGGGCTGCTCGCCCCGGGCCTCCAGGCCCGGGGCTGCTCGCCCCGGGCCTCCAGGCCCGGGGCTGCTCGCCCCGGGCCTCCAGGCCCGGGGCTGCTCGCCCCGGGCCTCCAGGCCCGGGGCTGCTCGCCCCGGGCCTCCAGGCCCGGGGCTGCTCGCCCCGGGCCTCCAGGCCCGGGGCTGCTCGCCCCGGGCCTCCAGGCCCGGGGCTGCTCGCCCCGGGCCTCCAGGCCCGGGGCTGCTCGCCCCGGGCCTCCAGGCCCGGGGCTGCTCGCCCCGGGCCTCCAGGCCCGGGGCTGCTCGCCCCGGGCCTCCAGGCCCGGGGCTGCTCGCCCCGGGCCTCCAGGCCCGGGGCTGCTCGCCCCGGGCCTCCAGGCCCGGGGCTGCTCGCCCCGGGCCTCCAGGCCCGGGGCTGCTCGCCCCGGGCCTCCAGGCCCGGGGCTGCTCGCCCCGGGCCTCCAGGCCCGGGGCTGCTCGCCCCGGGCCTCCAGGCCCGGGGCTGCTCGCCCCGGGCCTCCAGGCCCGGGGCTGCTCGCCCCGGGCCTCCAGGCCCGGGGCTGCTCGCCCCGGGCCTCCAGGCCCGGGGCTGCTCGCCCCGGGCCTCCAGGCCCGGGGCTGCTCGCCCCGGGCCTCCAGGCCCGGGGCTGCTCGCCCCGGGCCTCCAGGCCCGGGGCTGCTCGCCCCGGGCCTCCAGGCCCGGGGCTGCTCGCCCCGGGCCTCCAGGCCCGGGGCTGCTCGCCCCGGGCCTCCAGGCCCGGGGCTGCTCGCCCCGGGCCTCCAGGCCCGGGGCTGCTCGCCCCGGGCCTCCAGGCCCGGGGCTGCTCGCCCCGGGCCTCCAGGCCCGGGGCTGCTCGCCCCGGGCCTCCAGGCCCGGGGCTGCTCGCCCCGGGCCTCCAGGCCCGGGGCTGCTCGCCATGGCTCACTATGACTGAAGCCGTTCCTGTACCTGAGAGAAGGGGTCACACAAACACAAACACCCTCCAGGCCCTGGGTTCCCTGCTCAGAAAATCCCGGGCAAGTTCCGAGGGATCGGATTCGCCAAATGGGTAGTGCTCCTGGTCGACCCGGGCCTCCACGCCCGGGGCTCTATCTTTCCATGGCGCATCAGGGCTGAAGCCTCTCCCTGTCAGTGACAGAAACGGGCCAGTGTTTCCCACACAGAGTCCAGACCTTGGGGTCTCAGCTAAGAAACTTACCGGGAAGGATGGAGAAGTGGGAGACACAGAATTCCAAGCAGCCCTACCAGGGACTATACTACAAGCCTAAAATCCCAAGGAGACATATGCCTGAATCCTGAAAAGCCAACAACCCTTCCTCTCCACTCCGGTACTCCCGTGTCAGGACCGAGGGATGCGAGACCCAGAATCCCAAACACCTGCTACGAGCCCCGGCCTCCAGGCCCTGAGTCATTACGATGGTACAGCAAGGCTGGAGCCTGAGAGAAGGCAGTCACCCTGTACCTGAGAGAAAGGGGTCCCAGAACCCGAAACAGCCTCCAGACACTGGGGTCTCAGCTCAGAAACTCCCCGGAAAGTTCCGAGGGATTGGAGACACAGAATGGGAAGTGCCCCGCTCGCCCCGGGCCTCCAGGCCCGGGGCTGCTCGCCCCGGGCCTCCAGGCCCGGGGCTGCTCGCCCCGGGCCTCCAGGCCCGGGGCTGCTCGCCCCGGGCCTCCACGCCCGGGGCTGCTCGCCCCGGGCCTCCACGCCCGGGGCTGCTCGCCATGGCTCACTATCACTGAAGCCGTTCCTGTACCTTAGAGAAGGGGTCACACAAACACAAACACCCTCCAGGCCCTGGGTTCCCTGCTCAGAAAATCCCGGGCAAGTTCCGAGGGATGGGATACGCCGAATGGGTTGTGCTCCTGGTCGACCCGGGCCTCCACGCCCGGGGCTCTATCTTAACATGGCGCATCAGGGCTGAAGCCTCTCCCTGTCAGTGACAGAAACGGGCCAGTGTTTCCCACACAGAGTCCAGACCTTGGGGTCTCAGCTCAGAAACTTACCGGGAAGGATGGAGAAGTGGGAGACACAGAATTCCAAGCAGCCCTACCAGGGACTATACTACAAGCCTAAAATCCCAAGGAGACATATGCCTGAATCCTGAAAAGCCAACAACCCTTCCTCTCCACTCCGGTACTACCGGGTCAGGACCGGGGGATGCGAGACCCAGAATCCCAAACACCTGCTACGAGCCCCGGCTTCCAGGCCCTGAGTCATTACGATGGCTCACCATGGCTGGAGCCTGAGAGAAGGCAGTCACCCTGTACCTGCGAGAAAGAGGTCACAGATCCCAAAACAGCCTCCAGACACTGGGGTCTCAGCTCAGAAACTCCCCGGAAAGTTCCGAGGGATTGGAGACACAGAATGGGAAGTGCCCCGCTCGCCCCGGGCCTCCAGGCCCGGGGCTGCTCGCCCCGGGCCTCCAGGCCCGGGGCTGCTCGCCCCGGGCCTCCAGGCCCGGGGCTGCTCGCCCCGGGCCTCCAGGCCCGGGGCTGCTCGCCCCGGGCCTCCAGGCCCGGGGCTGCTCGCCCCGGGCCTCCAGGCCCGGGGCTGCTCGCCCCGGGCCTCCAGGCCCGGGGCTGCTCGCCCCGGGCCTCCAGGCCCGGGGCTGCTCGCCCCGGGCCTCCAGGCCCGGGGCTGCTCGCCCCGGGCCTCCAGGCCCGGGGCTGCTCGCCCCGGGCCTCCAGGCCCGGGGCTGCTCGCCCCGGGCCTCCAGGCCCGGGGCTGCTCGCCCCGGGCCTCCAGGCCCGGGGCTGCTCGCCCCGGGCCTCCAGGCCCGGGGCTGCTCGCCCCGGGCCTCCAGGCCCGGGGCTGCTCGCCCCGGGCCTCCAGGCCCGGGGCTGCTCGCCCCGGGCCTCCAGGCCCGGGGCTGCTCGCCCCGGGCCTCCAGGCCCGGGGCTGCTCGCCCCGGGCCTCCAGGCCCGGGGCTGCTCGCCCCGGGCCTCCAGGCCCGGGGCTGCTCGCCCCGGGCCTCCAGGCCCGGGGCTGCTCGCCCCGGGCCTCCAGGCCCGGGGCTGCTCGCCCCGGGCCTCCAGGCCCGGGGCTGCTCGCCCCGGGCCTCCAGGCCCGGGGCTGCTCGCCCCGGGCCTCCAGGCCCGGGGCTGCTCGCCCCGGGCCTCCAGGCCCGGGGCTGCTCGCCCCGGGCCTCCAGGCCCGGGGCTGCTCGCCCCGGGCCTCCAGGCCCGGGGCTGCTCGCCCCGGGCCTCCAGGCCCGGGGCTGCTCGCCCCGGGCCTCCAGGCCCGGGGCTGCTCGCCCCGGGCCTCCAGGCCCGGGGCTGCTCGCCCCGGGCCTCCAGGCCCGGGGCTGCTCGCCCCGGGCCTCCAGGCCCGGGGCTGCTCGCCCCGGGCCTCCAGGCCCGGGGCTGCTCGCCCCGGGCCTCCAGGCCCGGGGCTGCTCGCCCCGGGCCTCCAGGCCCGGGGCTGCTCGCCCCGGGCCTCCAGGCCCGGGGCTGCTCGCCCCGGGCCTCCAGGCCCGGGGCTGCTCGCCCCGGGCCTCCAGGCCCGGGGCTGCTCGCCCCGGGCCTCCAGGCCCGGGGCTGCTCGCCCCGGGCCTCCAGGCCCGGGGCTGCTCGCCCCGGGCCTCCAGGCCCGGGGCTGCTCGCCCGGGGCCTCCAGGCCCGGGGCTGCTCGCCCGGGGCCTCCAGGCCCGGGGCTGCTCGCCCCGGGCCTCCAGGCCCGGGGCTGCTCGCCCGGGGCCTCCAGGCCCGGGGCTGCTCGCCCGGGGCCTCCAGGCCCGGGGCTGCTCGCCCCGGGCCTCCAGGCCCGGGGCTGCTCGCCCCGGGCCTCCAGGCCCGGGGCTGCTCGCCCCGGGCCTCCAGGCCCGGGGCTGCTCGCCCCGGGCCTCCAGGCCCGGGGCTGCTCGCCCCGGGCCTCCAGGCCCGGGGCTGCTCGCCCCGGGCCTCCAGGCCCGGGGCTGCTCGCCCCGGGCCTCCAGGCCCGGGGCTGCTCGCCCCGGGCCTCCAGGCCCGGGGCTGCTCGCCATGGTTCACTATGACTGAAGCCGTTCCTGTACCTGAGAGAAGGGGTCACACAAACACAAACACCCTCCAGGCCCTGGGTTCCCTGCTCAGAAAATCCCGGGCAAGTTCCGAGGGATCGGATTCGCCAAATGGGTAGTGCTCCTGGTCGACCCGGGCCTCCACGCCCGGGGCTCTATCTTTCCATGGCGCATCAGGGCTGAAGCCTCTCCCTGTCAGTGACAGAAACGGGCCAGTGTTTCCCACACAGAGTCCAGACCTTGGGGTCTCAGCTAAGAAACTTACCGGGAAGGATGGAGAAGTGGGAGACACAGAATTCCAAGCAGCCCTACCAGGGACTATACTACAAGCCTAAAATCCCAAGGAGACATATGCCTGAATCCTGAAAAGCCAACAACCCTTCCTCTCCACTCCGGTACTCCCGTGTCAGGACCGAGGGATGCGAGACCCAGAATCCCAAACACCTGCTACGAGCCCCGGCCTCCAGGCCCTGAGTCATTACGATGGTACAGCAAGGCTGGAGCCTGAGGGAAGGCAGTCACCCTGTACCTGAGAGAAAGGGGTCCCAGAACCCGAAACAGCCTCCAGACACTGGGGTCTCAGCTCAGAAACTCCCCGGAAAGTTCCGAGGGATTGGAGACACAGAATGGGAAGTGCCCCGCTCGCCCCGGGCCTCCAGGCCCGGGGCTGCTCGCCCCGGGCCTCCAGGCCCGGGGCTGCTCGCCCCGGGCCTCCAGGCCCGGGGCTGCTCGCCCCGGGCCTCCACGCCCGGGGCTGCTCGCCCCGGGCCTCCACGCCCGGGGCTGCTCGCCATGGCTCACTATCACTGAAGCCGTTCCTGTACCTTAGAGAAGGGGTCACACAAACACAAACACCCTCCAGGCCCTGTGTTCCCTGCTCAGAAAATCCCGGGCAAGTTCCGAGGGATGGGATACGCCGAATGGGTTGTGCTCCTGGTCGACCCGGGCCTCCACGCCCGGGGCTCTATCTTAACATGGCGCATCAGGGCTGAAGCCTCTCCCTGTCAGTGACAGAAACGGGCCAGTGTTTCCCACACAGAGTCCAGACCTTGGGGTCTCAGCTCAGAAACTTATGGGGAAGGATGGAGAAGTGGGAGACACAGAATTCCAAGCAGCCCTACCAGGGACTATACTACAAGCCTAAAATCCCAAGGAGACATATGCCTGAATCCTGAAAAGCCAACAACCCTTCCTCTCCACTCCGGTACTACCGGGTCAGGACCGGGGGATGCGAGACCCAGAATCCCAAACACCTGCTACGAGCCCCGGCTTCCAGGCCCTGAGTCATTACGATGGCTCACCATGGCTGGAGCCTGAGAGAAGGCAGTCACCCTGTACCTGCGAGAAAGAGGTCACAGATCCCAAAACAGCCTCCAGACACTGGGGTCTCAGCTCAGAAACTCACCGGAAAGTTCCGAGGGATTGGAGACACAGAATGGGAAGTGCCCCGCTCGCCCCGGGCCGCCAGGCCCGGGGCTGCTCGCCCCGGGCCGCCAGGCCCGGGGCTGCTCGCCCCGGGCCGCCAGGCCCGGGGCTGCTCGCCCCGGGCCGCCAGGCCCGGGGCTGCTCGCCCCGGGCCGCCAGGCCCGGGGCTGCTCGCCCCGGGCCGCCAGGCCCGGGGCTGCTCGCCCCGGGCCGCCAGGCCCGGGGCTGCTCGCCCCGGGCCGCCAGGCCCGGGGCTGCTCGCCCCGGGCCGCCAGGCCCGGGGCTGCTCGCCCCGGGCCTCCAGGCCCGGGGCTGCTCGCCCCGGGCCTCCAGGCCCGGGGCTGCTCGCCATGGCTCACTATGACTGAAGCCGTTCCTGTACCTGAGAGAAGGGGTCACACAAACACAAACACCCTCCAGGCCCTGGGTTCCCTGCTCAGAAAATCCCGGGCAAGTTCCGAGGGATCGGATTCGCCAAATGGGTAGTGCTCCTGGTCGACCCGGGCCTCCACGCCCGGGGCTCTATCTTTCCATGGCGCATCAGGGCTGAAGCCTCTCCCTGTCAGTGACAGAAACGGGCCAGTGTTTCCCACACAGAGTCCAGACCTTGGGGTCTCAGCTAAGAAACTTACCGGGAAGGATGGAGAAGTGGGAGACACAGAATTCCAAGCAGCCCTACCAGGGACTATACTACAAGCCTAAAATCCCAAGGAGACATATGCCTGAATCCTGAAAAGCCAACAACCCTTCCTCTCCACTCCGGTACTCCCGTGTCAGGACCGAGGGATGCGAGACCCAGAATCCCAAACACCTGCTACGAGCCCCGGCCTCCAGGCCCTGAGTCATTACGATGGTACAGCAAGGCTGGAGCCTGAGAGAAGGCAGTCACCCTGTACCTGAGAGAAAGGGGTCCCAGAACCCGAAACAGCCTCCAGACACTGGGGTCTCAGCTCAGAAACTCCCCGGAAAGTTCCGAGGGATTGGAGACACAGAATGGGAAGTGCCCCGCTCGCCCCGGGCCTCCAGGCCCGGGGCTGCTCGCCCCGGGCCTCCAGGCCCGGGGCTGCTCGCCCCGGGCCTCCAGGCCCGGGGCTGCTCGCCCCGGGCCTCCACGCCCGGGGCTGCTCGCCCCGGGCCTCCAGGCCCGGGGCTGCTCGCCCCGGGCCTCCACGCCCGGGGCTGCTCGCCATGGCTCACTATCACTGAAGCCGTTCCTGTACCTTAGAGAAGGGGTCACACAAACACAAACACCCTCCAGGCCCTGGGTTCCCTGCTCAGAAAATCCCGGGCAAGTTCCGAGGGATGGGATACGCCGAATGGGTTGTGCTCCTGGTCGACCCGGGCCTCCACGCCCGGGGCTCTATCTTAACATGGCGCATCAGGGCTGAAGCCTCTCCCTGTCAGTGACAGAAACGGGCCAGTGTTTCCCACACAGAGTCCAGACCTTGGGGTCTCAGCTCAGAAACTTACCGGGAAGGATGGAGAAGTGGGAGACACAGAATTCCAAGCAGCCCTACCAGGGACTATACTACAAGCCTAAAATCCCAAGGAGACATATGCCTGAATCCTGAAAAGCCAACAACCCTTCCTCTCCACTCCGGTACTACCGGGTCAGGACCGGGGGATGCGAGACCCAGAATCCCAAACACCTGCTACGAGCCCCGGCTTCCAGGCCCTGAGTCATTACGATGGCTCACCATGGCTGGAGCCTGAGAGAAGGCAGTCACCCTGTACCTGCGAGAAAGAGGTCACAGATCCCAAAACAGCCTCCAGACACTGGGGTCTCAGCTCAGAAACTCCCCGGAAAGTTCCGAGGGATTGGAGACACAGAATGGGAAGTGCCCCGCTCGCCCCGGGCCTCCAGGCCCGGGGCTGCTCGCCCCGGGCCTCCAGGCCCGGGGCTGCTCGCCCCGGGCCTCCAGGCCCGGGGCTGCTCGCCCCGGGCCTCCAGGCCCGGGGCTGCTCGCCCCGGGCCTCCAGGCCCGGGGCTGCTCGCCCCGGGCCTCCAGGCCCGGGGCTGCTCGCCCCGGGCCTCCAGGCCCGGGGCTGCTCGCCCCGGGCCTCCAGGCCCGGGGCTGCTCGCCCCGGGCCTCCAGGCCCGGGGCTGCTCGCCCCGGGCCTCCAGGCCCGGGGCTGCTCGCCCCGGGCCTCCAGGCCCGGGGCTGCTCGCCCCGGGCCTCCAGGCCCGGGGCTGCTCGCCCCGGGCCTCCAGGCCCGGGGCTGCTCGCCCCGGGCCTCCAGGCCCGGGGCTGCTCGCCCCGGGCCTCCAGGCCCGGGGCTGCTCGCCCCGGGCCTCCAGGCCCGGGGCTGCTCGCCCCGGGCCTCCAGGCCCGGGGCTGCTCGCCCCGGGCCTCCAGGCCCGGGGCTGCTCGCCCCGGGCCTCCAGGCCCGGGGCTGCTCGCCCCGGGCCTCCAGGCCCGGGGCTGCTCGCCCCGGGCCTCCAGGCCCGGGGCTGCTCGCCCCGGGCCTCCAGGCCCGGGGCTGCTCGCCCCGGGCCTCCAGGCCCGGGGCTGCTCGCCCCGGGCCTCCAGGCCCGGGGCTGCTCGCCCCGGGCCTCCAGGCCCGGGGCTGCTCGCCCCGGGCCTCCAGGCCCGGGGCTGCTCGCCATGGCTCACTATGACTGAAGCCGTTCCTGTACCTGAGAGAAGGGGTCACACAAACACAAACACCCTCCAGGCCCTGGGTTCCCTGCTCAGAAAATCCCGGGCAAGTTCCGAGGGATCGGATTCGCCAAATGGGTAGTGCTCCTGGTCGACCCGGGCCTCCACGCCCGGGGCTCTATCTTTCCATGGCGCATCAGGGCTGAAGCCTCTCCCTGTCAGTGACAGAAACGGGCCAGTGTTTCCCACACAGAGTCCAGACCTTGGGGTCTCAGCTAAGAAACTTACCGGGAAGGATGGAGAAGTGGGAGACACAGAATTCCAAGCAGCCCTACCAGGGACTATACTACAAGCCTAAAATCCCAAGGAGACATATGCCTGAATCCTGAAAAGCCAACAACCCTTCCTCTCCACTCCGGTACTCCCGTGTCAGGACCGAGGGATGCGAGACCCAGAATCCCAAACACCTGCTACGAGCCCCGGCCTCCAGGCCCTGAGTCATTACGATGGTACAGCAAGGCTGGAGCCTGAGAGAAGGCAGTCACCCTGTACCTGAGAGAAAGGGGTCCCAGAACCCGAAACAGCCTCCAGACACTGGGGTCTCAGCTCAGAAACTCCCCGGAAAGTTCCGAGGGATTGGAGACACAGAATGGGAAGTGCCCCGCTCGCCCCGGGCCTCCAGGCCCGGGGCTGCTCGCCCCGGGCCTCCAGGCCCGGGGCTGCTCGCCCCGGGCCTCCAGGCCCGGGGCTGCTCGCCCCGGGCCTCCAGGCCCGGGGCTGCTCGCCCCGGGCCTCCAGGCCCGGGGCTGCTCGCCCCGGGCCTCCAGGCCCGGGGCTGCTCGCCCCGGGCCTCCAGGCCCGGGGCTGCTCGCCCCGGGCCTCCAGGCCCGGGGCTGCTCGCCCCGGGCCTCCAGGCCCGGGGCTGCTCGCCCCGGGCCTCCAGGCCCGGGGCTGCTCGCCCCGGGCCTCCAGGCCCGGGGCTGCTCGCCCCGGGCCTCCAGGCCCGGGGCTGCTCGCCCCGGGCCTCCAGGCCCGGGGCTGCTCGCCCCGGGCCTCCAGGCCCGGGGCTGCTCGCCCCGGGCCTCCAGGCCCGGGGCTGCTCGCCCCGGGCCTCCAGGCCCGGGGCTGCTCGCCCCGGGCCTCCAGGCCCGGGGCTGCTCGCCCCGGGCCTCCAGGCCCGGGGCTGCTCGCCCCGGGCCTCCAGGCCCGGGGCTGCTCGCCCCGGGCCTCCAGGCCCGGGGCTGCTCGCCCCGGGCCTCCAGGCCCGGGGCTGCTCGCCCCGGGCCTCCAGGCCCGGGGCTGCTCGCCCCGGGCCTCCAGGCCCGGGGCTGCTCGCCCCGGGCCTCCAGGCCCGGGGCTGCTCGCCCCGGGCCTCCACGCCCGGGGCTGCTCGCCCCGGGCCTCCAGGCCCGGGGCTGCTCGCCCCGGGCCTCCACGCCCGGGGCTGCTCGCCCCGGGCCTCCACGCCCGGGGCTGCTCGCCCCGGGCCTCCACGCCCGGGGCTGCTCGCCCCGGGCCTCCACGCCCGGGGCTGCTCGCCCCGGGCCTCCACGCCCGGGGCTGCTCGCCCCGGGCCTCCACGCCCAGGGCTGCTCGCCATGGCTCACTATGACTGAAGCCGTTCCTGTACCTTAGAGAAGGGGGTCACACAAACACAAACACCCTCCAGGCCCTGGGTTCCCTGCTCAGAAAATCCCGGGCAAGTTCCGAGGGATCGGATTCGCCAAATGGGTAGTGCTCCTGGTCGACCCGGGCCTCCACGCCCGGGGCTCTATCTTTCCATGGCGCATCAGGGCTGAAGCCTCTCCCTGTCAGTGACAGAAACGGGCCAGTGTTTCCCACACAGAGTCCAGACCTTGGGGTCTCAGCTCAGAAACTTACGGGGAAGGATGGAGAAGTGGGAGACACAGAATTCCAAGCAGCCCTACCAGGGACTATACTACAAGCCTAAAATCCCAAGGAGACATATGCCTGATTCCTGAAAAGCCAACAACCCTTCCTCTCCACTCCGGTACTCCCGGGTCAGGACCGAGGGATGCGAGACCCAGAATCCCAAACACCTGCTACGAGCCCCGGCCTCCAGGCCCTGAGACATTACGATGCTCACCATGGTTGGAGCCTGAGAGAAGGCAGTCACCCTGTACCTGAGAGAAAGAGGTCACAGAACCCGAAACAGCCTCCAGACACTGGGGTCTCAGCTCAGAAACTCCCCGGAAAGTTCCGAGGGATTGGAGACACAGAATGGGAAGTGCCACGCTCGCCCCGGGCCTCCACGCCCGGGGCTGCTCGCCATGGCTCACTATGACTGAAGCCGTTCCTGTACCTTAGAGAAGGGGTCACACAAACACAAACACCCTCCAGGCCCTGGGTTCCCTGCTCAGAAAATCCCGGGCAAGTTCCGAGGGATCGGATTCGCCAAATGGGTAGTGCTCCTGGTCGACCCGGGCCTCCACGCCCGGGGCTCTATCTTTCCATGGCGCATCAGGGCTGAAGCCTCTCCCTGTCAGTGACAGAAACGGGCCAGTGTTTCCCACACAGAGTCCAGACCTTGGGGTCTCAGCTCAGAAACTTACGGGGAAGGATGGAGAAGTGGGAGACACAGAATTCCAAGCAGCCCTACCAGGGACTATACTACAAGCCTAAAATCCCAAGGAGACATATGCCTGATTCCTGAAAAGCCAACAACCCTTCCTCTCCACTCCGGTACTCCCGGGTCAGGACCGAGGGATGCGAGACCCAGAATCCCAAACACCTGCTACGAGCCCCGGCCTCCAGGCCCTGAGACATTACGATGGCTCACCATGGTTGGAGCCTGAGAGAAGGCAGTCACCCTGTACCTGAGAGAAAGAGGTCACAGAACCCGAAACAGCCTCCAGACACTGGGGTCTCAGCTCAGAAACTCCCCGGAAAGTTCCGAGGGATTGGAGACACAGAATGGGAAGTGCCACGCTCGCCCCGGGCCTCCACGCCCGGGGCTGCTCGCCATGGCTCACTATGACTGAAGCCGTTCCTGTACCTTAGAGAAGGGGTCACACAAACACAAACACCCTCCAGGCCCTGGGTTCCCTGCTCAGAAAATCCCGGGCAAGTTCCGAGGGATCGGATTCGCCAAATGGGTAGTGCTCCTGGTCGACCCGGGCCTCCACGCCCGGGGCTCTATCTTTCCATGGCGCATCAGGGCTGAAGCCTCTCCCTGTCAGTGACAGAAACGGGCCAGTGTTTCCCACACAGAGTCCAGACCTTGGGGTCTCAGCTCAGAAACTTACGGGGAAGGATGGAGAAGTGGGAGACACAGAATTCCAAGCAGCCCTACCAGGGACTATACTACAAGCCTAAAATCCCAAGGAGACATATGCCTGATTCCTGAAAAGCCAACAACCCTTCCTCTCCACTCCGGTACTCCCGGGTCAGGACCGAGGGATGCGAGACCCAGAATCCCAAACACCTGCTACGAGCCCCGGCCTCCAGGCCCTGAGACATTACGATGGCTCACCATGGTTGGAGCCTGAGAGAAGGCAGTCACCCTGTACCTGAGAGAAAGAGGTCACAGAACCCGAAACAGCCTCCAGACACTGGGGTCTCAGCTCAGAAACTCCCCGGAAAGTTCCGAGGGATTGGAGACACAGAATGGGAAGTGCCACGCTCGCCCCGGGCCTCCACGCCCGGGGCTGCTCGCCATGGCTCACTATGACTGAAGCCGTTCCTGTACCTTAGAGAAGGGGTCACACAAACACAAACACCCTCCAGGCCCTGGGTTCCCTGCTCAGAAAATCCCGGGCAAGTTCCGAGGGATCGGATTCGCCAAATGGGTAGTGCTCCTGGTCGACCCGGGCCTCCACGCCCGGGGCTCTATCTTTCCATGGCGCATCAGGGCTGAAGCCTCTCCCTGTCAGTGACAGAAACGGGCCAGTGTTTCCCACACAGAGTCCAGACCTTGGGGTCTCAGCTCAGAAACTTACGGGGAAGGATGGAGAAGTGGGAGACACAGAATTCCAAGCAGCCCTACCAGGGACTATACTACAAGCCTAAAATCCAAAGGAGACATATGCCTGATTCCTGAAAAGCCAACAACCCTTCCTCTCCACTCCGGTACTCCCGGGTCAGGACCGAGGGATGCGAGACCCAGAATCCCAAACACCTGCTACGAGCCCTGGCCTCCAGGCCCTGAGACATTACGATGGCTCACCATGGTTGGAGCCTGAGAGAAGGCAGTCACCCTGTACCTGAGAGAAAGAGGTCACAGAACCCGAAACAGCCTCCAGACACTGGGGTCTCAGCTCAGAAACTCCCCGGAAAGTTCCGAGGGATTGGAGACACAGAATGGGAAGTGCCACGCTCGCCCCGGGCCTCCACGCCCGGGGCTGCTCGCCATGGCTCACTATGACTGAAGCCGTTCCTGTACCTTAGAGAAGGGGTCACACAAACACAAACACCCTCCAGGCCCTGGGTTCCCTGCTCAGAAAATCCCGGGCAAGTTCCGAGGGATCGGATTCGCCAAATGGGTAGTGCTCCTGGTCGACCCGGGCCTCCACGCCCGGGGCTCTATCTTTCCATGGCGCATCAGGGCTGAAGCCTCTCCCTGTCAGTGACAGAAACGGGCCAGTGTTTCCCACACAGAGTCCAGACCTTGGGGTCTCAGCTCAGAAACTTACGGGGAAGGATGGAGAAGTGGGAGACACAGAATTCCAAGCAGCCCTACCAGGGACTATACTACAAGCCTAAAATCCCAAGGAGACATATGCCTGAATCCTGAAAAGCCAACAACCCTTCCTCTCCACTCCGGTACTCCCGGGTCAGGACCGAGGGATGCGAGACCCAGAATCCCAAACACCTGCTACGAGCCCCGGCCTCCAGGCCCTGAGTCATTACGATGGCTCACCATGGCTGGAGCCTGAGAGAAGGCAGTCACCCTGTACCTGAGAGAAAGGGGTCACAGAACCCGAAACAGCCTCCAGACACTGGGGTCTCAGCTCAGAAACTCCCCGGAAAGTTCCGAGGGATTGGAGACACAGAATGGGAAGTGCCCCGCTCGCCCCGGGCCTCCAGGCCCGGGGCTGCTCGCCCCGGGCCTCCAGGCCCGGGGCTGCTCGCCCCGGGCCTCCAGGCCCGGGGCTGCTCGCCACGGGCCTCCAGGCCCGGGGCTGCTCGCCCCGGGCCTCCAGGCCCGGGGCTGCTCGCCCCGGGCCTCCAGGCCCGGGGCTGCTCGCCCCGGGCCTCCAGGCCCGGGGCTGCTCGCCCCGGGCCTCCAGGCCCGGGGCTGCTCGCCCCGGGCCTCCAGGCCCGGGGCTGCTCGCCCCGGGCCTCCAGGCCCGGGGCTGCTCGCCCCGGGCCTCCAGGCCCGGGGCTGCTCGCCCCGGGCCTCCAGGCCCGGGGCTGCTCGCCCCGGGCCTCCAGGCCCGGGGCTGCTCGCCCCGGGCCTCCAGGCCCGGGGCTGCTCGCCCCGGGCCTCCAGGCCCGGGGCTGCTCGCCCCGGGCCTCCAGGCCCGGGGCTGCTCGCCCCGGGCCTCCAGGCCCGGGGCTGCTCGCCCCGGGCCTCCAGGCCCGGGGCTGCTCGCCCCGGGCCTCCACGCCCGGGGCTGCTCGCCCCGGGCCTCCACGCCCGGGGCTGCTCGCCCCGGGCCTCCACGCCCGGGGCTGCTCGCCCCGGGCCTCCACGCCCGGGGCTGCTCGCCCCGGGCCTCCACGCCCGGGGCTGCTCGCCCCGGGCCTCCACGCCCGGGGCTGCTCGCCCCGGGCCTCCACGCCCGGGGCTGCTCGCCCCGGGCCTCCACGCCCGGGGCTGCTCGCCCCGGGCCTCCACGCCCGGGGCTGCTCGCCCCGGGCCTCCACGCCCGGGGCTGCTCGCCCCGGGCCTCCACGCCCGGGGCTGCTCGCCATGGCTCACTATGACTGAAGCCGTTCCTGTACCTTAGAGAAGGGGGTCACACAAACACAAACACCCTCCAGGCCCTGGGTTCCCTGCTCAGAAAATCCCGGGCAAGTTCCGAGGGATCGGATTCGCCAAATGGGTAGTGCTCCTGGTCGACCCGGGCCTCCACGCCCGGGGCTCTATCTTTCCATGGCGCATCAGGGCTGAAGCCTCTCCCTGTCAGTGACAGAAACGGGCCAGTGTTTCCCACACAGAGTCCAGACCTTGGGGTCTCAGCTCAGAAACTTACGGGGAAGGATGGAGAAGTGGGAGACACAGAATTCCAAGCAGCCCTACCAGGGACTATACTACAAGCCTAAAATCCCAAGGAGACATATGCCTGATTCCTGAAAAGCCAACAACCCTTCCTCTCCACTCCGGTACTCCCGGGTCAGGACCGAGGGATGCGAGACCCAGAATCCCAAACACCTGCTACGAGCCCCGGCCTCCAGGCCCTGAGACATTACGATGCTCACCATGGTTGGAGCCTGAGAGAAGGCAGTCACCCTGTACCTGAGAGAAAGAGGTCACAGAACCCGAAACAGCCTCCAGACACTGGGGTCTCAGCTCAGAAACTCCCCGGAAAGTTCCGAGGGATTGGAGACACAGAATGGGAAGTGCCACGCTCGCCCCGGGCCTCCACGCCCGGGGCTGCTCGCCATGGCTCACTATGACTGAAGCCGTTCCTGTACCTTAGAGAAGGGGTCACACAAACACAAACACCCTCCAGGCCCTGGGTTCCCTGCTCAGAAAATCCCGGGCAAGTTCCGAGGGATCGGATTCGCCAAATGGGTAGTGCTCCTGGTCGACCCGGGCCTCCACGCCCGGGGCTCTATCTTTCCATGGCGCATCAGGGCTGAAGCCTCTCCCTGTCAGTGACAGAAACGGGCCAGTGTTTCCCACACAGAGTCCAGACCTTGGGGTCTCAGCTCAGAAACTTACGGGGAAGGATGGAGAAGTGGGAGACACAGAATTCCAAGCAGCCCTACCAGGGACTATACTACAAGCCTAAAATCCCAAGGAGACATATGCCTGATTCCTGAAAAGCCAACAACCCTTCCTCTCCACTCCGGTACTCCCGGGTCAGGACCGAGGGATGCGAGACCCAGAATCCCAAACACCTGCTACGAGCCCCGGCCTCCAGGCCCTGAGACATTACGATGGCTCACCATGGTTGGAGCCTGAGAGAAGGCAGTCACCCTGTACCTGAGAGAAAGAGGTCACAGAACCCGAAACAGCCTCCAGACACTGGGGTCTCAGCTCAGAAACTCCCCGGAAAGTTCCGAGGGATTGGAGACACAGAATGGGAAGTGCCACGCTCGCCCCGGGCCTCCACGCCCGGGGCTGCTCGCCATGGCTCACTATGACTGAAGCCGTTCCTGTACCTTAGAGAAGGGGTCACACAAACACAAACACCCTCCAGGCCCTGGGTTCCCTGCTCAGAAAATCCCGGGCAAGTTCCGAGGGATCGGATTCGCCAAATGGGTAGTGCTCCTGGTCGACCCGGGCCTCCACGCCCGGGGCTCTATCTTTCCATGGCGCATCAGGGCTGAAGCCTCTCCCTGTCAGTGACAGAAACGGGCCAGTGTTTCCCACACAGAGTCCAGACCTTGGGGTCTCAGCTCAGAAACTTACGGGGAAGGATGGAGAAGTGGGAGACACAGAATTCCAAGCAGCCCTACCAGGGACTATACTACAAGCCTAAAATCCCAAGGAGACATATGCCTGATTCCTGAAAAGCCAACAACCCATGCCTGATTCCTGAAAAGCCAACAACCCTTCCTCTCCACTCCGGTACTCCCGGGTCAGGACCGAGGGATGCGAGACCCAGAATCCCAAACACCTGCTACGAGCCCCGGCCTACAGGCCCTGAGACATTACGATGGCTCACCATGGTTGGAGCCTGAGAGAAGGCAGTCACCCTGTACCTGAGAGAAAGAGGTCACAGAACCCGAAACAGCCTCCAGACACTGGGGTCTCAGCTCAGAAACTCCCCGGAAAGTTCCGAGGGATTGGAGACACAGAATGGGAAGTGCCACGCTCGCCCCGGGCCTCCACGCCCGGGGCTGCTCGCCATGGCTCACTATGACTGAAGCCGTTCCTGTACCTTAGAGAAGGGGTCACACAAACACAAACACCCTCCAGGCCCTGGGTTCCCTGCTCAGAAAATCCCGGGCAAGTTCCGAGGGATCGGATTCGCCAAATGGGTAGTGCTCCTGGTCGACCCGGGCCTCCACGCCCGGGGCTCTATCTTTCCATGGCGCATCAGGGCTGAAGCCTCTCCCTGTCAGTGACAGAAACGGGCCAGTGTTTCCCACACAGAGTCCAGACCTTGGGGTCTCAGCTCAGAAACTTACGGGGAAGGATGGAGAAGTGGGAGACACAGAATTCCAAGCAGCCCTACCAGGGACTATACTACAAGCCTAAAATCCCAAGGAGACATATGCCTGATTCCTGAAAAGCCAACAACCCTTCCTCTCCACTCCGGTACTCCCGGGTCAGGACCGAGGGATGCGAGACCCAGAATCCCAAACACCTGCTACGAGCCCCGGCCTCCAGGCCCTGAGACATTACGATGGCTCACCATGGTTGGAGCCTGAGAGAAGGCAGTCACCCTGTACCTGAGAGAAAGAGGTCACAGAACCCGAAACAGCCTCCAGACACTGGGGTCTCAGCTCAGAAACTCCCCGGAAAGTTCCGAGGGATTGGAGACACAGAATGGGAAGTGCCACGCTCGCCCCGGGCCTCCACGCCCGGGGCTGCTCGCCATGGCTCACTATGGCTGAAGCCGTTCCTGTACCTTAGAGAAGGGGGTCACACAAACACAAACACCCTCCAGGCCCTGGGTTCCCTGCTCAGAAAATCCCGGGCAAGTTCCGAGGGATCGGATTCGCCAAATGGGTAGTGCTCCTGGTCGACCCGGGCCTCCACGCCCGGGGCTCTATCTTTCCATGGCGCATCAGGGCTGAAGCCTCTCCCTGTCAGTGACAGAAACGGGCCAGTGTTTCCCACACAGAGTCCAGACCTTGGGGTCTCAGCTCAGAAACTTACGGGGAAGGATGGAGAAGTGGGAGACACAGAATAACAAGCAGCCCTACCAGGGACTATACTACAAGCCTAAAATCCCAAGGAGACATATGCCTGATTCCTGAAAAGCCAACAACCCTTCCTCTCCACTCCGGTACTCCCGGGTCAGGACCGAGGGATGCGAGACCCAGAATCCCAAACACCTGCTACGAGCCCCGGCCTCCAGGCCCTGAGACATTACGATGGCTCACCATGGTTGGAGCCTGAGAGAAGGCAGTCACCCTGTACCTGAGAGAAAGAGGTCACAGAACCCGAAACAGCCTCCAGACACTGGGGTCTCAGCTCAGAAACTCCCCGGAAAGTTCCGAGGGATTGGAGACACAGAATGGGAAGTGCCACGCTCGCCCCGGGCCTCCACGCCCGGGGCTGCTCGCCATGGCTCACTATGACTGAAGCTGTTCCTGTACCTTAGAGAAGGGGTCACACAAACACAAACACCCTCCAGGCCCTGGGTTCCCTGCTCAGAAAATCCCGGGCAAGTTCCGAGGGATCGGATTCGCCAAATGGGTAGTGCTCCTGGTCGACCTGGGCCTCCACGCCCGGGGCTCTATCTTTCCATGGCGCATCAGGGCTGAAGCCTCTCCCTGTCAGTGACAGAAACGGGCCAGTGTTTCCCACACAGAGTCCAGACCTTGGGGTCTCAGCTCAGAAACTTACGGGGAAGGATGGAGAAGTGGGAGACACAGAATTCCAAGCAGCCCTACCAGGGACTATACTACAAGCCTAAAATCCCAAGGAGACATATGCCTGAATCCTGAAAAGCCAACAACCCATCCTCTCCACTCCGGTACTCCCGGGTCAGGACCGAGGGATGCGAAACCCAGAATCCCAAACACCTGCCAGGAGCCCCGGCCTCCAGGCCCTGAGCCATTACGATGGCTCACCATGGCTGGAGCCTGAGAGAAGGCAGTCACCCTGTACCTGAGAGAAAGGGGTCACAGAACCCGAAACAGCCTACAGACACTGGGGTCTCAGCTCAGAAACTCCCCGGAAAGTTCCGAGGGATGGGAGACACAGAATGGGAAGTGGCCCGGGCCTCCAGGCCCGGGGCTGCTCGCCCCGGGCCTCCACGCCCGGGGCTCCTCGCCCCGGGCCTCCACGCCCGGGGCTCCTCGCCCCGGGCCTCCACGCCCGGGGCTCCTCGCCCCCGGCCTCCACGCCCGGGGCTGCTCGCCATGGCTCACTATGACTGAAGCCGTTCCTGTACCTGAGAGAAGGGGTCACACAAACACAAACACCCTCCAGGCCCTGGGTTCCCTGCTCAGAAAATCCCGGGCAAGTTCCGAGGGATCGGATACGCCAAATGGGTAGTGCTCCTGGTCGACCCGGGCCTCCACGCCCCGGGCTCTATCTTACCATGGCGCATCAGGGCTGAAGCCTCTCCCTGTCAGTGACAGAAACGGGCCAGTGTTTCCCACACAGAGTCCAGACCTTGGGGCCTCAGCTCAGAAACTTACGGGGAAGGATGGAGAATTGTGAGACACAGAATTCCAAGCAGCCCTACCAGGGACTATACTACAATCCTAAAGTCCCAAGGAGACATATGACTGAATCCTAAAAAGCCAACAACCCTTCCTCTCCACTCCGGTACTCCCGGGTCAGGACCGAGGGATGCGAGACCCAGAATCCCAAACACCTGCTACGAGCCCCGGCCTAGGGCCCTGAGTCATTACGATGGCTCACCATGGCTGGAGCCTGAG
Organism: Prionailurus viverrinus; assembly: GCF_022837055.1. NCBI lineage: Eukaryota > Metazoa > Chordata > Mammalia > Carnivora > Felidae > Prionailurus > Prionailurus viverrinus. The sequence continues at coordinate 115,560 of NW_025927643.1, read as the reverse complement.
AGAAGGCAGTCACCCTGTACCTGAGAGAAAGGGGTCACAGAACCCGAAACAGCCTCCAGACACTGGGGTCTCAGCTCAGAAACTCCCCGGAAAGTTCCGAGGGATTGGAGACACAGAATGGGAAGTGCCCCGCTCGCCCCGGGCCTCCAGGCCCGGGGCTGCTCGCCCCGGGCCTCCAGGCCCGGGGCTGCTCGCCCCGGGCCTCCAGGCCCGGGGCTGCTCGCCCCGGGCCTCCAGGCCCGGGGCTGCTCGCCCCGGGCCTCCCGGCCCGGGGCTCTTCGCCCCGGGCCTCCCGGCCCGGGGCTGCTCGCCCCGGGCCTCCCGGCCCGGGGCTGCTCGCCCCGGGCCTCCCCGCCCGGGGCTGCTCGCCCCGGGCCTCCCCGCCCGGGGCTGCTCGCCCCGGGCCTCCCCGCCCGGGGCTCCTCGCCCCGGGCCTCCACGCCCGGGGCTGCTCGCCATGGCTCACTATGACTGAAGTCGTTCCTGTACCTTAGAGAAGGGGTCACACAAACACAAACACCCTCCAGGCCCTGGGTTCCCTGCTCAGAAAATCCCGGGCAAGTTCCGAGGGATCGGATTCGCCAAATGGGTAGTGCTCCTGGTCGACCTGGGCCTCCACGCCCGGGGCTCTATCTTTCCATGGCGCATCAGGGCTGAAGCCTCTCCCTGTCAGTGACAGAAACGGGCCAGTGTTTCCCACACAGAGTCCAGACCTTGGGGTCTCAGCTCAGAAACTTACGGGGAAGGATGGAGAAGTGGGAGACACAGAATTCCAAGCAGCCCTACCAGGGACTATACTACAAGCCTAAAATCCCAAGGAGACACATGCCTGAATCCTGAAAAGCCAACAACCCTTCCTCTCCACTCCGGTACTCCCGGGTCAGGACCGAGGGATGCGAGACCCAGAATCCCAAACACCTGCTACGAGCCCCGGCCTCCAGGCCCTGAGTCATTACGATGGCTCACCATGGTTGGAGCCTGAGAGAAGGCAGTCACCCTGTACCTGAGAGAAAGGGGTCACAGAACCCGAAACAGCCTCCAGACACTGGGGTCTCAGCTCAGAAACTCCCCGGAAAGTTCCGAGGGATTGGAGACACAGAATGGGAAGTGCCACGCTCGCCCCGGGCCTCCAGGCCCGGGGCTGCTCGCCCCGGGACTCCACGCCCGGGGCTACTCGCCATGGCTCACAATGACTGAAGCCGTTCCTGTACCTGAGAGAAGGGGTCACACAAACACAAACACCCTCCAGGCCCTGGGTTCCCTGCTCAGAAAATCCCGGGCAAGTTCCGAGGGATCGGATATGCCAAATGGGTAGTGCTCCTGGTCGACCCGGGCCTCCACGCCCGGGGCTCTATCTTACCATGGCACATCAGGGCTGAAGCCTCTCCCTGTCAGTGACAGAAACGGGCCAGTGTTTCCCACACAGAGTCCAGACCTTGGGGTCTCATCTAAGAAACTTACAGGGAATAATGGAGAAGTGGGAGACACAGAATTCCAACTAGCCCTACCAGGGACTATACCACAAGCCTAAAATCCCAAGGAGACATATGCCTGAATCCTGAAAAGCCAACAACCCATCCTCTCCACTCCGGTACTCCCGGGTCAGGACCGAGGGATGCGAAACCCAGAATCCCAAACACCTGCCAGGAGCCCCGGCCTCCAGGCCCTGAGTCATTACGATGGCTCACCATGGCTGGAGCCTGAGAGAAGGCAATCAACCTGTACCTGAGAGAAAGGGGTCACAGAACCCGGAACAGCCTACAGACACTGGGGTCTCAGCTCAGAAACTCCCCGGAAAGTTCCGAGGGATGGGAGACACAGAATGGGAAGTGCCCCGGGCCTCCAGGCCCGGGGCTGCTCGCCCCGGGCCTCCACGCCCGGGGCTCCTCGCCCCGGGCCTCCACGCCCGGGGCTCCTCGCCCCGGGCCTCCACGCCCGGGGCTGCTCGCCATGGCTCACTATGACTGAAGCCGTTCCTGTACCTGAGAGATGGGGTCACACAAACACAAACACCCTCCAGGCCCTGGGTTCCCTGCTCAGAAAATCCCGGGCAAGTTCCGAGGGATCGGATACGCCAAATGGGTAGTGCTCCTGGTCGACCCGGGCCTCCACGCCCCGGGCTCTATCTTACCATGGCGCATCAGGGCTGAAGCCTCTCCCTGTCAGTGACAGAAACGGGCCAGTGTTTCCCACACAGAGTCCAGACCTTGGGGCCTCAGCTCAGAAACTTACGGGGAAGGATGGAGAATTGGGAGACACAGAATTACAAGCAGGCCTACCAGGGACTATACTACAATCCTAAAGTCCCAAGGAGACATATGACTGAATCCTAAAAAGCCAAGAACCCTTCCTCTCCACTCCGGTACTCCCGGGTCAGGACCGAGGGATGCGAGACCGAGAATCCCAAACACCTGCTACGAGCCCCGGCCTAGGGCCCTGAGTCATTACGATGGCTCACCATGGCTGGAGCCTGAGAGAAGGCAGTCACCCTGTACCTGAGAGAAAGGGGTCACAGAACCCGAAACAGCCTCCAGACACAGGGGTCTCAGCTCAGAAACTCCCCGGAAAGTTCCGAGGGATTGGAGACACAGAATGGGAAGTGCCCCGCTCGCCCCGGGCCTCCAGGCCCGGGGCTGCTCGCCCCGGGCCTCCAGGCCCGGGGCTGCTCGCCCCGGGCGTCCAGGCCCGGGGCTGCTCGCCCCGGGCGTCCAGGCCCGGGGCTGCTCGCCCCGGGCGTCCAGGCCCGGGGCTGCTCGCCCCGGGCGTCCAGGCCCGGGGCTGCTCGCCCCGGGCCTCCAGGCCCGGGGCTGCTCGCCCCGGGCCTCCAGGCCCGGGGCTGCTCGCCCCGGGCCTCCAGGCCCGGGGCTGCTCGCCCCGGGCCTCCACGCCCGGGGCTGCTCGCCCCGGGCCTCCACGCCCGGGGCTGCTCGCCCCGGGCCTCCACGCCCGGGGCTGCTCGCCCCGGGCCTCCACGCCCGGGGCTGCTCGCCCCGGGCCTCCACGCCCGGGGCTGCTCGCCCCGGGCCTCCACGCCCGGGGCTGCTCGCCCCGGGCCTCCACGCCCGGGGCTGCTCGCCATGGCTCACTATGACTGAAGTCGTTCCTGTACCTTAGAGAAGGGGTCACACAAACACAAACACCCTCCATGCCCTGGGTTCCCTGCTCAGAAAATCCCGGGCAAGTTCCGAGGGATCGGATGCGCCAAATGGGTAGTGCTCCTGGTCGACCCGGGCCTCCACGCCCCGGGCTCTATCTTACCATGGCGCATCAGGGCTGAAGCCTCTCCCTGTCAGTGACAGAAACGGGCCAGTGTTTCCCACACAGAGTCCAGACCTTGGGGCCTCAGCTCAGAAACTTACGGGGAAGGATGGAGAATTGGGAGACACAGAATTCCAAGCAGCCCTACCAGGGACTATACTACAATCCTAAAGTCCCAAGGAGACATATGACTGAATCCTAAAAAGCCAACAACCCTTCCTCTCCACTCCGGTACTCCGGGGTCAGGACCGAGGGATGCGAGACCCAGAATCCCAAACACCTGCTACGAGCCCCGGCCTAGGGCCCTGAGTCATTACGATGGCTCACCATGGCTGGAGCCTGAGAGAAGGCAGGCACCCTGTACCTGAGAGAAAGGGGTCACAGAACCCGAAACAGCCTCCAGACACTGGGGTCTCAGCTCAGAAACTCCCCGGAAAGTTCCGAGGGATTGGAGACACAGAATGGGAAGTGCCCCGCTCGCCCCGGGCCTCCAGGCCCGGGGCTGCTCGCCCCGGGCCTCCAGGCCCGGGGCTGCTCGCCCCGGGCCTCCAGGCCCGGGGCTGCTCGCCCCGGGCCTCCAGGCCCGGGGCTGCTCGCCCCGGGCCTCCAGGCCCGGGGCTGCTCGCCCCGGGCCTCCAGGCCCGGGGCTGCTCGCCCCGGGCCTCCAGGCCCGGGGCTGCTCGCCCCGGGCCTCCAGGCCCGGGGCTGCTCGCCCCGGGCCTCCAGGCCCGGGGCTGCTCGCCCCGGGCCTCCAGGCCCGGGGCTGCTCGCCCCGGGCCTCCAGGCCCGGGGCTGCTCGCCCCGGGCCTCCAGGCCCGGGGCTGCTCGCCCCGGGCCTCCAGGCCCGGGGCTGCTCGCCCCGGGCCTCCAGGCCCGGGGCTGCTCGCCCCGGGCCTCCAGGCCCGGGGCTGCTCGCCCCGGGCCTCCAGGCCCGGGGCTGCTCGCCCCGGGCCTCCAGGCCCGGGGCTGCTCGCCCCGGGCCTCCAGGCCCGGGGCTGCTCGCCCCGGGCCTCCAGGCCCGGGGCTGCTCGCCCCGGGCCTCCAGGCCCGGGGCTGCTCGCCCCGGGCCTCCAGGCCCGGGGCTGCTCGCCCCGGGCCTCCAGGCCCGGGGCTGCTCGCCCCGGGCCTCCAGGCCCGGGGCTGCTCGCCCCGGGCCTCCAGGCCCGGGGCTGCTCGCCCCGGGCCTCCAGGCCCGGGGCTGCTCGCCCCGGGCCTCCAGGCCCGGGGCTGCTCGCCCCGGGCCTCCAGGCCCGGGGCTGCTCGCCCCGGGCCTCCAGGCCCGGGGCTGCTCGCCCCGGGCCTCCAGGCCCGGGGCTGCTCGCCCCGGGCCTCCAGGCCCGGGGCTGCTCGCCCCGGGCCTCCAGGCCCGGGGCTGCTCGCCCCGGGCCTCCAGGCCCGGGGCTGCTCGCCCCGGGCCTCCAGGCCCGGGGCTGCTCGCCCCGGGCCTCCAGGCCCGGGGCTGCTCGCCCCGGGCCTCCAGGCCCGGGGCTGCTCGCCCCGGGCCTCCAGGCCCGGGGCTGCTCGCCCCGGGCCTCCAGGCCCGGGGCTGCTCGCCCCGGGCCTCCAGGCCCGGGGCTGCTCGCCCCGGGCCTCCAGGCCCGGGGCTGCTCGCCCCGGGCCTCCAGGCCCGGGGCTGCTCGCCCCGGGCCTCCAGGCCCGGGGCTGCTCGCCCCGGGCCTCCACGCCCGGGGCTGCTCGCCCCGGGCCTCCAGGCCCGGGGCTGCTCGCCCCGGGCCTCCACGCCCGGGGCTGCTCGCCCCGGGCCTCCAGGCCCGGGGCTGCTCGCCCCGGGCCTCCACGCCCGGGGCTGCTCGCCCCGGGCCTCCACGCCCGGGGCTGCTCGCCCCGGGCCTCCACGCCCGGGGCTGCTCGCCCCGGGCCTCCAGGCCCGGGGCTGCTCGCCCCGGGCCTCCAGGCCCGGGGCTGCTCGCCCCGGGCCTCCAGGCCCGGGGCTGCTCGCCCCGGGCCTCCAGGCCCGGGGCTGCTCGCCCCGGGCCTCCACGCCCGGGGCTGCTCGCCCCGGGCCTCCACGCCCGGGGCTGCTCGCCCCGGGCCTCCACGCCCGGGGCTGCTCGCCCCGGGCCTCCACGCCCGGGGCTGCTCGCCCCGGGCCTCCACGCCCGGGGCTGCTCGCCCCGGGCCTCCACGCCCGGGGCTGCTCGCCCCGGGCCTCCACGCCCGGGGCTGCTCGCCATGGCTCACTATGACTGAAGTCGTTCCTGTACCTTAGAGAAGGGGTCACACAAACACAAACACCCTCCAGGCCCTGGGTTCCCTGCTCAGAAAATCCCGGGCAAGTTCCGAGGGATCGGATTCGCCAAATGGGTAGTGCTCCTGGTCGACCTGAGCCTCCACGCCCGGGGCTCTATCTTTCCATGGCGCATCAGGGCTGAAGCCTCTCCCTGTCAGTGACAGAAACGGGCCAGTGTTTCCCACACAGAGTCCAGACCTTGGGGTCTCAGCTCAGAAACTTACGGGGAAGGATGGAGAAGTGGGAGACACAGAATTCCAAGCAGCCCTACCAGGGACTATACTACAAGCCTAAAATCCCAAGGAGACATATGCCTGAATCCTGAAAAGCCAACAACCCTTCCTCTCCACTCCGGTACTCCCGGGTCAGGACCGAGGGATGCGAGACCCAGAATCCCAAACACCTGCTACGAGCCCCGGCCTCCAGGCCCTGAGTCATTACGATGGCTCACCATGGCTGGAGCCTGAGAGAAGGCAGTCACCCTGTACCTGAGAGAAAGGGGTCACAGAACCCGAAACAGCCTCCAGACACTGGGGTCTCAGCTCAGAAACTCCCCGGAAAGTTCCGAGGGATTGGAGACACAGAATGGGAAGTGCCCCGCTCGCCCCGGGCCTCCAGGCCCGGGGCTGCTCGCCCCGGGCCTCCAGGCCCGGGGCTGCTCGCCCCGGGCCTCCAGGCCCGGGGCTGCTCGCCCCGGGCCTCCAGGCCCGGGGCTGCTCGCCCCGGGCCTCCACGCCCGGGGCTGCTCGCCCCGGGCCTCCACGCCCGGGGCTGCTCGCCCCGGGCCTCCACGCCCGGGGCTGCTCGCCCCGGGCCTCCACGCCCGGGGCTGCTCGCCCCGGGCCTCCACGCCCGGGGCTGCTCGCCCCGGGCCTCCACGCCCGGGGCTGCTCGCCCCGGGCCTCCACGCCCGGGGCTGCTCGCCCCGGGCCTCCACGCCCGGGGCTGCTCGCCCCGGGCCTCCACGCCCGGGGCTGCTCGCCCCGGGCCTCCACGCCCGGGGCTGCTCGCCCCGGGCCTCCACGCCCGGGGCTGCTCGCCATGGCTCACTATGACTGAAGTCGTTCCTGTACCTTAGAGAAGGGGTCACACAAACACAAACACCCTCCAGGCCCTGGGTTCCCTGCTCAGAAAATCCCGGGCAAGTTCCGAGGGATCGGATTCGCCAAATGGGTAGTGCTCCTGGTCGACCTGGGCCTCCACGCCCGGGGCTCTATCTTTCCATGGCGCATCAGGGCTGAAGCCTCTCCCTGTCAGTGACAGAAACGGGCCAGTGTTTCCCACACAGAGTCCAGACCTTGGGGTCTCAGCTCAGAAACTTACGGGGAAGGATGGAGAAGTGGGAGACACAGAATTCCAAGCAGCCCTACCAGGGACTATACTACAAGCCTAAAATCCCAAGGAGACATATGCCTGAATCCTGAAAAGCCAACAACCCTTCCTCTCCACTCCGGTACTCCTGGGTCAGGACCGAGGGATGCGAGACCCAGAATCCCAAACACCTGCTACGAGCCCCGGCCTTCAGGCCCTGAGTCATTACGATGGCTCACCATGGTTGGAGCCTGAGAGAAGGCAGTCACCCTGTACCTGAGAGAAAGGGGTCACAGAACCCGAAACAGCCTCCAGACACTGGGGTCTCAGCTCAGAAACTCCCCGGAAAGTTCCGAGGGATTGGAGACACAGAATGGGAAGTGCCACGCTCGCCCCGGGCCTCCAGGCCCGGGGCTGCTCGCCCCGGGACTCCACGCCCGGGGCTACTCGCCATGGCTCACAATGACTGAAGCCGTTCCTGTACCTGAGAGAAGGGGTCACACAAACACAAACACCCTCCAGGCCCTGGGTTCCCTGCTCAGAAAATCCCGGGCAAGTTCCGAGGGATCGGATATGCCAAATGGGTAGTGCTCCTGGTCGACCCGAGCCTCCACGCCCGGGGCTCTATCTTACCATGGCACATCAGGGCTGAAGCCTCTCCCTGTCAGTGACAGAAACGGGCCAGTGTTTCCCACACAGAGTCCAGACCTTGGGGTCTCATCTAAGAAACTTACAGGGAATAATGGAGAAGTGGGAGACACAGAATTCCAACTAGCCCTACCAGGGACTATACTACAAGCCTAAAATCCCAAGGAGACATATGCCTGAATCCTGAAAAGCCAACAACCCATCCTCTCCACTCCGGTACTCCCGGGTCAGGACCGAGGGATGCGAAACCCAGAATCCCAAACACCTGCCAGGAGCCCCGGCCTCCAGGCCCTGAGCCATTACGATGGCTCACCATGGCTGGAGCCTGAGAGAAGGCAGTCACCCTGTACCTGAGAGAAAGGGGTCACAGAACCCGAAACAGCCTACAGACACTGGGGTCTCAGCTCAGAAACTCCCCGGAAAGTTCCGAGGGATGGGAGACACAGAATGGGAAGTGCCCCGGGCCTCCAGGCCCGGGGCTGCTCGCCCCGGGCCTCCACGCCCGGGGCTCTTCGCCCCGGGCCTCCACGCCCGGGGCTCCTCGCCCCGGGCCTCCACGCCCGGGGCTCCTCGCCCCCGGCCTCCACGCCCGGGGCTGCTCGCCATGGCTCACTATGACTGAAGCCGTTCCTGTACCTGAGAGAAGGGGTCACACAAACACAAACACCCTCCAGGCCCTGGGTTCCCTGCTCAGAAAATCCCGGGCAAGTTCCGAGGGATCGGATACGCCAAATGGGTAGTGCTCCTGGTCGACCCGGGCCTCCACGCCCCGGGCTCTATCTTACCATGGCGCATCAGGGCTGAAGCCTCTCCCTGTCAGTGACAGAAACGGGCCAGTGTTTCCCACACAGAGTCCAGACCTTGGGGCCTCAGCTCAGAAACTTACGGGGAAGGATGGAGAATTGTGAGACACAGAATTCCAAGCAGCCCTACCAGGGACTATACTACAATCCTAAAGTCCCAAGGAGACATATGACTGAATCCTAAAAAGCCAACAACCCTTCCTCTCCACTCCGGTACTCCCGGGTCAGGACCGAGGGATGCGAGACCCAGAATCCCAAACACCTGCTACGAGCCCCGGCCTAGGGCCCTGAGTCATTACGATGGCTCACCATGGCTGGAGCCTGAGAGAAGGCAGTCACCCTGTACCTGAGAGAAAGGGGTCACAGAACCCGAAACAGCCTCCAAACACTGGGGTCTCAGCTCAGAAACTCCCCGGAAAGTTCCGAGGGATTGGAGACACAGAATGGGAAGTGCCCCGCTCGCCCCGGGCCTCCAGGCCCGGGGCTGCTCGCCCCGGGCCTCCACGCCCGGGGCTGCTCGCCATGGCTCACTATGACTGAAGTCGTTCCTGTACCTTAGAGAAGGGGTCACACAAACACAAACACCCTCCAGGCCCTGGGTTCCCTGCTCAGAAAATCCCGGGCAAGTTCCGAGGGATCGGATTCGCCAAATGGGTAGTGCTCCTGGTCGACCTGGGCCTCCACGCCCGGGGCTCTATCTTTCCATGGCGCATCAGGGCTGAAGCCTCTCCCTGTCAGTGACAGAAACGGGCCAGTGTTTCCCACACAGAGTCCAGACCTTGGGGTCTCAGCTCAGAAACTTACGGGGAAGGATGGAGAAGTGGGAGACACAGAATTCCAAGCAGCCCTACCAGGGACTATACTACAAGCCTAAAATCCCAAGGAGACATATGCCTGAATCCTGAAAAGCCAACAACCCTTCCTCTCCACTCCGGTACTCCCGGGTCAGGACCGAGGGATGCGAGACCCAGAATCCCAAACACCTGCTACGAGCCCCGGCCTCCAGGCCCTGAGTCATTACGATGGCTCACCATGGTTGGAGCCTGACAGAAGGCAGTCACCCTGTACCTGAGAGAAAGGGGTCACAGAACCCGAAACAGCCTCCAGACACTGGGGTCTCAGCTCAGAAACTCCCCGGAAAGTTCCGAGGGACTGGAGACACAGAATGGGAAGTGCCACGCTCGCCCCGGGCCTCCAGGCCCGGGGCTGCTCGCCCCGGGACTCCACGCCCGGGGCTACTCGCCATGGCTCACAATGACTGAAGCCGTTCCTGTACCTGAGAGAAGGGGTCACACAAACACAAACACCCTCCAGGCCCTGGGTTCCCTGCTCAGAAAATCCCGGGCAAGTTCCGAGGGATCGGATATGCCAAATGGGTAGTGCTCCTGGTCGACCCGGGCCTCCACGCCCGGGGCTCTATCTTACCATGGCACATCAGGGCTGAAGCCTCTCCCTGTCAGTGACAGAAACGGGCCAGTGTTTCCCACACAGAGTCCAGACCTTGGGGTCTCATCTAAGAAACTCACAGGGAATAATGGATAAGTGGGAGACACAGAATTCCAACTAGCCCTACCAGGGACTATACTACAAGCCTAAAATCCCAAGGAGACATATGCCTGAATCCTGAGAAGCCAACAACCCATCCTCTCCACTCCGGTACTCCCGGGTCAGGACCGAGGGATGCGAAACCCAGAATCCCAAACACCTGCCAGGAGCCCCGGCCTCCAGGCCCTGAGTCAGTACGATGGCTCACCATGGCTGGAGCCTGAGAGAAGGCAGTCACCCTGTACCTGAGAGAAAGGGGTCACAGAACCCGAAACAGCCTACAGACACTGGGGTCTCAGCTCAGAAACTCCCCGGAAAGTTCCGAGGGATGGGAGACACAGAATGGGAACTGCCCCGCTCGCCCCGGGCCTCCAGGCCCGGGGCTGCTCGCCCCGGGCCTCCAGGCCCGGGGCTGCTCGCCCCGGGCCTCCAGGCCCGGGGCTGCTCGCCCCGGGCCTCCAGGCCCGGGGCTGCTCGCCCCGGGCCTCCAGGCCCGGGGCTGCTCGCCCCGGGCCTCCAGGCCCGGGGCTGCTCGCCCCGGGCCTCCAGGCCCGGGGCTGCTCGCCCCGGGCCTCCCGGCCCGGGGCTGCTCGCCCCGGGCCTCCCGGCCCGGGGCTGCTCGCCCCGGGCCTCCCCGCCCGGGGCTGCTCGCCCCGGGGCTCCCCGCCCGGGGCTGCTCGCCCCGGGCCTCCACGCCCGGGGCTGCTCGCCCCGGGCCTCCAGGCCCGGGGCTGCTCGCCCCGGGCCTCCAGGCCCGGGGCTGCTCGCCCCGGGCCACCCCGCCCGGGGCTGCTCGCCCCGGGCCTCCCCGCCCGGGGCTGCTCGCCCAGGGCCTCCAGGCCCGGGGATCCTCGCCCAGGGCCTCCACGCCCGGGCCTCCACGCCCGGGGCTCCTCGCCCCGGGCCTCCACGCCCGGGGCTACTCGCCATGGCTCACTATGACTGAAGCCGTTCCTGTACCTGAGAGAAGGGGGCACACAAACACAAACACCCTCCAGGCCCTGGGTTCCCTGCTCAGAAAATCCCGGGCAAGTTCCGAGGGATCGGATACGCCAAATGTGTTGTGCTCCTGGTCGACCCGGGCCCCCACGCCCGTGGCTCTATCTTACCATGGCGCATCAGGGCTGAAGCCTCTCCCTGTCAGTGACAGAAACGGGCCACTGTTTCCCACACAGAGTCCAGACCTTGGGGTCTCAGCTCAGAAACTTACGGGGAAGGATGGAGAAGTGGGAGACAAAGAATTCCAAGCAGCCCTACCAGGGACTATAGTACAAGCCTAAAATCCCAAGGAGACATATGCCTGAATCCTGAAGAGCCAACAACCCATCCTCTCCACTCCGGTACTCCCGGGTCAGGACCGAGGGATGCGAGACCCAGAATCCCAAACACCTGCTCCGAGCCCCAGCCTCCAGGCCCTGAGTCATTACGATGGCTCACCATGGCTGGAGCCTGAGAGAAGGCAGTCACCCTGTACCTGAGAGAAAGGGGTCACAGAACCCGAAACAGCCTCCAGACACTGGGGTCTCAGCTCAGAAACTCCACGGAAAGTTCCGAGGGATGGGAGACACAGAATGGGAAGTGCCCCGCGCCTCCAGGCCCGGGGCTGCTCGCCCCGGGCCTCCACGCCCGGGGCTGCTCGCCCCGGGCCTCCACGCCCGGGGCTGCTCGCCCCGGGCCTCCACGCCCGGGGCTGCTCGCCCCGGGCCTCCAGGCCCGGGGCTGCTCGCCCCGGGCCTCCAGGCCCGGGGCTGCTCGCCCCGGGCCTCCAGGCCCGGGGCTGCTCGCCCCGGGCCTCCACGCCCGGGGCTGCTCGCCCCGGGCCTCCAGGCCCGGGGCTGCTTGCCCCGGGCCTCCACGCCCGGGGCTGCTCGCCATGGCTCACTATGACTGAAGCCGTTCCTGTACCTGAGAGAAGGGGGCACACAAACACAAACACCCTCCAGGCCCTGGCTTCCCTGCTCAGAAAATCCCGGGCAAGTTCCGAGGGATCGGATATGCCAAATGGGTTGTGCTCCTGGTCGACCCGGGCCTCCACGCCCGTGGCTCTATCTTACCATGGCGCATCAGGCCTGAAGCCTCTCCCTGTCAGTGACAGAAACGGGCCCGTGTTTCCCACACAGAGTCCAGACCTTGGGGTCTCAGCTCAGAAACTTACGGGGAAGGATGGAGAAGTGGGAGACACAGAATTCCAAGCAGCCCTACCAGGGACTATACTACAAGCCTAAAATCCCAAGGAGACATATGCCTGAATCCTGAAATGCCAACAACCCTTCCTCTCCACTCCGGTACTCCCGGGTCAGGACCGAGGGATGCGAGACCCAGAATCCCAAACACCTGCTACGAGCCCCGGCCTCCAGGCCCTGAGTCAGTAGGATGGCTCACCATGGCTGGAGCCTGAGAGAAGGCAGTCACCCTGTACCTGAGAGAAAGGGGTCACAGAACCCGAAACAGCCTCCAGACACTGGGGTCTCAGCTCAGAAACTCCCCGGAAAGTTCCGAGGGATTGGAGACACAGAATGGGAAGTGCCACGCTCGCCCCGGGCCTCCAGGCCCGGGGCTGCTCGCCCCGGGCCTCCAGGCCCGGGGCTGCTCGCCCGGGGCCTCCAGGCCCGGGGCTGCTCGCCCGGGGCCTCCAGGCCCGGGGCTGCTCGCCCGGGGCCTCCAGGCCCGGGGCTGCTCGCCCGGGGCCTCCAGGCCCGGGGCTGCTCGCCCCGCGCCTCCAGGCCCGGGGCTGCTCGCCCCGCGCCTCCAGGCCCGGGGCTGCTCGCCCCGCGCCTCCAGGCCCGGGGCTGCTCGCCCCGCGCCTCCAGGCCCGGGGCTGCTCGCCCCGCGCCTCCAGGCCCGGGGCTGCTCGCCCCGCGCCTCCAGGCCCGGGGCTGCACGCCCCGCGCCTCCAGGCCCGGGGCTGCTCGCCCCGCGCCTCCAGGCCCGGGGCTGCTCGCCCCGGGCCTCCAGGCCCGGGGCTGCTCGCCCCGGGCCTCCAGGCCCGGGGCTGCTCGCCCCGGGCCTCCCCGCCCGGGGCTGCTCGCCCCGGGCCTCCCCGCCCGGGGCTGCTCGCCCCGGGCCTCCACGCCCGGGGCTGCTCGGCCCGGGCCTCCACGCCCGGGGCTGCTCGCCATGGCTCACTATGACTGAAGTCGTTCCTGTACCTTAGAGAAGGGGTCACACAAACACAAACACCCTCCAGGCCCTGGGTTCCCTGCTCAGAAAATCCCGGGCAAGTTCCGAGGGATCGGATTCGCCAAATGGGTAGTGCTCCTGGTCGACCTGGGCCTCCACGCCCGGGGCTCTATCTTTCCATGGCGCATCAGGGCTGAAGCCTCTCCCTGTCAGTGACAGAAACGGGCCAGTGTTTCCCACACAGAGTCCAGACCTTGGGGTCTCAGCTCAGAAACTTACGGGGAAGGATGGAGAAGTGGGAGACACAGAATTCCAAGCAGCCCTACCAGGGACTATACTACAAGCCTAAAATCCCAAGGAGACATATGCCTGAATCCTGAAAAGCCAACAACCCTTCCTCTCCACTCCGGTACTCCCGGGTCAGGACCGAGGGATGCGAGACCCAGAATCCCAAACACCTGCTACGAGCCCCGGCCTCCAGGCCCTGAGTCATTACGATGGCTCACCATGGTTGGAGCCTGAGAGAAGGCAGTCACCCTGTACCTGAGAGAAAGGGGTCACAGAACCCGAAACAGCCTCCAGACACTGGGGTCTCAGCTCAGAAACTCCCCGGAAAGTTCCGAGGGACTGGAGACACAGAATGGGAAGTGCCACGCTCGCCCCGGGCCTCCAGGCCCGGGGCTGCTCGCCCCGGGACTCCACGCCCGGGGCTACTCGCCATGGCTCACAATGACTGAAGCCGTTCCTGTACCTGAGAGAAGGGGTCACACAAACACAAACACCCTCCAGGCCCTGGGTTCCCTGCTCAGAAAATCCCGGGCAAGTTCCGAGGGATCGGATATGCCAAATGGGTAGTGCTCCTGGTCGACCCGGGCCTCCACGCCCGGGGCTCTATCTTACCATGGCACATCAGGGCTGAAGCCTCTCCCTGTCAGTGACAGAAACGGGCCAGTGTTTCCCACACAGAGTCCAGACCTTGGGGTCTCATCTAAGAAACTTACAGGGAATGATGGAGAAGTGGGAGACACAGAATTCCAACTAGCCCTACCAGGGACTATAGTACAAGCCTAAAATCCCAAGGAGACATATGCCTGAATCCTGAAGAGCCAACAACCCATCCTCTCCACTCCGGTACTCCCGGGTCAGGACCGAGGGATGCGAGACCCAGAATCCCAAACACCTGCTCCGAGCCCCAGCCTCCAGGCCCTGAGTCATTACGATGGCTCACCATGGCTGGAGCCTGAGAGAAGGCAGTCACCCTGTACCTGAGAGAAAGGGGTCACAGAACCCGAAACAGCCTCCAGACACTGGGGTCTCAGCTCAGAAACTCCACGGAAAGTTCCGAGGGATGGGAGACACAGAATGGGAAGTGCCCCGCGCCTCCAGGCCCGGGGCTGCTCGCCCCGGGCCTCCACGCCCGGGGCTGCTCGCCCCGGGCCTCCACGCCCGGGGCTGCTCGCCCCGGGCCTCCACGCCCGGGGCTGCTCGCCCCGGGCCTCCAGGCCCGGGGCAGCTCGCCCCGGGCCTCCAGGCCCGGGGCTGCTCGCCCCGGGCCTCCAGGCCCGGGGCTGCTCGCCCCGGGCCTCCACGCCCGGGGCTGCTCGCCCCGGGCCTCCACGCCCGGGGCTGCTTGCCCCGGGCCTCCACGCCCGGGGCTGCTCGCCATGGCTCACTATGACTGAAGCCGTTCCTGTACCTGAGAGAAGGGGGCACACAAACACAAACACCCTCCAGGCCCTGGCTTCCCTGCTCAGAAAATCCCGGGCAAGTTCCGAGGGATCGGATATGCCAAATGGGTTGTGCTCCTGGTCGACCCGGGCCTCCACGCCCGTGGCTCTATCTTACCATGGCGCATCAGGCCTGAAGCCTCTCCCTGTCAGTGACAGAAACGGGCCCGTGTTTCCCACACAGAGTCCAGACCTTGGGGTCTCAGCTCAGAAACTTACGGGGAAGGATGGAGAAGTGGGAGACACAGAATTCCAAGCAGCCCTACCAGGGACTATACTACAAGCCTAAAATCCCAAGGAGACATATGCCTGAATCCTGAAATGCCAACAACCCTTCCTCTCCACTCCGGTACTCCCGGGTCAGGACCGAGGGATGCGAGACCCAGAATCCCAAACACCTGCTACGAGCCCCGGCCTCCAGGCCCTGAGTCAGTACGATGGCTCACCATGGCTGGAGCCTGAGAGAAGGCAGTCACCCTGTACCTGAGAGAAAGGGGTCACAGAACCCGAAACAGCCTCCAGACACTGGGGTCTCAGCTCAGAAACTCCCCGGAAAGTTACGAGGGATTGGAGACACAGAATGGGAAGTGCCACGCTCGCCCCGGGCCTCCAGGCCCGGGGCTGCTCGCCCCGGGCCTCCAGGCCCGGGGCTGCTCGCCCGGGGCCTCCAGGCCCGGGGCTGCTCGCCCGGGGCCTCCAGGCCCGGGGCTGCTCGCCCGGGGCCTCCAGGCCCGGGGCTGCTCGCCCCGCGCCTCCAGGCCCGGGGCTGCTCGCCCCGCGCCTCCAGGCCCGGGGCTGCTCGCCCCGCGCCTCCAGGCCCGGGGCTGCTCGCCCCGCGCCTCCAGGCCCGGGGCTGCTCGCCCCGAGCCTCCAGGCCCGGGGCTGCTCGCCCCGCGCCTCCAGGCCCGGGGCTGCTCGCCCCGCGCCTCCAGGCCCGGGGCTGCTCGCCCCGCGCCTCCAGGCCCGGGGCTGCACGCCCCGCGCCTCCAGGCCCGGGGCTGCTCGCCCCGCGCCTCCAGGCCCGGGGCTGCTCGCCCCGCGCCTCCAGGCCCGGGGCTGCTCGCCCCGCGCCTCCAGGCCCGGGGCTGCTCGGCCCGCGCCTCCAGGCCCGGGGCTGCTCGGCCCGCGCCTCCAGGAGCGGGGCTGCTCGGCCCGCGCCTCCAGGCCCGGGGCTGCTCGGCCCGCGCCTCCAGGCCCGGGGCTGCTCGGCCCGCGCCTCCAGGCCCGGGGCTGCTCGGCCAGCGCCTCCAGGCCCGGGGCTGCTCGCCCCGCGCCTCCAGGCTCGGGGCTGCTCGCCCTGCGCCTCCAGGCCCGGGGCTGCTCTCCCCGCGCCTCCAGGCCCGGGGCAGCTCGCCCCGCGCCTCCAGGCCCGGGGCAGCTCGCCCCGCGCCTCCAGGCCCGGGGCTGCTCGCCCCGGGCCTCCAGGCCCGGGGCTGCTCGGCCCGCACCTCCAGCCCCGGGGCTGCTCGGCCCGGGCCTCCAGGCCCGGGGCTGCTCGGCCCGCGCCTCCAGGCCCGGGGCTGCTCGGCCCGGGCCTCCACGCCCGGGGCTGCTCGGCCCGGGCCTCCACGCCCGGGGCTGCTCGGCCCGGGCCTCCACGCCCGGGGCTGCTCGGCCCGGGCCTCCACGCCCGGGGCTCCACGCCCGGGCCTCCACGCCCGGGGCTGCTCGCCCGGGGCTACTCGCCCCGGGTCTCCAGGCCCGGGGCTGCTCGCCCCGGGCATCCACGCCCGGGGCTGCTCGCCCCGGGCCTCCACGTCCGGGGCTGCTCGCCTCGGCCTCCACGTCCGGGGCTGCTCGCCTCGGCCTCCACGCCCGGGGCTGCTCTCCCCGGGCCTCCACGCCCGGGGCTGCTCGCCATGGCTCACTATGACTGAAGCCGTTCCTGTACCTGAGAGAAGGGGTCACACAAACACAAACACCCTCCACGCCCTGGGTTCCCTGCTCAGAAAATCCCGGGCAAGTTCCGAGGGATCGGATACGCCAAATGGGTAGTGCTCCTGGTCGACCCGGGCCTCCACGCCCGGGCCTCTATCTTACCATGGCGCATCAGGGCTGAAGCCTCTCCCTGTCAGTGACAGAAACGGGCCACTGTTTCCCACACAGAGTCCACACCTTGGGGTCTCAGCTAATAAATTTACGGGGAAGGATGGAGAAGTGGGAGACACAGAATTCCAAGCAGCCCTACCAGGGACTATACTACAAGCCTAAAATCCCAAGGAGACATATGCCTGAACCCTGAAAAGCCAACAACCCTTCCTCTCCACTCCGGTACTCCCGGGTCAGGACCGAGGGATGCGAGACCAAGAATCCCAAACACCTGCTACGAGCCCGGGCCTCCAGACCCTTCCTCTCCACTCCGGTACTCCCGGGTCAGGACCGAGGGATACGAGACCCAGAATCCCAAACACCTGCTATGAGCCCGGGCCTCCAGGCCCTGAGTCATTACGATGGCTCACCGTGGCTGGAGCCTTAGAGAAGGCAGTCACACTGTACCTGAGACAAAGGGGTCACAGAACCCGAAACAGCTTCCAGACACTGGGGTCTCAGCTCAGAAACTCCCCGGAACGTTCCGAGGGATGGGAGACACAGAATGGGAAGTGCCCTGCGCCTCCAGGCCCGGGTCTGCTCGCCCCGGGCCTCCAGGCCCGGGGATCCTCGCCCAGGGCCTCCACGCCCGGGCCTCCACGCCCGGGGCTCCTCGCCCCGGGCCTCCACGCCCGGGGCTACTCGCCATGGCTCACTATGACTGAAGCCGTTCCTGTACCTGAGAGAAGGGGGCACACAAACACAAACACCCTCCAGGCCCTGGGTTCCCTGCTCAGAAAATCCCGGGCAAGTTCCGAGGGATCGGATACGCCAAATGGGTTGTGCTCCTGGTCGACCCGGGCCCCCACGCCCGTGGCTCTATCTTACCATGGCGCATCAGGGCTGAAGCCTCTCCCTGTCAGTGACAGAAACGGGCCAGTGTTTCCCACACAGAGTCCAGACCTTGGGGTCTCAGCTCAGAAACTTACGGGGAAGGATGGAGAAGTGGGAGACACAGAATTCCAAGCAGCCCTACCAGGGAATATACTACAAGCCTAAAATCCCAAGGAGACATATGCCTGAATCCTGAAGAGCCAACAACCCATCCTCTCCACTCCGGTACTCCCGGGTCAGGACCAAGGGATGCGAGACCCAGAATCCCAAACACCTTCTCCGAGCCCCAGCCTCCAGGCCCTGAGTCATTACGATGGCTCACCATGGCTGGAGCCTGAGAGAAAGCAGTCACCCTGTACCTGAGAGAAAGGGGTCACAGAACGCGAAACAGCCTCCAGACACTGGGGTCTCAGCTCAGAAACTCCCCGGAAAGTTCCGAGAGATGGGAGACACAGAATGGGAAATGCCCCGCGCCTCCAGGCCCGGGGCTGCTCGCCCCGGGCCTCCAGGCCCGGGGCTGCTCGCCCCGGGCCTCCAGGCCCGGGGCTGCTCGCCCCGGGCCTCCACGCCCGGGGCTGCTCGCCCCGGGCCTCCACGCCCGGGGCTGCTCGCCCCGGGCCTCCACGCCCGGGGCTGCTCGCCCCGGGCCTCCACGCCCGGGGCTGCTCGCCCCGGGCCTCCAGGCCCGGGCCTCCTCGCCCCGGGCCTCCACGCCCGGGGCTGCTCGCCCCGGGCCTCCACGCCCGGGGCTCCTCGCTCCGGGCCTCCACGGCCGGGGTTCCTTGCCCCGGGCCTCCACGCCCGGGGCTGCTCGCCATGGCTCACTATGACTGAAGCCGTTCCTGTACCTGAGAGAAGGGGGCACACAAACACAAACACCCTCCAGGCCCTGGGTTCCCTGCTCAGAAAATCCCGGGCAAGTTCCGAGGGATCGGATACGCCAAATGGGTTGTGCTCCTGGTCGACCCGGGCCTCCACGCCCGTGGCTCTATCTTACCATGGCGCATCAGGGCTGAAGCCTCTCCCTGTCAGTGACAGAAACGGGCCAGTGTTTCCCACACAGAGTCCAGACCTTGGGGTCTCAGCTCAGAAACTTACGGGGAAGGATGGAGAAGTGGGAGACACAGAATTCCAAGCAGCCCTACAAGGGACTATACTACAAGCCTAAAATCCCAAGGAGACATATGCCTGAATCCTGAAAAGCCAACAACCCTTCCTCTCCACTCCGGTACTCCCGGGTCAGGACCGAGGGATGCGAGACCCAGAATCCCAAACACCTGCTACGAGCCCCGGCCTCCAGGCCCTGAGTCAGTACGATGGCTCACCATGGCTGGAGCCTGAGAGAAGGCAGTCACCCTGTACCTGAGAGAAAGGGGTCAGAGAACCCGAAACAGCTTCCAGACACTGGGGTCTCAGCTCAGAAACTCCCCGGAACGTTCCGAGGGATGGGAGACACAGAATGGGAAATGCCCCGCGCCTCCAGGCCCGTGGCTGCTCGCCACGGGCCTCCAGGCCCGGGGCTCCTCGCCCCGGGCCTCCACGCCCGGGGCTGCTCGCCCCGGGCCTCCACGCCCGGGGCTGCTCGCCCCGGGCCTCCACGCCCGGGGCTGCTCGCCACGGGCCTCCAGGCCCGGGGCTCCTCGCCCGGGGCCTCCACGCCCGGGGCTGCTCGCCCCGGGCCTCCAGGCCCGGAGATCCTCGCCCCGGGCCTCCACGCCCGGGCCTCCACGCCCGGGGCTCCTCGCCCCGGGCCTCCACGCCCGGGGCTCCTCGACCCGGGCCTCCACGCCCGGGGCTGCTCGCCATGGCTCACTATGACTGAAGCCGTTCCTGTACCTGAGAGAAGGGGGCACACAAACACAAACACCCTCCAGGCCCTGGGTTCCCTGCTCAGAAAATCCCGGGCAAGTTCCGAGGGATCGGATACGCCAAATGGGTTGTGCTCCTGTTCGACCCGGGCCTCCACGCCCGGGGCTCTATCTTAACATGGCGCATCAGGGCTGAAGCCTCTCCCTGTCAGTGACAGAAACGGGCCAGTGTTTCCCACACAGAGTCCAGACCTTGGGGTCTCAGCTAAGAAACTTACGGGGAAGGATGGAGAAGTGGGAGACACAGAATTCCAAGCAGCCCTACCCTGGACTATACTACAAGCCTAAAATCCCAAGGAGACATATGCCTGAATCCTGAAGAGCCAACAACCCATCCTCTCCACTCCGGTACTCCCGGGTCAGGACCGAGGGATGCGAGACCCAGAATACCAAACACCTGCTCCGAGCCCCGGCCTCCAGGCCCTGAGTCATTACGATGGCTCACCATGGCTGGAGCCTTAGAGAAGACAGTCACCCTGTACCTGAGAGAAAGGGGTCACAGAACCCGAAACAGCCTCCAGACACTGGGGTCTCAGGTCAGAAACTCCCCGGAAAGTTTCGAAGGATTGGAGACACAGAATGGCAAGTGCCCTGCTCGCCCCGGGCCTCCAGGCCCGGGGCTGCTCGCCCCGGGCCTCCAGGCCCGGGGCTGCTCGCCCCGGGCCTCCAGGCCCGGGGCTGCTCGCCCCGGGCCTCCAGGCCCGGGGCTGCTCGCCCCGGGCCTCCAGGCCCGGGGCTGCTCGCCCCGGGCCACCACGCCCGGGGCTGCTCGCCCCGGGCCTCCAGGCCCGGGGCTGCTCGCCCCGGGCCTCCACGCCCGGGGCTGCTCGCCCCGGGCCTCCACGCCCGGGGCTGCTCGCCCCGGGCCTCCACGCCCGGGGCTCCACGCCCGGGCCTCCACGCCCGGGGCTCCTCGCCTGGGGCTGCTCGCCCCGGGTCTCCAGGCCCGGGGCTGCTCGCCCCGGGCCTCCACGCCCGGGGCTGCACGCCCCGGGCCTCCACGCCCGGGGCTGCTCGCCCCGGGCCTCCACGCCCGGGGCTGCTCGCCCCGGCCTCCACGCCTGGGGCTGCTCGCCCCGGGCCTCCACGCCCGGGGCTACTCGCCATGGCTCACTATGACTGAAGCCGTTCCTGTACCTGGGAGAAGGGGGCACACAAACACAAGCACCCTCCAGGCCCTGGGTTCCCTGCTCAGAAAATCCCGGGCAATTTCCGAAGTATCGGATACGCCAAATGGGTTGTGCTCCTGGTCGACCCGGGCCTCCACGCCCGGGGCTCTATCTTAACATGGCGCATCAGGGCTGAAGCCTCTCCCTGTCAGTGACAGAAACGGGCCAGTGTTTCCCACACAGAGTCCAGACCTTGGGGTCTCAGCTAAGAAACTTACGGGGAAGGATGGAGAAGTGGGAGACACAGAATTCCAAGCAGCCCTACCCTGGACTATACTACAAGCCTAAAATCCAAGGAGACATATGCCTGAATCCTGAAGAGCCAACAACCCATCCTCTCCACTCCGGTACTCCCGGGTCAGGACCGAGGGATGCGAGACCCAGAATCCCAAACACCTGCTCCGAGCCCCGGCCTCCAGGCCCTGAGTCATTACGATGGCTCACCATGGCTGGAGCCTGAGAGAAGGCAGTCACCCTGTACCTGAGAGAAAGGGGTCACAGAACCCGAAACAGCTTCCAGACACTGGGGTCTCAGCTCGGAAACTCCCCGGAAAGTTCCGAGGGATGGGAGACACAGAATGGGAAATGCCCCGCGCCTCCAGGCCCGAGGCTGCTCGCCCCGGGCCTCCACGCCCGGGGCTGCTCGCCCCGGGCCTCCACGCCCGGGGCTGCTCGCCCCGGGCCTCCACGCCCGGGGCTGCTCGCCCCGGGCCTCCAGGCCCGGGTCTCCTCGCCCCGGGCCTCCACGCCCGGGGCTGCTCGCTCCGGGCCTCCACGCCCGGGGCTGCCTGCCCCGGGCCTCCAGGCCCGGGGCTCCTCGCCCCGGGCCTCCACGCCCGGGGCTCCTCGCCCCGGGCCTCCACGCCCGGGGTCCTCGCCCCGGGCCTCCACGCCCGGGGCTCCTCGCCCCGGGCCTCCACGCCCGGGTTCCTCGCCCCGGGCCTCCACGCCCGGGGCTCCTCGCCCCGGGCCTCCACGCCCGGGGCTACTCGCCATGGCTCACTATGACTGAAGCAGTTCCTGTACCTGAGAGAAGGGGGCACACAAACACAAACACCCTCCAGGCCCTGGGTTCCCTGCTCAGAAAATCCCGCGCAAGTTCCGAGGGATCGGATACGCCAAATGGGTTGTGCTCCTGGTAGACCCGGGCCTCCATGCCCGGGGCTCTATCTTACCATGGCACATCAGGGCTGAAGCCTCTCCCTGTCAGTGACAGAAACGGGCCAGTGTTTCCCACACAGAGTCCAGACCTTGGGGTCTCAGCTTAGAAACTTACGGGGAAGGATGGAGAAGTGGGAAACAGAGAATTCCAAGCAGCCCTACCAGGGACTATACTACAAGCCTAAAATCCCAAGGAGACATATGCCTGAATCCTGAAGAGCCAACAACCCATCCTCTCCACTCCGGTACTCCCGGGTCAGGACCGAGGGATGCGAGACCCAGAATCCCAAACACCTGCTCCGAGCCCCGGCCTCCAGGCCCTGAGTCATTACGATGGCTCACCATGGCTGGAGCCTGAGAGAAGGCAGTCACCCTGTAACTGAGAGAACGGGGTCACAGAACCCGAAACAGCCTCCAGACACTGGGGACTCAGCTCAGAAACTCCCCGGAACGTTCCGAGGGATGGGAGACACAGAATGGGAAATGCCCCGCGCCTCCAGGCCCGGGGCTGCTCGCCCCGGGCCTCTAGGCCCGGGGCTCCTCGCCCCGGGCCTCCACGCCCGGGGCTGCACGCCCCGGGCCTCCACGCCCGGGGCTGCTCGCCCCGGGCCTCCACGCCCGGGGCTGCTCGCCCCGGGCCTCCACGCCCGGGGCTACTCGCCATGGCTCACTATGACTGAAGCCGTTCCTGTACCTGAGAGAAGGGGGCACAGAAACACAAACACCCTCCAGGCCCTGGGTTCCCTGCTCAGAAAATCCCGGGCAAGTTCCGAGGGATCGGATACGCCAAATGGG
The DNA here is from genome assembly GCF_022837055.1 of Prionailurus viverrinus. Lineage (NCBI taxonomy): Eukaryota > Metazoa > Chordata > Mammalia > Carnivora > Felidae > Prionailurus > Prionailurus viverrinus. The sequence goes on along the minus strand of NW_025927643.1, from coordinate 92,982 downwards.
TTGTGCTCCTGGTCGACCCGGGCCTCCACGCCCGTGGCTCTATCTTACCATGGCGCATCAGGGCTGAAGCCTCTCCCTGTCAGTGACAGAAACGGGCCAGTGTTTCCCACACAGAGTCCAGACCTTGGGGTCTCAGCTAAGAAACTTACGGGGAAGGATGGAGAAGTGGGAGACACAGAATTCCAAGCAGCCCTACCAGGGACTATACTACAAGCCTAAAATCCCAAGGAGACATATGCCTGAATCCTGAAAAGCCAACAACCCATCCTCTCCACTCCGGTACTCCCGGGTCAGGACCGAGGCATGCGAGACCCAGAATCCCAAACACCTGCTACGAGCCCCGGCCTCCAGGCCCTGAGTCATTACGATGGCTCACCATGGCTGGAGCCTGAGAGAAGGCAGTCACCCTGTACTTGAGAGAAAGGGGTCACAGAACCCGAAACAGCCTCCAGACTCTGGGGTCTCAGCTCAGAAACTCCCCGGAAAGTTCAGAGGGATTGGAGACACAGAATAGGAAGTGCTCCGCTCGCCCCGGGCCTCCGGGCCCGGGGCTGCTCGCCCCGGGCCTCCACCCCCGGGGCTCCTCGCCCCGGGCCTCCACCCCCGGGGCTCCTCGCCCCGGGCCTCCACCCCCGGGGCTGCTCGCCCAGGGCCTCCACCCCCGGGGCTCCTCGCCCCGGTCCTCCACGCCCGGGGCTCCTCGCCCCGGGCCTCCACCCCCGGGGCTGCTCGCCCCGGGCCTCCAGGACCGGGGCTCCTCGCCCCGGGCCTCCACGCTTGGGGCGGCTCGCCCCGGGCCTCCACTCCCCCGGCGGCTCGCCCCGGGCCTCCACGCCCAGGGCTGCTCGCCCCGGGGTCCACGCCCGGGGCTACTTGCCATGGCTCACTATGACTGAAGCCGTTCCTGTACCTGAGAGAAGGGGTCACACAAACACAAACACCCTCCAGGCCCTGGGTTCCCTGCTCAGAAAATCCCGGGCAAGTTCCGAGGGATCGGATACGCCAAATGGGTTGTGCTCCTGTTCGACCCGGGCCTCCACGCCCGGGGCTCTATCTTACCATGGCTCATCAGGGCTGAAAGCTCTCCCTGTCAATGACAGAAACGGGCCAGTGTTTCCCACACAGACTCCAGACCTCAGTGGTCTCACCTAAGAAACTTACGGGGAAGGATGGAGAAGTGGGAGACACAGAATTCCTAGCAGCCCTACCAGGGGCTATGCAGCCAGCCTAAAATCCCAAGGAGACATATGCCTGACCTGAAGCGCAACAACACTTACCTCTCCACTCCGATACTCCCGGGTCAGGACCGAGGGAATCGAGACCCAGAATCTCAAACACCTGCTACGAGCCCGGGCCTCCAGGCCCTGAGTCATTACGATGGCTCACCATGGCTGGAGCCTGAGAGAAGGCGGTCACCCTGTACCTGAGAGAAAGGGGTCACAGAACCCGAAACAGCCTCCAGACACTGTGGTCTCAGCTCAGAAACTCCCCGGAAAGTTCCGAGGAATTGGAGACACAGAATGGGAAGTGCCCCGCTCGCCCCGGGGCTCCCGGCCCGGGGCTGCTCGCCCCGGCCTCCACGCCCGGGGCTGCTTGCCCCGGGCCTCCACGCCCGGGGCTGCTTGCTATGGCTCACTATGCCTGAAGCCGTTCCTGTACCTGAGAGAAGTGGTCACACAAACACAAAGACCCTCCAGGCCCTGGGTTCCCTGCTCAGAAAATCCCGGGCAAGTTCCGAGGGATAGGATACACCAAATGGGTAGTGCTCCTGGTCGACCCGGGCCTCCACGCCCGGGGCTGTATCTTACCATGGCTCATCAGGGCTGAAACCTCTCCCTGTCAGTGACAGAAATGGGCCAGTGTTTCCCACACAGACTCCAGACCTCAGGGGTCTCACCTAAGAAACTTACGGGGAAGGATGGAGAAGTGGGAGACACAGAATTCCAAGCAGCCCTACCAGGGGCTATGCAGCCAGCCTAAAATCCCAAGGAGACATATGCCTGACCTGAAGCGCAACAACCCTTACCTCTCCACTCCAATACTCCCGGGTCAGGACCGAGGGATGCGAGACCCAGAATCCCAAACACCTGCTACGAGCCCCGGCCTCCAGGCCCTGAGTCATTGCGATGGCTCACCATGGCTGGAGCCTGAGAGAAGGCGGTCACCCTGTACCTGAGACAAAGGGGTCACAGAACGCGAAACAGCTTCCAGACACTGGGGTCTCAGCTCAGAAACTCCCCGGAAAGTTCCGAGGGATTGGAGACACAGAATAGGAAGTGCCCCGCTCGCCCCGGGCCTCCAGGCCCGGGGCTGCTCGCCCCGGGCCTCCAGGCCCGGGGCTGCTCGCCCCGGGCCTCCAGGCCCGGGGCTGCTCGCCCCGGGCCTCCAGGCCCGGGGCTGCTCGCCCCGGGCCTCCAGGCCCGGGGCTGCTCGCCCCGGGCCTCCAGGCCCTGGGCTGCTCGCTATGGCTCACTATGGCTGAAGCCGTTCCTGTACCTGAGAGGAGGGGTCACACAAACACAAACACCTCCAGGCCCTGGGTTCCCTGCTCAGAAAATCCCGGGGAAGTTCCGAGGTATAGGGTACACCAAATGGGTAGTGCTCCTGGTCGACCCGGGGTTCCACCCCCGCGGCTGTATCTTACCATGGCTCATCAGGGCTGAAGCCTCTCCCTGTCAGTGACAGAAACGGGACAGTGTTTCCCACACAGACTCCAGACCTTGGGGTCTCAGCTAAGAAACTTACGGGGAAGGATGGAGACGTGGGAGAAACAGAATTCCAAGCAGCCCTTTCAGGGGCTATGCAGCAAGCCTAAAATTCCAAGGAGACATATGCCTGAATCCTGAAAAGCTAACAACTTTTCCTCTCAACTCCGAAACTCCCGGGTCAGGACCGAGGGATGCGAGACCCAGAATCCCAAACACCTGCTACGAGCCCCGGCCTCCAGGCCCGGAGTCATTACGATGTCTCACCATGGCTGGAGCCTGAGAGAAGGCGGTCACCCTGTACCTGAGACAAAGGGGTCACAGAACGCGATACAGCTTCCAGACACTGGGGTCTCAGCTCAGAAACTCCCCGGAAATTTCCGAGGGATTGGAGACACAGAATGGGAAGTGCCCCGCTCGCCCCGGGCCTCCAGGCCCGGGGCGGCTCGCCCCCGGCCTCCAGATTCTCTGGTAACCTTACAAAGCCAAATAACTCTTTCGGCAGTGACCCTCCAAAATAGGCGAGACCTCGACCTCCTCACTTCAGAAAAAAGAGGGACTTGCATCTTTCTGGGGAGAGAATGTTGCTATTTTGTACACCAGTCAGGAATAGTAACAACTAAGGTTAAGGAACTCCGTGAAAGAATTCAATGTGGACAACAGGAAGGTATCAATCAATGGAAAGGATGGAATCTCACGGATTGGGTATCCTGGCTTCCTGCCCTGGAGGGTTCCCTCCTCTCCAAAATTTTACTTATATCCATCGGCCCCTGTATACTGAATGCTGTGGTATGTTTTTTTGAAAACACTGTTGCTCGCCAAACTACTGCGTGTATCTTAGCCCTCCGAGAGTAGCGACCTATAAAACCGAAAGGTGATGCCTACTAAAAGTTTTTTAAAAGACATCAAATGGGGGAATGTTGGAGAAGTGAATAAAGTATGCCAAAGATGGCCTATAGGGCTAAAACAGACTCTGGTCTGTAGCTTAGAGACCCCTTCTCCTGGTTCTTCTTCCTTTGTTTGCTGCCTGCAAAAACCCCCACATATATGGAAGTCAACGACTATAAACTACCCTCCCCAGTTGTATTCGGGGCTCAGATCTTTGGAGAACCAATCTCCTCTGAGCCCACTGGTGTTAAATAAATCTCTGATCCACCAAGATCTCTGAGTGCTGCTTGTTTTTTCTGCCAGTGTTCCAGCCTGGTTCCTTAACATTTCCTACACTCGATTTTTTATTTTTTACAACAGACTATTTTTTCCTCAGGGGAAAAAAAATTCATAAATATTTCTTCAGAATTTAGTCCAGTATTTGTAACTTTAGCTCAGAGATGGAGTTGTTGGGATCTTTAAACATTTCTGACATTCCCTAATGTGTCTCTTCTTCAAAGTCACACAAAGCAAGGTCCGGGAGCACCTGGGTGACTCAGTCAGTTGAGCGTCCAGCTCTTGATTTTGGCTTGGGTCATGATCCCGGAGTCCTGGGGTTCAGGGCCTGCTTGGGATTCTCTATCTCCATTTGCCCCTCTCCCCAATTCTCTCTCTCAAAAAAAAAAAGAGAGAGAGAGAGAGAGAAGAACAGAAAAGGGCAGCACAGTTCAGTGCTCACCATTCTCTTTCGAGAAAGGAGTGCACAAAGCTCATGGGACAGAATAGGAGTGCAGAGGGATGGTTTGAAAATCCAGCTTCTGAGTCTTATCAGACTGAACTCTAAAGCTAAAAGTTGAATATCACCAGAAGGTCAATAGTCATAGGTGTGATGAAGCACATGCCTGAAAGATCCTCCTCTTTAAAAAATATGGAAATGAATTACCTTATTCACGGAGAAAACAAATTTCTCTCCTGTTTTGATTTTCAGTGACTCATCAGTTGTAAATAAGTTAGATGATGTGGGCACTTTCTATTTTCTCATAATTGATTGCATAAAAGGAGTTTTGCTTGGCTTTAGGCCTTCAAAGTCAGGCTCCTTTGCTTAACGAAAGGTGCTTTCAGTGATTAACTGACTGAAATACCACATTTGAGAGAAAAGCTCGAGATATTTGCATAGCACCTCTGTGGGTTTGCCTGATATATTTGAACTGATTTACTGGTTTCCAATAAATAATTTATGGGATATTCAAGTGAGAGAGATCTCTATGTTGTAATGAAAATGATAGTGGAGTGTCTTGAATACTATGCAAAGGCTGTGCTCATTATCAATTATACAGGTAATTGTAAAGGTTCGCTGCATTGTGTGAGCTTTAGTGATGAGGACAATAAGGATGCTTGCTAATATAATTTGGGAAGTAGGAAGGCTGATGTTAAATAGTGAAATGATCCCTCTCACTTGAATATCCCATAAATTATAGCACTTTGTGGCCTGCAAATTAATTTGAACTTAGTTATGAAGTTAACCAGAAATAAAATTTTGTATTTTTTGCATTATTTTGTTAATGTCATCTAATTGCAAGTTGATGTTATACCGGCCCAAACTATCCTACATGTGTTGTTTAGCCTTCATGACATGGTCCCACAAAGTTCCCATTTATCATCTCTTGCTTTTGTTATAGCAGAATTAAAAAGGAAATAAAATTGTATCTTGTGTATATTTTTCCATCATAAGTGGAAGTAAAACCCAGGCTTAGAAGGTCATAGTTTTTTCTAGAAAAATGAAATAAATTGTCTGTGTGTGCGTGTTTGTGGGTGTGTATTGTGTGTGTGTGTGTGTGTGTGTGTGTGTGTGTGTGTAACTGAAGAGAAGTCTATATGAAAAGTAGGTTTTTGTCAAAAGGATAAATTATAACACCATTATGTAAAAACCTTCTTTCTATTATTAACATTTTTACCTGTACCCTATTAGTTATTTTGGTTTGAGAAGACAAATTTAAACAGGAATGAGGGTTTCTCCTTGATGTTTGGTGCATTTATGCCCCCTTGCGTTGTTCTATTTGTTTGTCTCTTTAGTAAAAAGTAATCACTCAAAAATAGTTTCTCAATTTATCACTGTTTTCTCTTCTTTCCACCTAGGCTGAATGTAGTTGTCCAGAACCCTTGCTTACAGCATTGGTTCTCCATCTTGGCTGGACATGGGACTTTTCTGAGGAACTTACAAAACACAACACAACACAACAAAACAAAACTCTCATGCATGGGTGTCATCTCTACAGATTCCAGTTTACTAACTTTAAAATGCTCTCCAGGAGATTGTAAGTCATGAATTAACTTGAGAGCCACTGTATATGGCCAATTCATTCTGATGCTGGTGTTTAATACCACCCTTTGTGCATAATTTATTACTATCACTTAATAATTTTCTTCATTGGGGAACATAATGTGTGATTTTTTGCATAGTTATAGGATGAATAGAACCATTATTTTTGTTTTATGGTGGATATAAATAGAAGTTTTCACCGACCTATTATGTTTTTGTCAGATACAAACATTTCTTCCTTTTGGAAGTGTTTTTATGATGCTTTAAATAACCATTTCTGGTATTTCATGGAATCATATCATAATTAGATAGAACCTAATTTTCAGCCCAAGTGTTGAGGACTTGAGGGACTTGGAAGGAAGGAGCACTATTGTAAGAAGGTGAGACTTGTATTTGACCTAAAACTTTGGAATAATAGTCCCATTTAATTATTCAAAGTCCCCAAAAGGAGGGGCACCTGGGTGGCTCAGTTGGATAAGCATCCAACTCTTGATTTCAGCTCAGGTCATGATCTCATGGTTCATGAGTTGAGCCCAGAGTTGGGCTCTGCACTGACAGTGTGGAGCCTGCTTGGGATTCTCTCTCCCCCTCTCTCTCTGCCCCTCTCCTCACTCATGTTCATTCTCTCTCTCTCTAAATTAATTAATTAATTAATTAATTAATTTTTAAAAAGTTTTAAGAAGTCCCCAAAGGTAAATATATTAACAGAATAATATGGTAGAACCAAGGAGCATTCTTTATTATGCTCAGGACCCAAAACCTATTGTAGAACTTTCATGGTCTGTATTGAGCTGTATGGACAACTTATTTTTTCCCCATTCTAAGGCAGTTCTTGGGTCTAGAACCAGAACAAGTTATGTGGTTTATTTCACTGGTTGTCCATTAGATTGATCTCAGATTTAAAGCAAACAAACAAACAAAACTACTGTTGCTGGGGTTCTCCCTCCCCTGCCACCAGAGGCACTGGCTAGATATGTATGATACGTGGCTTGGCCAAGATCATTTTAAAAACCTAACAAGGTGGATTCTAACATGTGATCAAGGATAATAACCACTAGTCTATTCTCTTGTTTTTTTTCCCATTAAGTGCATTACTCAGTCTCAGATCTTTCTACTTCAAGGGCAGGGTCAAAGCATCCAGCAATGAATAAAAGTACAAGCCCTAAACACCCTCAGCAAAGGGTCATCTCAGTGCTCACCTTTCCTCCACCAGTTGGGAGGAGGTAGATCTGTCAAGGGAGAAGGGGGCCAAAACAAGAGAGATGGACAGTTTCTTACCCCCACCCCAAGAAGGAATAGGTCTTGTTCCTGTCTTCCTTTTTCCAGCTGCAAGGAATGAAGGAAATATAAACAAAGAACATACATTTATGCACATGATCTCTAACTCCCTTGAGAATGGACATTCCAAGACAGAGGTCAATCCAGAGACAGAGTTTTTGTCCTTAAACGTAGAATGAGAGGTGAAGGTGAGGAATGTATCACAGTCCTGATCCCTTTCTCATAACACCACTTACTTACTCAGTCCTTGGCTCTATACTTGTGATCATGAGGTGGCCAATTTAATATCTCAAGGCCTTTATTAATGGCTCTGATGTCACCCTAAAAGCCCTTTTGATGTCAGCCCCTGTACCATTCTGTAAAATACCTGAAAAGTAATCCTTTTTTTTTTTTTTTACTTAAATTTCGTTGCAACAGATTTTATTTGGTCTTTGTCAGTATTATAAACCCTGGAGTTGTATGACCTGGGTTTAGTAGCCTAGGGTCATTAATTACTACCTGGGTTGATCTCTGTAAAATGATGAGTTTTTCCGAAGCTCAGTTTTAACAATTTTATAGCGATTGTACCCAGTCCATAAGGTTGAGTTAAACAATGAAATAGTAAATAAAAATAAATATAGGGGTGCCTGGGTGGCTCAGTTGGTTAAGCATCCAATTCTTGATTTTGGCTCAGGTCATGATCTCATGGTTCATGAATTAGAGCCCCACATTGAGTTTAGCACTGACAGCATGGAGCCTGCTTGGGAATCTCTCTCTCCCTTTCTCCCACTAATGTTCTCTTTCTCTCTCTCAAAAATAAATATATAAAAAAATAATAATAATAAATAAATAAATAATACATTTTAGAAATAAAATAATGTATGTTCCATCACATAGTTAAAGCTCAGTCAGTGCTGGATGCTCCTCCTCCTCTTCTTCCTTGCTCCGCCCTTACTTGGAATCTGGATTTCTTCTTCAACAGCCCTCTTATTTTGGAACTGAGTTTGCTAATTCTGCACCACCAAACATCTCAAGCTTTGGGTTAATTTAATTCTAGCTTGTTCATGCATCTTATGGTTCTCAATCAGAGCAGCGGTTTCCTCCTACAGTAACATGTCCCTGGACAGAGTATCAGTTGTGTAACGTGTGTAGTGTTCTAGATCTACACTGTGAATATGGAGTATATGCAGAGACAGACACATCTGGGAGCTGACTGACAGAATCAATAGATCCTTGGTTCCAATTCTGCTGGTAGTGGTGAGCCTGCACCAGCTTTCCAGAGTAGAGGACCAGGGAACTTCAGCTGAGTGCGAGTTAGGAAGATAACTGTGAGCCAGCAGCTCTTGCATTCTGGGGAATCCATCACCATTAAAAGTGGCCTTTTCTCCCTGGATGCATCGAAAGCCATTGCATGGCACCGCCTATCCTCCAGTCTGTCCCAAAGTATCCTTCCTTGTGATGTCCACTGTGTTTGTTTAAAACTCTTAAATTTCCTTTCCATCTCCCTCTGACCTCCTACTTCCTTGGGTCCCATTGCTGAAATAGTAAGTGTGCTCAGGCTGCATAATAAGACACCATAAACTGAGTTTCCTAAACAATACAAATTTATTTTCTCACAGTTCTGAGGGCCAGAGGTCCCAAATAAAGCTTTCACTTCTGGTGAGAGTTCTCTCCCTGACTTGCAGACCAGCTCCCTTCTGCTGTGTACTCACCTGGCCTTTCCTCTGCATGCACGTGGACAGAGACAGAGACAGAGACAGAGATAGAGACAGAGAGAGATACAAAGGGAGCTCTCTGCTGTTCTCCCTCTTCTTATAGGGACACCAGTCTTAACAGAATGGGGCTCTTACTTCACCCTAATTACTTCCTTGAAGGCCCCATCTCCAGATGGAGCCACATTGAGGTTTAGTGCTTCAACATATGGGTTCTGGGGGCACACAGTCAGTCCCTAACAGTGTGGTTTCTGTCTTGCAGCAGGACACTGCATTTATACAAGGCACCTTCCCAAGACTAGTTCATGATCTCTGTATTTTTTTGTCCTGGCATAATTCTAAGTCTTTCTTGGCCCTGCATGGTTATTATGCCACAGAACCTTTTTATTTGGAATTTCTTATCTGTGAAAGTTTTATCACAAAGGAGGAGCCCCCATAACGTATTCCTGCTAATTTACTTTTTTTCTATTTTCTCCATTTTAAGCACAATTCTTGATTTTCCCTTGGGTTTCCTTTTATGTACAACCCTGTTCATTGTTCAAAACCAGATGCTGAGGCCACCTTTGCTTTCTCTCAGTCCTGAATAAAGTGAGTGATTTAGTTAGACCTTCTTTGAGCTCACCCCCCTCTGTTCTCTTTAGCCTCTGTGAATAAACTACATTTAAAGAGAGACCCCCATTATATACACTTGAATTGTAATTTCTTTGTAAGCTCCATCTCTTGGCACAGTAGTGCAGGAACTTGACCAATCTGTAACAATATTCCTTAGTCTTTGGGATGAAGTAAGAGGTAATCGAAGGGAATATAAAGGACCCATGAAATTTCCCTAATTAAATCTCAGAGTCCAACACAGATCTTGAACTTGCCCTTCACTAGAAACTCAGGAATTCATCAGAAAGGTCAGTGAGGTGTCTGCACTGCTGGTTAACAGTCTCTCTCTTCACAACTGTTTTGGTCTTTTTTCCATGAGCATTTGTATCTCTCTGTAAAAGCTCTTTAACTGTAAATGTAAAGTAAGGCAAGCCTGTCTTGATGTATTTGCCTCTGGTTGTGGAGAGGTGTCTTCTGTAGGCAAGGTTTGTAGCAGTTAAGGACACTGGTTTCAAATGCTGCAATTACAACTTATTTGTCATGTGAACTTTGATCCAGTTAATGTAACTCTCCAGGCATTCATTTCTCATCTGGAGAATTGGTATAATGTCCATTTCATACCTAACCAGTAGCATTATTGTGAGAATTAAATCAGACAATGCATGTTAAACATCAGCACAGGATATGGCACATCATGAACATAAAATGAATTATTTCTCTTCTCCATTATCATGATCATCATCATCATCTCTGGAGAATACAAGATAATGAGAGACAAAGAAATTTTAAAGGAGCAGAGTATGGGGAGAAAGAAATCCTACCAAAGATAGCAAATTATATTGCTATGATCATAAATAATGATAGTTACTATTTATTGAGTACTTTTTTGTTACAGAGGTTAGAGATGAGCTTTATATACATTATTCATTTTAATTCTTATAATGAAAATCAGTTTCTGAAAAAAAATTTTAATGTTTTATTTAATTTTGAGAGAGACAGAGTCTGAGTGGGGGAGGGGCAGAGAGAGAGGGAGACCCAGAATCGGAAGCAGGCTCCAGGCTTTGAGCTGTCAGCATAGAGCCCAATGTGGGGGCTTGAACTCATGAACCTCGAGATCATGACCTGAGCTGAAGTTGGATGCTTAAATGACTGAGCCACCCAGATGCCCCAAAACTATATTTTATCTTCATTTTGCAAAAGTGGAAGTAAAGTTCAGAGAAGTTAAACATATTACTCAAGGACACACAGTAAGGAAATGAGTTTGTGCTTTCCACATTTCAACACTTACTTTCTTTTATCTGACATCATTGTCTATGGTCTTTTTATTTATCTATGCCAATTTTTTTAGGTGGAGAAAGATAGGATGAGGAGTAAATGGAGAAGAGAAGAAAGGGAGAAAACAGAGAAGGATAGGAGAAGAAAGGAGGTAAAATTATGGGATGACAAAAAGAAATGGATGGGGGGGTGTGTGGAAGGCTGGTACAAAGCAGGTTAACTTGTGGGGTTATCATGCTTCTTGTCTGTGAATTCCTGACAGTTTTATTCTGGTTCATTGACCAAATTGTAATGACACAATTAGGCATTAGGAGTACAGAGCTAAATTGGCACAGTCTTTCCTTCCTCTTTCTGACCCTGTAGACTGTGGCTGCCTAGCTGAATCCTGAAAAATGATCAGAGTGTAATAATGAAATCCAGATGACCACTCACAAACTTCTGTTAACGGTGGGACAGATTCTCAAAAGGAAGAAATTCAATGCAGGGTATGTAATCTGGGGGATGTGGTATAGGGGTGCAGGTTAAACTTTGTTTAACATCTAGTGAACATCAGTGACCCTCTAAGTTGAGTTTCAGGGTGAGTGAGGATTTTGGAAGGATTTTGTTTAAATACACCTGAAAAGTCTATAATCCTGGTATTGTGCTGAGTGTTTCCCTTATCAGTCATTTCATGTTTTTAAAGACTTTTGTTCCTTTCAAAGGAGAAAGTCTTATGTTGAATATAACAGATCCAAGTGGAGATGTTCAGGATGAAGTTCTTCCCTACCTTTTCTTCACTTCCCTCTGAATTATCTCCTTGAAATTTTTGTGGATCTTGAGAATTGTTTTACCACAGTAAGCACATCTTGTCCTTAGAGAAGTCACAGAAACTAGGCATGGTACAACTTTATTTTAACTCATTCATATGGACCTAAAGTAAGTGCTTTACTAGAACACAGTGCCCACAGTTAGGGAAGCTTGAACACTGTGACATTTTATTTATTGCCTGCATTTATTGATCAGTTGCTGGTCAGCCTTAGTAATTCCGTGCAGGAGTCTTTCTTTGTAGCATTTGGGAATCATGTGTTTTTAAATTCTAGATCCCAGAAAAAAACAGTGGAGAAATCAGAAACATGGAAAAAAGTATTCTGAAAGAATTAAAGCTTTAACTGTCAGGATAGAGACGTTATTGGTTTCAAGGAATCCATTGAATGCAAGTCAAAAGCAAGAACAGGAAAAGCTGACATATGCAGTCACATTTCTAGGTGACCTTTCTGGGAGCTGAGACAGGAAAGAAGTGGTTACAATGTATCAGTCTTGCTCGCAGCTGCAGTCATGGTGTCCTAAGCAGGTTTGTGGAACTGTCTGCTTCTCACAGGGGCTCATTCTTATAAACAAGCTGTATTAATATTAATAACTTTACATGCAGTATATACTATATACAAATCCTATGAGTGGTGTTCCAAGAAATAACAAGTTTTGTAGGCAAAATAGTCCTAAAATTAGCCTTTTTTTCAAATAATTCTGAGTAGTGCTGCTAACTTTTCCAGACGATCTGAATTGTAGACCATTAGAATATACCTAGTGATGTTTGCTTGTGTTTTCCAGCATCTAAACCTACAAATTCTTTAACAGAGAAGTGAGAAGAGAAAGGTGTGTACATTTTTGTGGAATACTCTGACATAAGATCTATTAGCAAATGCAATGTCAAGTTCAATGTCAAACCCAAAATGAAAGCATATATGAAAATGAGCTTATCAGAAGCATCATATATGCTAACTCCTAATAGAAAGATGTTTTTATTTTTTTATTTTTTTAATTTTTTTTATATTATATGAAATTTATTGTCAAATTAGTTTCCATACAACACCCAGTGCTCATCCCAAAAGATGAAAGCCCATCACCTACCCTCTTCAAAGCCCTCTTCAAAGCCCATCACCTACCCTCCCCTCAGTCCCGCCCCCCATCAACCCTCAGTTTGTTCTCAGTTTTTAAGAGTCTCTTATGCTTTGGCTCTCTCTCCCACTCTAACCTCTTTTTTTTCTTTTTTTCCCTTCCCCTCCCCCATGGGTTTCTGTTAAGTTTCTCAGGATCCACATAAGAGTGAAAACATATGGTATCTGTTTTTGAGAGAAATACTTTAATCTTTAGAGAAGAGACAATTTGATAGTAAATTCCAAGGGTGAAAATGCTGGAAAGTACCCATAGTGCTCTCCTGTATAAACTTTATCACTCTTTTCCTTCTATCTTTTATTTTAAAAAATTTCAGGGGTGCCTGGGTGGCTTAGTCTGTTAAGTGTCCAACCCTTAATTTCAAGTCAGGTCATGATCTCATGGTTTGTAAGATTGAGCCCCTCATCAGGCTCTGCACTGACAGCGTAGAGCTTGCTTGGGATTCTCTCTCTCTCAAAATAAATAAACATTAAAGGAAATTTCAAACCTATATAATAAAGTATAATATATGTCTGTATTCCCTTGATCTAGACGTACCAGTTGTCAATATTTTTACTGTAATTGCCGATCCTGCTCTACTGTTCAGTTCTTGTCTGTTTTTGCCTCCTGCCCTCCCTCCCTCCTTTCTTCCACCCTCCCTGTGTGCATGCACGCTTGCATACACACATACACAAACTTTCTCTCACTCATTCACTCTCTACACATGCTAGATCTATATTTAGATGGGTGCTAAACCATTTTAGACTTGCAGACACGATGATGACATTTCACCCACATATGCTGTGTACGTCCTAAGAACCAAGGACATTCTCCTACATTACTAAATACAATATTCATAGTTCAAAAACTGAACATTGATAGGATTATCTGAAATACTGTTCATACTCAAATTTTCCAATAATGTCCTTCACAACCATTTTTCTCTCCCCAGAACTAGTGTCTGGGAAATGAAGAATCACATACAGCCCTTAGTTGTTGTGTCTCCTTGAATATAGAAGAATATAAAAGTAATCCCAGCCTCTTTTTGTGTTTCTTTTCATGATACTGACATCTTTGAAGAGTCCAGGCCAATTTTGCAGACTTGTTCTCAACTTAAGTTTTGTCTGCTTGTTCCTGATTAGATTCAGGTTAAATTTTTAACAGAAAGAATACCTAGGTAGTGATATGTTTTAGTGCCTCATTTGGTGCCGCACATGATGTTATTTTATCCCATTATTGATAATGTTAACTCTGATTACTTGATTAAGGGTACTGTTTACTTCTCTATATTTTTTTTATATGAAATTTTTTGACAAATTGGTTTCCATACAACACCCAGTGCTCATCCCAAAAGGTGCCCTCCTCAATACCCATCACCCACCCTCTCCTCCCTCCCACCCCCCATCAACCCTCAGTTTGTTCTCAGTTTTTAACAGTCTCTTATGCTTTGGCTCTCTCCCACTCTAACCTCTTTTTTTTTTCCTTCCCCTCCCCCCATGGGTTCTTGTTAAGTTTCTCAGGATCCACATAAGAGTGAAACCATATGGTATCTGTCTTTCTCTGTATGGCTTATTTCACTTAGCATCACACTCTCCAGTTCCATCCACGTTGCTACAAAAGGCCATATTTCATTTTTTCTCATTGCCACGTAGAATTCCATTGTGTATATAAACCACAATTTCTTTATCCATTCATCAGTTGATGGACATTTAGGCTCTTTCCGTCATTTGGCTATTGTTGAGAGTGCTGCTATGAACATTGGGGTACAAGTGGCCCTATGCATCAGTACTCCTGTATCCCTTGGATAAATTCCTAGCAGTGCTATTGCTGGGTCATAGGGTAGGTCTATTTTTAATTTTCTGAGGAACCTCCACACTGCTTTCCAGAGCGGCTGCACCAATTTGCATTCCCACCAACAGTGCAAGAGGGTTCCCGTTTCTCCACATCCTCTCCGGCATCTATAGTCTCCTGATTTGTTCATTCTGGCCACTCTGACTGGCGTGAGGTGATACCTGAGTGTGGTTTTGATTTGTATTTCCCTGATAAGGAGCTACGCTGAACATCTTTTCATGTGCCTGTTGGCCATCCGGATGTCTTCTTTAGAGAAGTGTCTATTCATGTTTTCTGCCCATTTCTTCACTGGGTTATTTGTTTTTCGGGTGTGGAGTTTGGTGAGCTCTTACCAGATTTTGGATACTAGCCCTTTGTCTGATATGTCATTTGCGAATATCTTTTCCCATTCCGTTGGTTGCCTTTTAGTTTCGTTGTTTGTTTCCTTTGCTGTGCAGAAGCTTTTTATCTTCATAAGGTCCCAGTAATTCACTTTTGCTTTTAATTCCCTTGCCTTTGGGGATGTGTCGAGTAAGAGATTGCGACGGCTGAGGTCAGAGAGGTCTTTTCCTGCTTTCTCCTCTAAGGTTTTGATGGTTTCCTGTCTCACATTTAGGTCCTTTATCCATTTTGAGTTTATTTTTGTGAATGGTGTGAGAAAGTGGTCTAGTTTCAACCTTCTGCATGTGGCTGTCCAGTTCTCCCAGCACCATTTGTTAAAGAGGCTGTCTTTTGTCCATTGGATGTTCTTTCCTGCTTTGTCAAAGATGAGTTGGCCATACGTTTGTGGGTCTAGTTCTGGAGTTTCTATTCTATTCCATTGGTCTATGTGTCTGTTTTTGTGCCAATACCATGCTGTCTTGATGATGACAGCTTTGTAGTAGAGGCTAAAGTCTGGGATTGTGATGCCTCCTGCTTTGGTCTTCTTCTTCAAAATTCCTTTGGCTATTCGGGGCCTTTTGTGGTTCCATAGGAATTTTAGGATTGCTTGTTCTAGTTTCGAGAAGAATGCTGGTGCAATTTTGATTGGGATTGCATTGAATGTGTAGATAGCTTTGGGTAGTATTGACATTTTGACAATATTTATTTTTCCAATCCATGAGCAGGGAATGTCTTTCCATTTCTTTAAATCTTCTTCAATTTCCTTCACAAGCTTTCTATAGTTTTCAGCATACAGATCCTTTACATCTTTGGTTAGATTTATTCCTAGGTATTTTATGCTTCTTGGTGCAATTGTGAATGGGATCAGTTTCTTTATTTGTCTTTCTGTTGCTTCATTGTTAGTGTATAAGAATGCAACTGATTTCTGTACATTGATTTTGTATCCTGCAACTTTGCTGAATTCATGTATCAGTTCTAGCAGACTTTTGGTGGAGTCTATCGGATTTTCCATGTATAATATCATGTCATCTGCAAAAAGCGAAAGCTTGACTTCATCTTTGCCAATTTTGATGTCTTTGATTTCCTTTTGTTGTCTGATTGCTGATGCTAGAACTTCCAGCACTATGTTAAACAACAGCGGTGAGAGTGGGCATCCCTGTCGTGTTCCTGATCTCAGGGAAAAAGCTCTCAGTTTTTCCCCATTGAGGATGATGTTAGCTGTGGGCTTTTCATAAATGGCTTTGATGATGTTTAAGTATGTTCCTTCTATCCCGACTTTCTCAAGGGTTTTTATTAAGAAAGGGTGCTGGATTTTGTCAAAGGCTTTTCTGCATCGATTGACAGGATCATATGGTTCTTCTCTCTTTTTTTGGTTAATGTGATGTATCACGTTGATTGATTTGCGAATGTTGAACCAGCCCTGCATCCCAGGAATGAATCCCACTTGATCATGGTGAATCATTCTTTTTATATGCCGTTGAATTTGATTTGCTAGTATCTTATTGAGAATTTTTGCATCCATATTCATCAGGGATATTGGCCTGTAGTTCTCTTTTTTTACTGGGTCTCTGTCTGGTTTAGGAATCAAAGTAATACTGGCTTCATAGAATGAGTCTGGAAGTTTTCCTTCCCTTTCTATTTCTTGGAATAGCTTGAGAAGGATAGGTATTATCTCTGCTTTAAACGTCTGGTAGAACTCCCCTGGGAAGCCATCTGGTCCTGGACTCTTATTTGTTGGGAGATTTTTGATAACCGATTCAATTTCTTCGCTGGTTATGGGTCTGTTCAAGCTTTCTATTTCCTCCTGATTGAGTTTTGGGAGTGTGTGGGTGTTCAGGAATTTGTCCATTTCTTCCAGGTTGTCCAATTTGTTGGCATATAATTTTTCATAGTATTCACTGATAATTGTTTGTATCTCTGAGGGATTGGTTGTAATAATTTCATTTTCATTCATGATTTTATCTATTTGGGTCATCTCCCTTTTCTTTTTGAGAAGCCTGGCTAGAGGTTTGTCAATTTTGTTTATTTTTTCAAAAAACCAACTCTTGGTTTCATTGATCTGCTCTACAGTTTTTTTAGATTCTATATTGTTTATTTCTGCTCTGATCTTTATTATTTCTCTTCTTCTGCTGGGTTTAGGCTGCCTTTGCTGTTCTGCTTCTAGTTCCTTTAGGTGTGCTGTTAGATTTTGTATTTGGGATTTTTCTTGTTTCTTGAGATAGGCTTGGATTGCGATGTATTTTCCTCTCAGGACTGCCTTTGCTGCATCCCAAAGCGTTTGGATTGTTGTATTTTCAGTTTCGTTTGTTTCCATATATTTTTTTATTTCTTCTCTAATTGCCTGGTTGACCCACTAATTCGTTAGTAGGGTGTTCTTTAACCTCCATGCTTTTGGAGGTTTTCCAGACTTTTTTCTATGGTTGATTTCAAGCTTCATAGCATTGTGGTCTGAAAGTATGCATGGTATAATTTCAATTCTTGTAAACTTATGAAGGGCTGTTTAGTGACCCAGTATGTGATCTGTCTTGGAGAATGTTCCATGTGCACTCGAGAAGAAAGTATATTCTGTTGCTTTGGGATGCAGAGTTCTAAATATATCTGTCAAGTCCATCTGATCCATTGTCTCATTCAGGGCCCTTGTTTCTTTATTGACCGTGTGTCTAGATGATCTATCCATTTCTGTAAGTGGGGTGTTAAAGTCCCCTGCAATGACCACATTCTTATCAAAAAGGTTGCTTATTTTTATGAGTAATTGTTTTATATATTTGGGGGCTCCGGTATTCGGCGCATAGACATTTATAATTGTTAGCTCTTCCTGATGGATAGACCCTGTAACTATTATATAATGTCCTTCTTCATCTCTTGTTACAGCCTTTAATTTAAAGTCTAGTTTGTCTGATATAAGTATGGCTACTCCAGCTTTCTTTTGGCTTCCAGTCGCATGATAAATAGTTCTCCATCCCCTCACTCTCAATCTAAAGGTGTCCTCAGGTCTAAAATGAGTCTCTTGTAGACAGCAAATAGATGGGTCTTGTTTTTTTATCCATTCTGATACCCTATGTCTTTTGGTTGGCGCATTTAATCCATTTACATTCAGTGTTATTATAGAAAGATACGGGTTTAGAGTCATTGTGATGTCTGTATGTTTTATGCTTGTAGTGATGTCTCTGGGACTTTGTCTCACAGGGTCCCCCTTAGGATCTCTTGTAGGGCTGGTTTAGTGGTGACAAATTCCTTCAGTTTTTGTTTGTTTGGGAAGACCTTTATCTCTCCTTCTATTCTAAATGACAGTCTTGCTGGATAAAGGATTCTCGGCTGCATATTTTTTCTGTCTAGCACCCTGAAAATCTCGTGCCAATTCTTTCTGGCCTGCCAAGTTTCAAAAGAGAGATCAGTCATGAGTCTTATAGGTCTCCCTTTATATGTGAGGGCACGTTTACCCCTTGCTGCTTTCAGAATTTTCTCTTTATCCTTGTATTTTGCCAGTTTCACTATGATATGTCGTGCAGAAGATCGATTCAAGTTACGTCTGAAGGGAGTTCTCTGTGCCTCTTGGATTTCAATGCCTTTTTCCTTCCCCAGTTCAGGGAAGTTCTCAGCTATTATTTCTTCAAGTACCCCTTCAGCACCTTTCCCTCTCTTTTCCTCCTCTGGGATACCAATTATGCATATATTATTTCTTTTTAGTGTATCACTTAGTTCTCTAATTTTCCCCTCATACTCCTGGATTTTTTTCTCTCTCTTTTTCTCAGCTTCCTCTTTTCTCATAACTTTATCTTCTAGTTCACCTATTCTCTCCTCTGCCTCTTCAATCAGAGCCGTGGTGGTTTCCATTTTGTTTTGCATTTCATTTAAAGCGTTTTTCAGCTCCTCGTGACTGTTCCTTAGTCCTTTGATCTCTGTAGCAAGAGATTCTCTGCTGTCCTCTATACTGTTTTCGAGCCCAGCGATTAATTTTATGACTATTCTAAATTCACTTTCTGTTATATTATTTAAATCCTTTTTGATCAGCTCATTAGCTGTTGTTATTTCCTGGAGATTCTTCTGAGGGGAATTCTTCCACTTGGTCATTTTGGATAGTCCCTGGCGTGGTGAGGACCTGCAGGGCACTTCCCCTGTGCTGTGGTGTATAACTGGAGTGGGTGGGCGGGGCCGCAGTCAGACCTGATGTCTGCCCCCAGCCCACCGCTGGGGCCACAGTCAGACTGGTGTGTGCCTTCTCTTCCCCTCTCCTAGGGGCGGGATTCACTGTGGGGTGGTGTGGCCTCCTGGGCTACTTGCACCCTGCCAGGCTTGTGATGCTGGGGATCTGGCGTATTAGCTGGGGTGGGTAGGCAAGGTGAACGGGCTTAGCTCGCTTCTCCTTAGGTGATCCACTTCAGGAGGGGCCCTGTGGCAGCGGGAGGGAGTCAGATCTGCTGCCGGAGATTTGGCTCCACAGAAGCACAGAGTTGGGTGTTTGCGCGGAGCGAGCAAGTTCCCTGGCAGGAACTGGTTCCCTTTGGGATTTGGCTGGGGGATGGGTGGGGGAGATGGTGCTGGCGAGCGCCTTTGTTCCCCGCCAAACTGAGCTCTGTTGTCCGGGGGCTCAGCAGCTCTCCCTCCCTTTGTCCTCCAGCCTTCCCGCTTTCTGAGCAGAGCTGCTAACTTATGTCCTCCCAGACGCTAAGTCGCGCTTGCTGTCGGAACACAGTCCGTCAGGCCACTCCGCTTTGGCCAGCCAGACTCGGGGACTCTGCTTGGCCGGCGAGCCGCCCCTCCGCCCCGGCTCCCTCCCGCCAGTCTGTGGAGCGCGCACCGCCTCTCCGCCCTTCCTACCCTCTTCCGTGGGCCTCTCGTCTGCGCTTGGCTCTGGCGACTCCGTTCTGCTAATCCTCTGGCGGTTTTCTGGGTTATTTAGGCAGGTGTAGGTGGAATCTAAGTGATCAGCAGGACGCGCGGTGAGCCCAGCGTCCTCCTACGCCGCCATCTTGACTAGAATCCCCCAGAAAGATATTTTTAATGCACCTTAATTCAAACAACATCACTGTAAAATGAGATATGTAAAATGAGATGTAAAATTTGTAATATTTATCACCAAATAGAGATAGAGACTACTGGACAGGGCAATTAATGTCTTTCTGCTTTAACAAATTTAATTTTAGTATTTCTAAGTTCTCAAATATTTGTGTGTTATTGAAAAATATAATTTTGTCACAATATATTGATTCATAGTAATAGTAAAACCATGCATTTATTACTAGGTCCTAATTTTTACAGAAAACCTATGAAAATTTTAGTATAACTCTGTCACAATAAATTACTGATTATGTACTGATAAATTTTTTTTGCTTGAAACGTTAGTATTCAACCTTTCTGGGTCTTGCCAGATTTTCTGTGGCTGATATCAGCTGCCCTTTTTAGACAGGGATGGGTCCCCCTATTTGCCTCAGTCCCAAAGTAAACTATTTAAGTTTGCTATATTTCTTGTCTGACTCATCTGAACATCAGATCAGATTTGACAATTTGTGAAATAATAAGAAATATATTTATATAGGTCTCTGCCCTTGGCACAGAGCTCCTAAAACTTTTGTAATTTACCAAGTGATAAAAGCACTAGGAACACTTTTTTTTAATATGAAATTTATTGTCAAATTGGTTTCCATAAGGAACAGTTTTTTTGTTTGTTTTAATATTTGGTCTTTGATCAAGGTTCCTGACACAGGACTCTGAAATCCCTTGGAATTTCCTAGGTGATAGGAATGTGTTTTATTCTAATAAGGCAACTATAATAAGGCTGACTCTAAGGTTAGCTCCTGGATGGCTTCTGGATGGGAGTCTGTTCACCAGAGAGACCAAACCATGAAGATAAGCTTGGAATTTTCAGCCCCATCCCACATTCTCCAGACGGGGAGAGGGGCTGGAAATGGAGTTAATAATAGGTCATGCTCATGTGAGGAGGTCTCCATGAAAATCCCAATAGCAAGGATCTTGGAGAGCTTCCAGGCTGGTGAACACATCCACATAGTGGGAGGTGAAATACCCCAACTCCAGGGGATAGAAGCTTCTGCAAGTGAGACCTTTACAGACTTAACCTTAAGTACCTTCATCTGGCTGTTCATCTGCATTCTTTATTATATATTTTATAATATAATAAACTGGTAAATGTAAGTGTTTTCCTAGGCTCTATTAACTATTCTGGAAAATTTTGAATCTAAGAGGGAGGAGGCCATGGGAGCCTCTGACTCACAGCCAAGTCAGGCAGAAGTTGTGGATAACCTGGGGACCCACAGTCACCCACAGTGACTAGCACTTGAAGTGGGTGGTGGTGTCCTGGGACAGAGACCTTCACTTGTGGGATCTGACACTGACTCCAGGTAGACAACATCAGAATTGAGGGAAATAGAAGGACACCAGCTGGTGTCATAGAGAACTGCTTGGTGTGAAGAATGTGCACACAGCTGGTGTCAGAATTGCTGAGTGTGTGAGCGGTGTAAGAGAAAAGGAGACTGGTTTTCATGACACAACTCCTCCTCTGATAAGCCCTCTTTATCCGCACAACCCACACTCCAGATATTAAGAACATATTATCTCATCAGGGTCTGTTTAGAGGTTCACATAGTTTGTACCTCCTCAAGTGTTCTCTGTGTCTTTCCATGACCTCCCAGCTCCTCAAGGCTCTCCATTCTTGTTCCCACTCCAGAGGTCTTTACTCAGCTTTTCCCTTGTCTTCCCCCTCTGGTGAAATGGGTTCTCTTCTCCTAGGCCTCTGTTATTTAAAGGGAAAAAGTAATTTATACCAAAGTATCAGTGCAGTGGTTCCCAGCCATGACCACATTAGCAACACCTGTATTCCTTTTCAAACTTATCCATGCTGAGCTCCATCCCAAACAATTAAATAAAAATCTATGGGCATGGAGTGCAAACACCAAAAGTTCTAGAAGCCTCTGAGGTGATTCTCCTATGTGGTCAGCACTGAGAACCACTGTGGTAATGGCTCATGTGGGACCACACAACGTATTTGAATATGAACTGAGGCTCTCAACATCTAAATCCAGAGAAGGACTTTGGTGGGACAGTCTCTGGCGAAGAGTTTATTGACCAAAGGTCTGGGCTGAGATGGAGGAAGGAGGTTCTTCTAATCCTCACCAATCAGGGCTTGCTCAGGGAAGTGTGTGGTGAGGAGCAGGTCCTTGCTGTCAGCTTCTCTTCTCTCTGACTAAGATGAGGAAGAACACAAGAGGGCAGCAACACACTAAGAACGTGTTGGTGAAGGTTGAAGGATGAAGGTTTGCTGTGTGAGGGACACATTTTCTGAAGCCATATCCTGTAGTAAAGACAGCAGGGGTATATGGCATACCTTGCCCTTGTCTCCTCTGAATTGGTCTACATATATGTGTCCTTGTAAAAATAGTTTCTGTTTGGTCCTGACTTTTAGCCATAAAGAGACTTCCAGAAATGCTCAACTTCCTAATCCTGTGCTTGACACACAATTATTCTTTCGTTTTAATTTGTATCTATAACCAGCATCATCAATGGATTGTGACCGTGTGGGGGGTCTGATTGACCAATATGAAAGACTCTCTTCCATCAAGTGAAGACATAGACATAATAATTAGTGACCAGAGAATCACCACTCCCATCTCTCGTGGGATATGTTCTTATTTCTGCTACCATTGCTATAATTATTTGGGTTTTTTTGTGTGTGTGCTTTTGCCTAACTAAGATTGGGAGCCCTATTTGTGAGCCCTAAAAAAGTGTCTCCTTATCTGTCATCTCATCCACCAGAACGCAAGCTTCAGGAAGTGGGGACATGTTTATCTGGTCCACACTGCATGCCCAGGACCCAGCCAGTGACAGTACCTGGTGGGCACCCACATATCCTGTGAATGAATGATTGAGGTGTCGGCTCTGGAGCTTTTCCCTTCTATGAATCAAGAAAATCAGCTGCAGAAGTAAAATTTCTCAATCGTTTGTTTTCTTATTCCTATTTAGTTAAGATCATTACATTTGAGGCACCTTTGTTTACTCCTATACAAAGCTTCTCCTTTGTTTCTGAGAAGGATTTCTCTCTTGTCTTGTTTGAACTGTACATTTAAGAAGCCAGACTTTATCAAACTCCCCTTGTTTCACTCAGAGTTTTGTGATCCTTCCATGTTTAATTCATGCTGAAGTTTTATAGGCTTCTATCAGCCAAGAGCTGAAATCTAAAGTACCTGGATCAAAAATCCTTTAAAGAATATTATGACAGACTAGCAGTGACCATGATGTTCATATACCATGAAAGTAATTTCATACTTTATTCCCTATGCAGGTTTTCTAACGCTATCTTCATATTTGTATGAGATGTAAAACTAGGATTACTTCTTCCCTTTGCCTCTTTACTTCAATCCTATGAATATTTTTTCCATCAGAAACAAATCTCATTTTAACTGAGACCTATGCCTCAGAGTACTTAATGGCCTGCCCATCACTGACTGAATCTCTCACAATTTCTAAGCTGGTGAGTTGTGATGCTATAAACAAAATCTCATGTGGAATATTCCATGCACTACTCAAGGTATCTGCTTTATTATCCTCTGGATTTCCTTAAATAAATGCTTGGTTTAAAAAATGCATGTATCACATTTTATTTGAATGTCTTGCCATCTTGCCAAAAGAACTAGAGGGTCAAACTGTATCATTGAGGTTCTCTTCAACTTACCAATTATTTTAATCAAGGTATCCTTTTTCTAATTGCTTTAGTCCTAATATGTTTTTAAAGAAAACTGCCAACAGCTTGCTAGTTATTCTCCTAAGAATTATTTGTGTTGCTTCTAATTAATAACAAAAGCAAGGAAAGTGGCTCAATAAGACTGTGAGTGTTGATGAGGTGCAAACATTTCAAGGACTACACCAGTGCTTATAAATTGAGACACCATTCATTAGGGAGTTAATCTTTATAAACAGCTTCAGAATTCTGTGAACCTTGGGTGGAATCAACAATTTCATTTACTGTAAGATGCTGTTTGATGGGGTGTTGAATACAAAAGATCAATACCTAATGGGATTCTACTTCAGGGTGGGACCCCGACAGTTTATTTGGATGAGGATTTAATGCAGTTGTAATCCTTCTTGTGAATGACATTTATTAAATGCCATTTAAAGCTACCTAACTGTGATCTAGGACATAGCTTTAAAAATTGACATAAATTTGAAACTTCTAATGAGTTTGTAAATATTTCTTCTGAAATCTGCATTCAACCTATTTTTCAGGATGGAAAAATAGCTTGAGAGCTAAAGTTACTCTGTTGGGGTCCTTATAAAATTGCTCATTTCTAAGTTCATAAAATGGACACTGGTAATGGTTGCACAACATTGTGAATATGTTTAAAGCCATAGAATCATACATTTGAAACTGATTAAAATGGTAGATTTTACCACAATAACAAAAAGGACAATAGTCACAGATAATAATATAAAAGTCTAACAAGAACAGAACTAGGAGAACTTGGGCAAAACCAATCAAGAAAAAAGAGAAAAGATATGAAAAGAAAAGTGCCAAATAAAAAAGGGAAAATTACTATAGATATAACAGAGATTTTAAAGATTATAGTAACATTGTTTGGATTTGGGTTTGAATCAAATGCCTATTAAAAGATATTTTAGGGGTGCCTGGGTGACTCAGTTAGTTAAGCATCTGACTTCAGCTCAGGCCATGATCTTCCGGTTCATGAGTTCGTGCCCTGTGTAGGGCTCTGTGTTGAGCCTAGAGCCTGCTTTGGATTCTGTGTCTCCCTCTCTTTCTCTGCTGCTCTCCTGCTCATGCTTTCTCTCTCTCTCTCTCTCTCTCTCTCTCTCTCTCTCATCTCAAAAATAAATAACAAACATTAAAACAATTTTTAAATGTTTTAAAACAAGTGGGTGTAACTAAAGACCAATTAGTATTAAAAATTTTTAGTAACTATTGTTAATTGTGTCAAAAGTGTTATTGATGTAGTGGTTATATATTTTGAGGTCTCATTTTTTAGTAATAAAATCTAACATTGAAGGAGATGTTTTTATTTATTTTATTTATTTTTTGTTTATTTTTGAGAAGTGTGGATTTTCCTTATACAGTAAAAGGGATTCTATAGATGTGTTTAAGTATTTTGAGGTGGGAGATTACCCTGGAGTATACAAGTGGACACTGCAAATGCTCAAGTGTCTTCATAGGAGGAAGGCAGAGGAGGGTTTATGATAGAGGAGCAAGTGACCTGGAGATGAGCAGAGGGAGGTATTTTTTTTAAGGGATACTCTACTGCCTTTGAGGATGGGAGTCAATAAATGCACCTCCAGAAACTGGAAAAGGAAAGGAGATGGATTCTACCATAGAGTCTCTGGAGGGAGGGAGTCTCCACCAACAGCTGAAACTGATTTTGGACCTCTGGTCGAGAGAACTGGGGCAGGGTAATTGTTTTGTTTTAAGCCACCTTGTGTGTGGTAATTTGTTACAGTGGCTAGAACATCAGCCTAGCTCTTCCTCTTATGAGCAGGATTGGGGAAGTGCACTGGAAGGCTTGGTGTTCGGGGTGTCCATCAGCACTTGAAGGTGAGCATCACTTTTGCTTAACTCTTTACAGGTAGAGATTGTACAACTGACCAGCAGGTATGTTATGGTGGTTCCCGTCTTAACTACAGAGTCTGTTTACAGGTTCCATTTTGTTATTTTGCCTGATCCCTGTTCTCCAAATATGCCTTCCAGATATACTTTTGTACGGATACTTGTAACGAATGAACACTTTCCACCAATTGTACTGAAAATTCTGGTAACCAGAGTTGATACAAACAAACAGCCTCTTCTGAAGAGTGATCTGTCTACATGACTTAATTCCTTAGGTACATGCTGCTGAGTCTTTATTACAGTAACTTCAAGTCCTTTTCTATCCACTAAAGAAATACTGAGGCCACCATGTAAAATCAACCGTGAAGGCATCTCTTCTGAAGCAATAGAAATGTCTTTTCCAGTGATAATACATTGCAAATCTTCAACACTTTCTGTTAAGTGTTTCTGTTTTAGCTGGTTTGAATCATCACTACAGTGCTCTGGGTTCTCTGGAAAGAGCTACCTTGTATCAAAGCATCATCTCCCAGCAAGGTTCTTGCTGCATCAGCCATGATGCCAGACTGTTCTGTTCTGCATACAATGCTCTTGCTAGCTTTCTGTTCATCATCATTGACTTCCAGAGACTTTTCCTTCTCTGAATAAAAAAAGTGAATCATTTGTTTGTTTTGTTGGTACGACTGGATTTTGAGTGTGGTTTTGAATATGCCACTTGAGTGATTTTTATTAGAGTGACTGTCTTTGGGTCTTTTTGTTGAAAATGGTGATGCCATCTGATCATCCAGGTCTTCTGGTTACTCTTAACAACCCCCATCTTTTTTTTTTTTTTTTGATAATCCTACATATTCTAGCCAAAAAGCTTCAAAATTTTTTCTTTTCACAGCAGAATTTCTCTTTTGAATTTTGCCTTCCACTAAAGGTTCAGGAACAAATGATCCACTTTTGTCTTTGTAGTTTGTAAAAATGATGAAATTGCCTGCTTAAAAATTTTGCCTTTCACTTCTTCTCATCTAGAATTCATCTTGGAGAAACATGTATCATTGCCTTTCCCTTAGGTAATAGGATATTCTTCCTTGTTTTGCGGGTTAAGGAAGAGGAAAAGAAAGGGACGTGTATAACAGTGGAATCTGAGGTCATGATGCACAATGGTTATCTGTGGGTAAAGGCTCACTGTAGCTTTCCCAAAGGTGACAGTTAAGCCTGTCACATTTAACACAAATGAATCTATCAAGTTTTATACTGTTTTCCATGCAGATGTGTATATGAACATGCATTTTGAGAGTGCAATTTTGATAATTTGTCCTTAGCATATAGTTTCCCCAGGGTTCTCTTTCTTTCTAGAAGACAGTTCTACCCATCCAGGGGCCATCTGACAAAAGTGGGGATGTACTTGGGAATAACTAATTGTGTTTTTCTAGCCAAAGTCCTTTTGGGTACAAGAGATATTTGACAAAAGGATACAGAAACCTCACTGAAATAAAATGCATGGAGATAGTTCATGCAAATCGTGACTGCACAGTGCTATGCCATCAGTTGCCAAGACAGGTAGTCTTCTTCTCTCCTGCCCTCACTGTTTCTTGGATCACAGGCTCTCAAGCACCTAAATTGCCTCTTTCTTGATGTTGCTGCATTCTCTTTTCCTGAAGATTAGTGTCCTCTGTTTACACATCTGTCTGTACCAAAACAATGAGCCTAGAGTCACAAGACCCTTCGCTTCAATTACGTCCTACCCACTGAGTACAGCTGGGATATCTCTTAATTTAAATTCCTGAGGAAATGTTTTGATCATGTGCTGGCTAGATGGATTGCCTGGTCTTGGATCTAGTGTGTCCTATTGATCTGGTCAATCACAGCAATCCTACAATGAATAATGTGTGCTTTGGATTGCGTCAGCAGTGAGAACGGGGCAGGCATGTTTATAGATTAGAAGAAGTCACAGTAATGTGACTGGCTAAATATGTAAGTGGTTTTGAGAAGACCAACTTTTATATAGACCAAATGACCCTTCGTGTTTAATATATAAATAAAGTCAGCTGTGTGCATTAGGAAAAATACCTCATCATACCTTTAATTCACTTTGACTGACTGACATTTTAGGACCTTTCAATTTTATTAAATTGTCCAGGACATCTCTATTTTTCTTCCAATTTTATTATTGTCTTTCTTTCTGCCTGGTTCCTGGCCCTCATTTTATCTCTCTTGTAGATACCACTGTAACCCCTTTGGCTAGAAGATAGGTCTTTTGGCTTTTCTGGACCCTTGATGTCTTTCCAGATTTCCCCCAACTCTTTCCTTGCTGAGTGCCTCAGAAACGCTATCCCACTTTAACTTAGGTGTTTACATCTAAACTCCATTACTAGATATGTTGGTGAGTATTTCGACCCCATTTGAGGTGCTGTTTGAATGTTTACCTTACTTATGTGATTCTTCAATTTATCTCTTAGAAGAATGGATGGGAACTTTTTCTTGGCACAGCGGTTGGTTTCTTATGTTGGTTATACTTCAAAAATAGAAGATATATTATTTTGTGAAACATGAATGAAAACTAAATTAACACTTAGCTAGGCAGGCAGCAAATGGGACTATTGCAGTGAGAAATCCAGGTCAGCAGTCATCTTGTTGTAAGGGCATCCTTTCACGGAGGACATCTCTTCAGGCTAACGATATTAGTTAATTACACTTATAAATTCCTTGTGTTCAGATTTTTGACATTTTATCTTGGCTACCTTTGAGGCCTATATTAGATTCTTATTTGAGGTGCACAAAAATCAATCACTTCAAAATTATATTGCAAGCTTCCTGACAAATTCACCATTGGTCTTTCCATCCAAGGAGGGTTTAATAATAAGTCTGAGTCTCTTAAAGGCAATATCACAGGGCTGATCTCTCCCTCTCCTGTCTGAGATCTATGCCCTGACACAGGATATTGTGTCACATCCTAACCCCAGCACACTGAGCAATTATTCCATTTGTACAGCATCCTGAATGAATCACTTCATCAGCCTCTAGAGTCAGAGGTATGAGCAGAATTACTTATGGATGTTTCAGCGTTCACCCATCCTGCACAAAATGATTTAAACTGGACTTGAGGGTAATATTTTGAGACTGGTAGGAGTAATGATGAGGTGTCTTGTACCTTCCTGGGGTTGTCTTTTCCTACCTGTGCTCAGAGCACGGTGGGTCAGGTGAGACAAGGAAAATAAATAGCAATGTCACCTTGGTGACCCATTTGATCTCTTAAAGCTCAGTGAAATCAAAGTGTTCCATAGGATTAACAGTCCCTCTCTCAGGCATTGGGTTGCTTGGTGTATTGTGATTGGTTGCAAAGTGCATCACCGGAATTTGTTACAGATGACATTTAAAATGGTATGGTTTGGGAGGTAATTTTGTTTTTAAAGAGTGAATTCCAAGCTGTTCCTGTAACCTGCCCCTCTCAGGGCACTGAAGCATGCTTTCATGAGTAAAAGACCAGAGGGCATCTGTGCTGCCAGCACAAAGCACCACAAACTGGGTGGATTAAAATCATAGAACTGCATTCTCCCCTGGTTCTGGGACCAGAAGTCCAGAATCAGGACTTGGTGGTGCCAGGCTCCCTTCCAAGGGTCTAGGCTCCAGTCTGGTGAATCAGGAATCCCAAATCCCAGCAGTAACATCAACAATGTGGACTATCCAAGCACTTGAGAAGAATTAGATTACATGAATTGTTTGCTTTTATGAAGACATCACAGATGTCTCTTGAAAAATCAAATATTGCAGGTAGTTGAGGACATTATCGCCTCTGGCTTACAGGCTGCTTTTCCGGCGTCCTTCATTTGGCTTTTGAGACCCAACTGCCATGGGTTTTAGACGGACATGACTGAAAGGATCCCAAGTCACTGGGATCTACCCCATGTTCAAGCTCCAGGAAGGGCATTTGGCTTAGGACCCATTCATAAGGCGGAGACTCCCACTCGCAGTAGTTTTTGTTCTGAATCTAACTCCTAGTATGGTTGACCACATGGGTTTTCTTCTGTTGGTAAACTTGGAGGAATTGCCTAATTTTATTTAAAACTCTCAACAAAGTTCAGCACTGCTTTCTTCATCAGGGCGGCCGTTGGGCCTCGGGCGGTGGCGGGAGGTGATCCAGTGACCATGTCGTTTCGGTTCGGCCTCGGTCGGGCAATGGACACCTGGCGTGGCGGGTCCAGAGGGTGTGAGGCTGCACCTGCTCCTCTTCCGGGGAGCCCCTAGGTCCTTGGACCCACCACCCCTCGGTTCAACCCCGGTCCCGCCCGGTCCTGCGCTGCCCCAGCCCGGTCCGGCAGACCCTACATCAGTCACGAGGCCTGTCCGTCCAGCAGCCAGGTAACTGTGGTCACCAGCGCTTCGGGGAGGCAGAGAGCTGTGGATTCGAGGACGTGGGTCGTACAGTGCATGTGGCCGGCTGACCTTGCACCCACAAGGAGTGCATACGCCCCCGCCCGGTGAATCCCCACTGTTGGGCCTGAAGGCCACGCAGCACAGGGGACAAGGTGTCAGGGGGCCATCGAGCAGTGGATCCTGCACCAAAATCTGAACTCGAACTTTCTGCGTTTGTTGATGCAGAAAATCAGATGGCTTTCACAAGAGCAAGTAAAATGGGAGGGTGACTGCAGTTTTTAACCGTGAGTTTATTCTTTGAAGAATAAAACACTAAATGCAAGATAGTGGACATGTCCCCCACCCCATCCCCCACGTTGAGTGCCGGGGTGTGACTGTAGACACCCAGTCAGAGAGGATGAGAGGCAGGTGTGCCACCCAATGCCCAGTGCATGGCAGGCCTGGAAGTGCACACCCCCTGCCAGGCTGACCCCTGGGCACCCTATGTGCCTGTCAGAGTAAAGGCCACTTCACGGCATAAGTGGCCTCTGGCTGCTCTCCAGAGTCCTGGGGACCTCAGGCCACACTGGTGTAACTGCAAACCCTGGGTTTATAGATTACACGCAAGCATAAGATAGGTTCTGAAGAAAGTATTTCCTTATATAAAATTTAAAAAAAAATTTTTTTTTTGAGTGCTGTTCCAAATGACAAGATCTCAAGATGATTTTGGTGAGGTCCAAGCAGCCTTTTATGAGAGGTGGTGTTAGTCCCTTTCATCACGCTTTACGTTGGGCCTCAAGGTTTCCTTGTACAGATTTTGGTTTGGAGGCTAAGGTTATGGGCACAGCTCTGTCACCTGTCACCTCTGTCACTTCCTCTTGAAGCTTGTTTCCTCACCAGTCACAGCAATGACAGCCCCTCTCTCACACAGTCACTGTGAGGATAGTGGCAGGGTCCCTGGCACTCAGTGCTTGCTTGGAGTGAAGACCACCTCCTGTCATGAATGACACTGTCAGGTCCTTCTGGTCTGTGCTCAGTACACTCACCCTTACAGCAGTGCCTCCCCAGGTATGCATGATCCTTTGTTGTTTACCAAGTACTCTTCTGGAAAACCATTCTGTGGGAGGAGAAAACTATAGCGGGGAAGCCCGAGACTCAGCAGCCTTTTCAGAATTCCCACTGTGTTTGATCCATGTGTATCCAAGACTTGTGAAGCCAGAGGCGTGATTCCACCTCCCCCTCAAACGCAGTGTTTAGAATCACTGACTGTTACAACCAGTGGATCAGTCTGGCTAACCACAGGGACCCAGGGCTGCTTGCCTACGGGACAGACCAGTGGGCCCAGTTGTGGGGAACTGGGATTGTTCACATTTGCCGGGTGCCAGCAGGTGTGGTTTGGGGTAGCGGGTCTAACCAAGAGGACGCAGACAGACACCATAGCAGAGAAAGGAAAGCACGTCTGCACCAGTGGATGCCGCGCGGTGGGGCCCGTGCCCAGTGTGGGCTGACAGTCCTTTCCCTCCAGACGTGCTCCTGCCCTGCGCACAGAGGGATGCAGCTGGGGAGAAGAACTAAGAAAACCCACTGCTATGGACTGATCTTCTAGTTCAAATACGAAACCCAGCCACGCAAAACCAGGGCTGGTGTGGCAGAGCCCCAGAAAGCTGCCTTTCTGTCTGTTTTACCCAGATGGAAAAAGTCTCTTAAAGGACTTCTTAAGACTAATTTATTTGGAACTTTATATATATATTTTTTTTCATTAAAAATTTTCTAAATTAACATATGATAAAGCTGACACTCCTAAGACTTTGACACCTGGTATGGTTTTCTGTAACCATCACCACAATCAGAGCACAGAGCAGCTGTGACTCCGAAATATCCTTCCAAGCTTCCCCTTTGTAGTCAAGCCCTTTGGCCACCCCAGCCTCAGGCAACCAGGAATTGGTCCTCCTTCTCTGGGTTCTCACCTTTTCCAAGGTGTCACACAAATGTAATGGTGTGTGATGTGACCTTCGGAGGTGGGCTTCTTTGGGATCCCTTGAGTCTAATGTCTTTGACATTTATCCATGTTGTTGCTTTTTGGTGGTGTTCCACTGCATGATTTTTGTTTTACATTCACCCAATGAAAGATATTTGGGTTGTTTCCATATTTTTGGTGGTTGTGAATAAAGCTTCTATAAACATTTATGTAAAACAAATCAATGCACATTTCTTTTTATTTTCAATATATGACAAGTTATTCCTAAATGTAAATAACTCTTAAAAAATGTTGACAGTCGTGTATTAGGTACACAATTTATTAGGAATAAAAATTTCTAATCTGTAGTAAGTAGGCTTGCTGGCTTAGTAGGGCTGGATTCAGGTGCCTGTAACCTCTGTGGCTATGTAAGGCCCTATGCTTCTCTTAATGCTCTGCTGGAATTGTCTTGAAACTGTGCACTGGGTCCCACAAATTATATACTCAGTTTAATAATCATAATCAAAGGGAAATTTTTATATCTGCTCCTCTTTCCCAAGTCTCTTGGATGTCACAGTTTTTTTCGTTACTTTATTCCCCCCAGTTAATAGCATATTCTGTTAAATAAGAGCACACAGTCTTGAGATGAAAAGAAGGCTATAGCTGAGAATTTTAAGAACATGTCCCCCCCACCTAGCAGGTAAGCTCTGGCTCTTGGTACTTTCTAGGCTGTGTCTGGGTTACCAGGGAGTCTGGCCATGCCTGACTAAATAGATTGTTAAGATATGAGATGACTTCTTACAACAAAGCATACCTGCAAAGTTGTCTTTCCCTTTAAATTTCACCTGCCTCCTCCATTATGATTGTTCATGGTTACAGTATTGCATAATTTTCTGAATTATTATTTTATAGCTTAACTGACTGAGCCACCCAGGTGCTCCAAATTATTATTTTATAGCTTTTAAAATCTTGAAAGCCTTTTTCTTTGAGCCCAGTTTGACCAGGACTAATTGTCACTGGTAGCATATTACTTTCCTAAAGCTGTCATAATAAATTACCACAAACTTTGTGACTACAAACAACAAAAGTTTATTTTCTCATAGTTATGGAGGCCAGACATTCCAAATAAAAATATCAGTGGGTTTGGTTCTTTCTGGAGGCTCAGAGGGAAACCTGTTACACACCTCCCTTCTAACTTCCCAGTGCCACTGGGAATCCTTGGTGTTCCTGAGCCTCTTAGTGGATCACTCCAATCTCTGCCCCCATAGCCACATGGCCTTCTTCCCGGAGTCTCTTTGTGTTCTCTTCTGTCTGTATCTTCTTTCATAAGGACACTGGTCTTTGTATTTAGGGCCCACCCAGATAACCCAAGATGTTCTCATCTCCAGATCCTTAATTACATCAGCAAAGACCCTTTTTCCAAATAAGACCATGTTCATAGGTTCCAGTTGGAAATATCTTTTAGGGGCCATCATTTAACCCACCACAGATAGGATGAGTCTTTTGGTCAGTAAAATCTCTTAAGCTTCTGCACATGAAATAATTTCTGTCTTATTAAGGGAGATGATTCATTTCATAAACACCAAATAAAAGTTGTGCTGTCTAATTAACAGTAGGTTTACAACCTAGTGGAAATATGTATGAACCACACCCCCCCCCCCCCCCAGAATGGAGCCCCATACCCTTGGACACTTCATTTCCTGGTTTTTCTTCCCATCTCTGCTTCACAGACTTAGTTTCCTGGGCTTTACAATGACCATGTATCATAGCATAAAGGGAGGAGGGACTGAAAGATTCCAATCAGACTACTTTTTGCCTTAGGTGGGCATAGGTGACATCCAGTAAGGCTGTAACCTTTGTAGTACTCAGCCAATGAGGAACCAGGGGAGGGACTTCAGGCTAGGAGATAAATTGTCTGCTGTAACTGTCCTGAGTATGCCTGTAGGTCAGACACCCACTGGTTGCAAGAACGTTCATTAAGTCCTCACTTCACTGTGCTTGATTCTCTCTCCACGTCCATCCTTAGTTTGCACTGATGGGCTTATTTTTCACACTAGTCATCTTGGCTGTGACTGTGGTGAGGGATGGGTCCTGCACACACTGGCATGTACTGGTTTACAGCTTGCTCCAGAGTACAAAAGCTGACTGTTAGGTTTCCAGGAAGTTTGCAAGCCATTTGTTCCACACAACCATTATTAAGAGTTAAATTATATAAATTTACAGTTAAATAAGTTACATTAAAACCAAACTTGTGTATACTTAAAACTCATCCCTTCCTAATTATTTACTACATTTAATTGTTCTGTGCTCTGAAGTTATTCACATCTGTTGCACTTTCATGTGCTGCTGGCCATCTCTCCTCAACACCAAGCACAGTCACATTGGTAGCCTGAAATCAGCTGTGGCAGCAGTGTTCACAAGGTGGAAATCGGCAAGTGCTGACCTCCTCCCCCAGAGCCAGTTGTTAAACATTTCTGAGAATCCTAGTGATCCTGGTATCCATGACAGTAAGTTCTGGAAACTTCCAAGCAAGAATCCAGAAAAAGTGTCCTATACTATGGATGTTAGGTAGCCCGGATGTTATGATTTCAGTGGGCAATTCTTTAAGTGGGCAATGCATAATTAAATGTTGTTTGCAATTTTTAACTGACATGTGACTTTACCTATTACTACATTTATAAGTCAAAAAAGATTCTTTGCCAGTCTATATATCCTTACTTTTGTTTTTGAAAATAATGCTATTGAAACTTAGATGATAACATAAATGTTTTCAAGAGTGCAAAGTTGATAGTTTGCAGACACTTGCAAACCTCTTATTTTGGTCAGTTTAGGGATACTACAACAGAAATGCTCTCTGAAACTTGGAGTTGGCCAGGCTTTTAACTTTGTGTGATCTAATGGAATACTTTAGTTTGATATACTTTTTCGTTTTCCTTTGTTTTGCACTGCCTCCCCAGGCATCAGCTGGAAGTGAATTAAATGGCCCGAGAGGCAGCAAGAAGGTTCTGAAGCTAGCAAGGTATTAGAATAAAATTGATTATCTGGAGATGTTTGCATATGGAAGCAGCCCTCCTACCTATTCATTTTTGGTTCAACCTAAGGTGTGTGGGAAGCTTGATGCAGGGTTTGATCCGTCTGCCTATGTGGCTTCTGAATCAGGGATGAACAACTTAAAATACATAAAAGAGAAATCATAAATAAAAGCCAATATGACTAAGGGGAAATATAATTTTAAAAAATATTAGAAACTTTATCTTTAGGCAGTTTCAAATAAAAAGTAAATCCAGAAGGTAAGGAGAGACCTGATTTGAAGCTATTACAGGTGGGTAAAAAGGGGGCATGACAGTAGGGGTACACAGACACCATATCTGCAGGTGTCTCAGAGGTCAGGCAGATAGAGCTGTTCTTTCAAAGCAAGGGGTCAACAGGCTAGAAAGAACTCCTGTGGAGACTGGCTGAGCAGGTGCTGTGACTGGAGAGTGGGGCAGGAAAAGTGTTTGTGGTTGGCTGGTTCTCAGCAGAGGCTGTTGGGGGGGAGGGATAATGTTCTGCAGTCCAGTCTTCCTTAAGCCCCAGTGCTTCCTTAAGCTCACAGCAGGCCAGAGTTCAGGGGTCCAGAGGAGGGAGAGAAGTCAGACTAAAGTTTGGGCAAGTCAGGCTCGTGGTCATTTTGTCCAGATTGGTCAGTGAAGACAAAGAGTTCAACATACAATCATTATAAGACAAAGAACTAGAATTTGGAGGGTCTGTTTCTGGTCTTGTTGCAGATAAAGAGGGTCAACCATGTGTCTTAGAGAAGTCATATGCGGAATAAATTTGCAGTAAGTTTTCTGAAATACAGAAGGGTGATGGTAGTGATGTGGAGAACTAAGGCAAAAGAAATGTAGATAAAATTAAATCTCATTATAACTTGCAGCCATTGACAAATACTTGACAGGCAGAGTAAGACATTCCTCCATGAACTCCCTACTGTCTTAATGTTAATGCTTTGCTAGAGGGGAAACAACCTTAGCTTCACAATAGCCAGGCTTCCGGGATCCTGTAAGTCTTCTTTAACATATGAAAATTCTTTTGGAAACTTCTTTGTGTTTACCTCCCCCAACTTCCAAGTATATAATCAATTTCTCCTCACGGCCTAGTGCAGCTCTTTCTGCCCAAGTGTCCCATCACCATGCTTTAATAAAACCACATTTTTTTATTGTAATGAAAACATCTCAAGAATTCTTTCTTGACTGTTCACTCCAGAGTCTCCACATCCAATCATGTGAGTGGTGGTGGGATTCCTTGACTATATTTTCCAGGAGTGCAGGGTGAAGTTCAACATATTCTGCAGCTAATGCAGTTCACTCCATATTTTCCATTAGACTTTGGCTCCAATTTTGTCTCTGTTTGAGAAGTTGGATCAGATATTTTTGTTTTGTGTTCTATTAGCCTTTCATTTAAAAAAAAATGCCTCTGGGATTGGTTGGTGGCTGGAAGTAAAAGTTTTGCATGGGTCCCGGCTTGTAACTTCTGTCTTCACAAAGCAATTGTGTTTGTATTGTCTCTACCCCTTGTAACTTCTGTCTTCACAAAGCATATGTGTTTGTGTTGTCTCCACCCCAGTCCCGAATGCTTTCCTGCACGCTTTCCTGCAAGATGCGAGACATAGCAAAGGTGTTTTTGTAATTGGAAGCTGCCACAATGACTGTGCTCCAAAGCCAGGGGAAGGGGATGTTCCTTCTGGAGCCCCCAAAGGGTTGGCCTTCCTGTGTTGACTCCTCTGAGTTTCTCCCTTTCCCCTCCCTTCTCTCCCTCCTACTGATGGCATCACTTTTTGTGTTGGGAAGCACTGCAGACATATTATGTTCTCTATGCAGAATAGCTGTCCCTGCACTGCCTATAGTAATGGTGCTTGATTCAGAAAGCACGTAAGAGAATATTTGTGGCAGTAGAACTTTAATCATGAACCCATCCCTACGTCGTTCAATGTGTGCTGGTTAGTACAGCTTTACTTATGGCCACCTCACACATGTAAGAACACTTATACATGTATACATTTTGCACACATTTGAAATGACATGAGTAAATATTTGGGAGATGGGATGGTGCTACAAGAGAACACGATCTGAGGTGCAGACCTGTATCTCAATGTCCACCCCACTCACTCACTTCTGTAAGTCCTGAGCCTGTTGCTAAAACTGAGTGTCTTTCCACATCTGCAAAATTCAGGTGCTGAGCCGTGCTAAGGGTGTTGTTGTGAGGGTTAAACTGGATGAATTTGTAAAAGAACACACACCAGGTACTGAGCAAATGTTAGTATCCTGCTCTAATTTACTGAATGTCAGCACATGCACCAAACTAGACCCCCTGAGGGTCCTACTTTCAGAAGTCTTACAATCTAAATGGTAAATCATATAGACAGATATATGATATGTAAATGCATATCAATTTACATTTTCAGAAAACCTACCTAGGACTTTGCAAACTTTTATCATCACTTGAAATTAATCTTGTATTTTGAGCCTTGTGCTTATTCATAACTTAATCTTTGGTGGGTCTTTTTATCACCATCCCTTTTGCCCTCTGCCTTAGGTACTTGACCCCCTTGGTGTCAAAATTTTACTAATCATAAAATGGTGACCTCCGTGCTTAGCACTGTATTAGCAGTCATTCCTGAAGCATTGTATGCAAGGAATAGATCTGTACACAGTCTTTGTCTTCCAGGCCCATCCTTCTCTCTCTGCACCTGCTGCTTTGCCGGTCTCAGCTGCCCAGCACAGGCCAATTTCATTCCTAAGCAGCTGCCAAACACCAGGTCAGCCACAGGAACTCCTGTGCCTCCCTCCCCACTGGAGCAGGAAATTGTGGGTAAAAGAAGAGAAGCACGGAGGAGCCTGGGAGGAGAGCCGCCTTTGCGAGTTCACCACAGATGAGCAGGCACAGGCAGGCACTGACAGAGACAAGGGATGGCAGGCTCTCCCCAGGCTGCATTAGGACCACAAGGCTGTGAATGTGGCCAGATTCCTGCTCCAAGGTCTCTTTTGTCCTCAGGCAGCCATGGAGCTGTCAGGCTCAATGAGGCAGTAACACAGCAGAGGAAGCTGTGCAAATGATTTTGTTTTGCACTTGGGCAAAGATTGCTCTGTCATGGCAACAAGAGTTGCCTGTGAATTTCTAGGCTCTGTGTCTGAAAGCATTTCACTTTGGAGACATGAAAAATGTGGTCAATGCCTTCACAAGGCAGCAGGAAGATTTTGTAGACCTATTTTGAATACTGAGAGAGGGATTCAGTTACCATCTCCTGGCACACAATGACCCTCAAAAGGGTCATTCTTAGCTCAGCAAGTGTAGACCATTCCATTTTAACAGCATCCTTCTATATGTTATAACAATTACTAACGGGTTAACGGTAGGTGAGTTCAGACCATGGGATAGACGTAGGGAACAGAGATTCATGGTAAGAAGCTTCTTTTGGGGTCTTCAATGACAATTATTAGTTCTGGAGAAATATTCAGAGCCTGATGGATTCTTAAAATGGAGCACAAAATTGCAAATAGATATTCTGTATAATGTAGTCAGCATATAGTGATCAGGTCACAAACATTGATGATTAATTTATTTGGTTAGGTACAAACTAAGAATGGGAAGACTAAACAATTTCAAACCATATGCTTTTAAAAACTTTTTAATTTTAAATGATTGTAGATTCACAGGAATTTGTAAAAGCAATATTAGAAGGAGGTCTCATGTGTCCTTTACCCAGTTCTCCCAATGGTAACATCTTGGGTAATAGTAATATGACATCACAACCAAGAAATGGCATTGGACAGTCTACTAAGACTATTCAGATTTTACCAGTTTTGCATTCACTTGTGCAGGCATTTGCATAGCCTGTGAAATTTTATCATATCTGTAGATTTGTGTAGCCATCACCACAATCAAAATATGGATCTTCTCCATCACCAGAAGACTCCTTCTTGCTATCCCTTTATAGCTACACCCATCTCCTCTCCCCATTCCTAGCTCCAGGTAACCAGATCTGTTTTACATCTGCATAGTTTTGTTATTTTAATGTTATATAAATAGAACCATAAAGTGCATTTTGAAATTGGCTCTGTTAGTCAGCATAATTTCTATGAGATCCATTCAAGTTGTTAGGTGTATCAATAGTTTTTATTGCTGAGTAGTATTCCATGGCATGGATGTATCAGTTTCTTTAGTCATTAATACATTGAAGAATAGTTGAGTCATTTCCACTTTGGGCTATCAAAGAAAGCTGTGGCATGGTTAATTTTATGCATCAGTTTGGCTGGGCTGTGGTTCCCAGTTGCTTGATCAAACACCAGCCTAGATGCACACCCAGGCTAGCCCTAGCATCTGCTTCTTGTCTACTGTGCCAGGCCCCTCACTCTTAGTCCCCATCCCAGTGGCCTTGGCATGGACAAAATGGAAGACGCCATGCCACAGGGATTGTCTTGTTTATACAGGGTGTAGGGTGGTGGTCTTGGCAGCTAGTCCTGGTGACTCAGTCCATAGCTGTGGTTCAAGTGAGAACTATAAAATGTTTCACACCATGTATTTATGAATCCAAATACAAATCAGAAAAGGAATTTATAGAATATGCCCCGCAAAGCAGGACTGGTCTTTCCTCCACAATGCTTGAAGCACCCACACATTTGGTCTCTATAGCTGGTGTCTTTGATGCCTATGTTCCTCCTGAGGGTGATGCTCTCATGTCATCTCTTTCAAAAGACTGACACAGACTGAGCAATTGAGAGATGCTGTGGTATCAGTGTTGTCAAGCTGCAGGATAAAAGAATGTGGTGCTAATTATAAAACAAAGGGCTTCCCTGAAAAATCAAGGATATCTTTACTGAGGCTCATCTTTATCTAAACAATTCAGACCATGACTGATTTTATACTTCGGTAACTGAAAACTGTTTCCTGGACATGGTCTGGGAAATTAATTCTAAGACTATCCACTGGAACTTCGTAGAATCTTGAGCTACTGAGAGTGGTTCAGGTTCACTGTTCAGGTCTGATGAACCAGGGCAACATTTATGGCCAGGTCATGGTCTGCATGCACACCTGGCAGACCCTGGCCATCTGTGACTGGTTTGGCCAATCAATGTATGGTCGGGATGTGGCCATCTTGTTCTGCAGTATGTTGTGTTGGAAAAGTACCTGATAAACCCCTATGAGAGTTGGATAATGCATTGCCAGATGGATAATGCAGCCAATACTTAAAGAAAGCAGTGATGATCCTTGGCCTCCAGCTAAAATGGGGGGAAGGAGAGGCACATAAGTTTCAACTAGCCTAATGTCAAAAATGACTCCTGGGGTAAAGCACTGGTGGTGAGGTGGCTGGAAGCGGAGAATTGTCTGAGTCTGGGAGCTGGAAAGTCCATCTCCACTGTGCTATAGAAACACTTGTCTTTCCTCCCTTATTCCACTTGTGGCTCTACAGCAGAATTGTCTTCAACACCCATGGCTGATGGCAGGGCCCAGGTGGGTGTGTGATATGCATAGACATGGACCTGTTTCTTGTTTTGTTTTGTTTTGTTTTCTTTTGTTTTAAGTTGCATGCCTAGCTTCTGAATGAGATGAAAGACAGTATGTTCCAGAGAACATCTGATACCAGTTTTTCCTGCAGCAGGGACTGTCAGGAGCAAACTGGCACAATTTCTTTCTAATCACAGGGCAGGGATCAGAGGTTGAAATAAAACACTATCAAAGTGTTGGACAGTTATGGTGGGTTCTATTCATTTCCCCTGGTTCAGACCGGAAATAAAACAGCCTTCAAATGGCAGAAATGGAAGGTGGGCTTATTGTGAGGGATGTGATTTCCAGGAAATCCAGACTTGGGAAAAATAATTCATATTTATGAAAAATGGTATCATTTGAGATGTTTTCTCACTGAATCAGCATTTGAATTTCATAGAATGTAAATCCAAAGAAATAATGTATCTCTCAACCAAACAAAATACTAGTCTATATGTTGCTGTGAAGGTACTGTCTCTTTTAGATGTAATTAACACTGGAATCAGTAGACTTTGAGTAAAGCATATTACCCTTCATAATGTAGGTGGGCATCATCCGATCAGTTGACAGTCTTAAGAGAAAAGACTGAGATCTTCCAAACAGGAGGAATTCTGCCTCTAAACTGATTGCCTTCAAATTCAAACTGCAAAAGATCGATTCTTCCCTGGTTCTTCATCCTGCTCGGCCTGCCCTGCAGATTTTGCATTTGCCAGACCCAACAATGGAGTCAGCCAATTCCTTAAAATCAATGAGTTGATCAATATCTATCTATCATCAATCTAACCATCTACATTTTTATATGCTATCGGTTCTATTTCTCTGGAGAACCCTGATTAAATACAGTTTCTATGGACATTTAGGTGCATATTTTTTTTAATGTTTATTTATTTATTTATTTTGAGAGAGAGAGCAAGCATGAGTAGAGGAGAGGAGAGAGAGAGAGAGAGAGAGAGAGAGAGAGAGAGAGACTGATGCGGGACTCAGTATCACAAGCCATGACATCATGACCTGAACTGAAATGAAGAGTCAGATGCTTAACCGACTGAGCCACCCAGGTGCCCCTTAGGTGCATATTTTTTTTGTGAATATAAGATTTTATTTTTCTGGCATAAATGCCTAGGAGTATGATGTTGGGTCATATGCTAAATGTGCATTCATTTTTTCTAACTGCTTAACTATATTTCAAAGTGACTGTATCATTTCACATTCCTACTCAGCAATGTATGATGAGCCAGTGTCTCTTCATCTTTACCAAAATTTGGAATCCTACTGTTTTATTTTATAGTCAGTCTGACGGGTACATAGTTATCTCATTATGTTTTTTTTTTTTAATTTTTTTTTTGATGTTTACTTATTTTTTGAAAGAGAGACAGAGTGAGAGGCGGAGGGGCAGAGAAGAATCACAGAATCCGAAGCAGGCTCCAGGCTCCGAGCTGTCAGCACAGAGCCCGACATGGGATTTGAACTCATGGAGTGTAAGATCATGACCTGAGCTGAAGTTGGACACTTAACCGACTGAGCCACCCAGGCGCCCCTCATTATGGTTTTAATTTGCATTTCCCTAATGGCTAGTGATCTTCAGTATTTTCCATGTGCTTATTTGTCATCTGTGTGTCTGTTTGGTAAAATGTCTATTTATGCTCTTTGCTCATTTTTACATTGGATTACCTTTTAATTTTTTATTTTTGTGTTTCAGTGGTCCTTAATATAGTCTAGTACAAGTCCTTTATCCACATATGGTGTCCAAGTATTTCCTCCTAGCTTCTAAGTTATCTTTCTGTTCTTTGAGAGGGTCTTCAGAGCAGTTGTACCTTTTGATGAGGTCCTCATTATCATCTCTTCTTTCTCGCACAGTGCTTTTCGTGTTGAGTCCAGAATCTCTTCACTAGACCCTAAACACTGAAGATTTTCTCCTAAAAGTTTTATAGTTTTGCATTTTACACTTGAATCTGTGATGTATCCTAAGTGAATTTTGTACAAAGTGTGAAGTTTAGATTGGAGTTCTCTTTTTTCCCTTAACACGGTTAATTGATCCTATTTGTTGAAAAGGCTCTCCTTTCTCCATTGAATTGCTTTTGGAGCTTTGTTAAAAATCAGTGTGAGATTTTTTGTGGGTCTATTTCTGGGTTCTCTTTTCTGCTCCATTCAGAAACAGTCTTCATCAATACCTCATGCCCTTGACAACTGTGGCTGTAGAGTAAGCCTCAACATTTCAGCCTAAATAGAGTGGTCTCCCAACTTTATTCTTGTTTTCCAAAACTCTTTGACCAATATT
Organism: Prionailurus viverrinus; assembly: GCF_022837055.1. Taxonomy (NCBI): domain Eukaryota; kingdom Metazoa; phylum Chordata; class Mammalia; order Carnivora; family Felidae; genus Prionailurus; species Prionailurus viverrinus. Next base: position 50,479 of record NW_025927643.1, on the reverse strand, counting down.
AACTTCTTTGCCTTTCTATAAATTTTAGAACAAGCTTGTCCATGTCTACCAAAAAGTCATTTATTATACAAAAAAAGCTTTATTTAATTCTATTTTTGCAAGTCATGTGTGTTTGTTAATGAAAATTTAGAAAATACAGGTAAACGTTAAGAAGAAACTATAATGTCCTTCCATTGAAAGGCCATTAGAGTACCAAAAGACGTCAGGAACTGAGCTATTTTGTTCTGTCGTTCTAATTGTCTATTCATTGTAAATACTATAATTTCTTAATTACTATCCCTGTTTAGCATCTTTACATATATGATGAATAACCACTTACATTGTCCTTTTTCCTCAAAATTGTCTTTTTCCTTAAAACTGGCTGGTTGCTGTGCTCGCTTCGGCAGCACATATACTAAAATTGGCTGGTTGCCACCACATAAATTTTAGAATCAGCTTGCCAACTTGCATGAAAAAGCCTGTCCAATTTTGACTGGAATTATATTTAATTTATAGATTAATTTGGTAATACGTGACATCTTCAAGATATCAAGCTTCACTGTCCCCATAAATATTTAAGTTTTAAGTCCTTCAATTGAGTTTTGTATTTTTGTCAATAAAATTCTGGCACATGTTTGCTAAATTTATTTCTAACTATCTCATAGATTAAATAATTTCAACAGCATCTTTTAAAAATTACATTTTCTAATTGTGATTTATTTATAGGAAGGCAATTGACTTTTATTTACTTTTTATTGATTTTATGTTCAGCAGACATTTTTCCCTTCTTTTTGTCTCTAATTTTTGGTCTGCATAAGACAGAGAAGGGGCTGGACTTGGGTCCCCTCCACCCTGACCATAAACCCAGTATTCTTTGGCTGCTTCCATAAAAAAAAAGGGAAAAGCTGAAAGTCTGTGTCCTTTAGTAGCACATCTTGCAGGAGTGTGGATGGAGGATGTTTACTGAAAGGGGGGTGCTGAGTACAAAGAAAGCAAGGACCAGACCAAACCAGTGAGCTTCAAGGTGGACCCAGCGCTGACCCCATGCCATGCCACCTCTCCCCTCATTATCTCACTAAAACTCATGCCCAGCTGTGGGGATGTAACACGTATTTAATCATGCAATGCATGATGAAGCATGACCTTTACATGTGCAGCCGCTAATGTATCCCCACCTCCACATGCTCAGAAGTCACCTTTTCTCCTGTTTCTTCACAAAACTCCCCAACCGCTGCTTGTGGGAACTCTTAGGGACCACTGCTTTACAAAACTCTTACTCCATGCATCCCCCTTGTGTTCCCGTACAGGCCCCAGGGCTTTATGTGTAGAATATTCACTATTTGCAAAAACTGATAATGTTATTTCCCCTCAACCCTTACTTTCTCTTCCCTTCTCTCCTTCCTTCTCTCTTTCCTTCTTCTGCCCTCCCTTCCTCTCTCTTCTTGTCTTTCTTCCCCTCACTCTCCTCTCCTTCCTGACCTCCCTTCATCACCACCTAGAACCTTCCATTCTACTTTGTTCACACATATTAGGGAGCCTCTGATCTTCCACAAGGATGCCTGGACGATGTCATTATGTGTGTTATGGGTTTTTAGCAGATTCCATTGCCATGTAGAGGATTCTCCTCGTCTCCATACTCTGCTAGGATTTTCATGATCAAAAACTGCTGCTGAATTTATCCACCGGGATTTCTTTTGGAAAAAAATCTGTAACTTTTACTTTTCTCCCAAACCTTTTGCTATCTTCATTTGCTTTTGTACCTGGTCTTTCTATATCCTGGACTTGATTTCCAGCAGCATATGGTGTTTTTAATAACAAACAGATATCTTAAAAGTCTCATGACCACAGACCATTTTTATATTTTACTCTGATTTTTTTTTATGTCCAATATTTAAAAATATATTTGTGTGTGTGGTTAAAATCCAAGTGCCTCCATCAAGATTTTGGCTGTTGAGGGGCGCCTGGGTGGCGCAGTCGGTTAAGCGTCCGACTTCAGCCAGGTCACGATCTCGCGGTCCGTGAGTTCGAGCCCCGCGTCGGGCTCTGGGCTGATGGCTCGGAGCCTGGAGCCTGTTTCTGATTCTGTGTCTCCCTCTCTCTCTGCCCCTCCCCCATTCATGCTCTGTCTCTCTCTGTCCCAAAAATAAATAAACGTTGAAAAAAAAAAATTAAAAAAAAAAAAAAAGATTTTGGCTGTTGAGATTGCTAGGGAACAACTCAGAAGACAGAAGAGTAAGTTTAGGTGGATCCTATTTATTTCAAACTTATGACAATTTAATAATTGATATTTTCAAAACAGTATCAGCAAGTTTTAACTCATCCCCATAAAATTAAAACCCCTCAATATTTAGAATACCATTTTTGCTTAGGCATTAAAATTTCAGTGAGCCAGAGGAGGATAAGGGACAGCCAATTATTTTTCTTCTTTTGCAAGAGTTGCAAATACTTATCACCTTCTGCACCCCTGGAGCTGGCAGGCTGAGTGTCACTACTCAAAGGCAAGGGTACCCTTTCTAGAATTTTGTTTGTCAGTAGAGATTACAGTGAGTCTTTTCTGTCTGTTCTTTCATGGCTGCTCTCACTGTGGTTGTTCCAGACTGTCAGGAAGATTTCTTACTTAGCCAGATAGTGATTGAAATCCTTTGGGGAAAAGGATGAATTTTCTTTAAAAAAGAATTAAAGTTAAATCAAACCACAGCTCTGAATCTAAGGTCCAGTCTCCTCAGAGTTTAAGTTCAGATAGTTTGCTCTGAAAGGCAGAAGTTTCTCAGACTCTGAGTTCCTAACTGGTTTACTGATTCGGGGGGATTATGTGGGTGATAAGCTGCCACTGTCATTTTTACGACCGAAAGCCTATTCATTCTATCTGTTATCTATCTATCTATCTATCTATCTACCTGTCTATAAATTCATGATTATGGGGCTTTAATACTAAGTATTGCCTTGGTAACAGAAGTTCTCTGTCTGAAAATGGAGCCAAATTGCCACTTGTGCATTCTGAGGTTTCATGTTGAATGACTACAGTACAGAGTGCATTGAAAGTTTCCAAACATGTCATGAAGCTAGTGGTTCTTAATGATTTTCTTGAGAAAAAGGGAAAATGACCATCTATGAACCACTTTTCCTTTTGTAACAGGGTTAGGGTGAAGAAAAGTGCATCTAGCATAGAACTTCCTGGGAGTTAAGGAACCTGATGCTGAGGCATGTTGTGTGTGTGTGTGTTGTACTTTCATTGTGACTTAACTCAACAGAGATCTCCAGATCACCTTCCCAGCTCTCTTCTCTCACAAGCGAACTGTCATCTGAAGACACGGGGTGGGGGTTGGGGTTAGACTATGTGTCCTGAAGTGATTACTGATGCAGAGCCCTCACTCCCTGGTAGAGATGCCAGGACAGTGGAGGTCTCACTAGAACAAGTCTGAGAGTGGCCAGCGACTGTTCATGATAGAATCTGGCCAAATCTGGAAACCTCAGTTTTTGCTATTCCAATAATTAAGCAAATCATGTGGTGGGCACTCAGCAGCAGCGTTTGAACTGTTCAGAACAAAACTTACTCTGGCAATCCATATGCCTGCTTTTCAAGGGTTGTTTATGACATTCCTGATCCCTGAAAAGAACATCAGAGACAAAGCACAGTTAATGTCCATGTATCCATGAATAATACATTTTTTCCATTCAGTTTTCTAGTCTTCTGAAAAGCCCATTCCTCCAGAAGTACTTGTCACATTGGAAAAATTATTTGCTCGGTTCTGCAATTCCTAACAGGCTCTGGCCTACAGAGGGCAAGCACTTCTCCTCTTCATCTCTGTATCTCCGGTTCTTGGGCACATAGATCACATGCAGTGAATCTCAGGTGGGAGAATGTTACAAATGAGAATGAATGTCTCTCCTCTTTCCCCCAACCAGTCATTCCTGTTACTGCTACCCTTCCTTCCTTTGGGCAGCTGAGCATTCTGTATTAATTTTCTCATTGAAGGAATAATAACGCAGGTCCTGATAATGAAGGAAAAAAACCTTGAGTCTTGAGTTTGGATATCATAGGTCCAGATGCAGAGGACAAAGATTTGAAGAATACAAAATTAATAAGAGCACCTCCAGTGTGAAAACTCCCCTGCTTGTGACAGGTGTCGGCAGCACATTCAAGCCAGTGATATTCAGAGTAGGAGCCCTGTGCCCTGCCTAAACCCCACTCGTCCAGCTCAGATGGTCGGAGAGGAGACTGGACATAGTCCAGAGACTGAGAGAGACAAGATGAAGAGGCCTTGTGCAGGGGAAAGAGGCGACACCAGGGGTGATGTTTGGGGCCCAAACACAGCTCAGCAGCATGAAGGACCAATAACCTCTACAGAGCCTCACCCCAGTGCATGCGGACACACCAACACCAATCTTGAGAATGGACTCTGGGGGACTGAACTGACTCACAGAATTGCGCATCTAGTGCAATTACAAAATCTTACAGAGTAATGATGTTTCACTCTTTAATTTGCAGACTAAGGGATATGCAACCTACAAATGTTTGTCACTGTGTGCATGTTTAAATATATATTTTAAAAAATATTGTTTCTGGGGTGCCTGGGTGGCTCAGTCAGTTGCATGTCTGACTTCAGCTCGGATCATGATCTCGCGGTTCGTCAGTTCAAGCCCTGCATCGGGCTCTGTGCTGACAGCTCAGAGCCTGGAGACTGCTTCGGATTCTGTGTCTCCCTCTCTCTCCATCCCTCCTCTGCTCATTCTCTCTCTCTCTCTCTCTCTCTCTCTCTCTCTCTCAAAAATAAATAAACATTAAAAATTTTTTTAAGGGGTGCCTGGGTGGCGCAGTCGGTTAAGCGTCCGACTTCAGCCAGGTCACGATCTCGCGGTCCATGAGTTCGAGCCCCGTGTCAGGCTCTGGGCTGATGGCTCAGAGCCTGGAGCCTGTTTCCGATTCTGTGTCTCCCTCTCTCTCTGACCCTCCCCCGTTCATGCTCTGTCTCTCTCTGTCCCAAAAATAAATAAACGTTGAAAAAAAAATTTAAAAAAAAATTTTAATATTCTATTTCTGAGGTCAGAGAGTGAATCTTGTATTTCTTGTTGACATAAGGGTGTACTTAGCCCTGATTTCTCAAGGTGATGGCTGTGGCCCAGGTGGGTGTCTAGCCAAGAAGATGTGACACACAGTGTGCAGAGAAGTGGGGTCTTTGGGGGAGGATACACAACTGCTTCAGGCCTTCTCCTGACCCCTCTTCAAGGCTGAGTTAGGTGGTCTAGCTTTGTTCACCTGTGAAAACCCCAATCGAGTGCTCGTGACAGTATCATGACTGACCGTTCAGGTCTAAGTTGAACTTAGGACTCTTAGAGTTTGCACTTACTGCCCTCCTCTAATTAATAGCACTGCCTTTCTTTTTAAAATTGTTGCAGTTTAGAGCATACATTTTGGGAGTAACTTTGGGGGTACCCTATTTATGTACCTGTTTGTGTGATTACACCAGATTTCTCTAGGGCAAAGTCCTTGTCCAGGTTAGCAATCTGCAGTGAACAGTCAAGCACAGGGTAGACATTCGGTAAAGGGTTTTTTAGCTGACTGGGTCAAATATGTTACAAAATGTCAAGATTAGTCCTCTGCATTGGAAAAAGTCACAATGAAGCAGAAATTCAAAGCAACAGAGTCCTTGCAGGAAATAGTTAGCATACCCCAAATGGGTGAATTGAGGAGAGTTTAATAAAGGGCTAGTTACAAAGTATGGAGAGATTTTACTGGAAACACAAGGGACAATACAGCATGTGGGGACTGGAATGAGGTGAGGGACAGGGTTCTAGCCACCCCACAGTGATGTCGGTGATGCCGAGGGAAGGCGTTGGTGAGAAGTATCCCAACCACATTTTCTCTCTTCTTAAACATCTGGTCAGCACTCCTTGGGGCTGAGCCCAATATGAGCCAAGGGCAAGGGAGCCTTCTGATATGCTCTGCACATACCTTGGGCACCCAGCATTGCAAAGAAGGGTGGACAGGGGGTCTGAGGGCAAATGCAAGATGTGCCGAAGTTCTGGGAAAAGACAAGACAGGACACAGAGGGAGGGCAGAAGAAGTCAGTGGAGGAGTGTTGCCCCCCCCATCCTATTCACCCCCATGCGATGACCTCCCTTGGGGCCATGTGTTCCGGCCCATGGCCCATGACCCATGGAGGTTAACGAACGCCTCTACTAGAGTGAAGGGAGGTTTGGTTTAGTCTTCTCTCTGGTGCTCAGATGGTGTCACTGCAGATAACTCCCCTGCAACCTCAGCACAAAGACCCTTGCTCTTTACAGCTGTGGATTAAGGTCCAGACTTAGGGGAGAATACCTGTGCAGTGCCTGATTTGTTTGTCTGCCCAACTGCTAGTCAGTAAGCTACCCTGAATAACTACGTAAATGGTATGGAGTGGCTTGCTTTGTGTTTTTGGTGTCAAAGTGCCTTCTCAGTCTGGAGGATACTTTACTGTCCTTCCTCCACCTTCTAACAGTCAAACAACAGCAATAGGACTTTCTGTGGCTTCTGGAACTACTGAAAACAATGACCACATTCTATACCTTGATGTTGTTTAAAGTCTGCATCACTCAATAGACTATAAGCTCCTCAAGGGCAAGACCAACACAAGCACAAGCTCCAGCAGGTTCTCAGTAATAACTGACTGAATGAATGAATGGAAGACTCCATATGGCTATGTCAGAAAGGATGCAACGCAGCTGAGAAGACCCTCCTATCTTAAACCACTGTAAGACCAGTGAAGGCCTTTGAAGAATGGAGATTTTTCAAAAATGCAGAAGGTAGTAAGAGAGTTTAATTCAGTGTTCAGGAGAGAGACAGACTGAATTATTTGCATCTAATTTTCTATTCACTTGAAAGGAGTAATCTTTGGTGAGGAAGGAATGATTCTCTAAGCCTCATCTTAATGTTCCCATTATAGTTTGGCTATAATTAATTACTGTGCATTATATATATTTTTGTGAATTAAATTTTGTCCCAACATTATTCCAATAATCTTGCAACAGGTCAGAGGACAGACAGGTGTGTCTGCCTCAAAGCTCATATCCCCCAGGAATTCTGGGCAGGTTGGTAGGGGACAGTGGTGGGGATGTGATGTTGTCTCAGAGCATTTTATCAAAAGCAAAATTCCATGAAGCTAATTGCAGAGGAAACTCATGGAAGGATGAACTGACACAGGTGTTCTATTGTGTAGCCCTGCACAGCACTCAGTCTACTCAATGATCAGGACCAGGCTTTCATGCAAAATTAACCAGAAATAATGGTAAACAACCAGCACCTGGCAGAGCGGACATGCTCTGCAAATAGTCCCTGAGGTTGCAAGGGGAGGTCTATGGCATTGTGTTACCCTTTAGCTGATTTTTTCAGTGTTACATAGGTTCAGCTTAGATAATCATTTCCATGTTTTCTCTGTGATCTTTCAGAGGCAGGAATATCATAGAGAACAAGGTTCAAATCCCAGCTGTGTGACCTTGGACAAGTTGCTTAACCTGTCTTTGCTTTAGTTCTCTTATCATCAAAATGGAGATGGTGGAAGTTTTGATTTTATATAAATAACCATGTATCAAGGTAAATCACAGCACATAGTAAGTACTCCATAGATATTGTCCAATATTAATATTGTCAGTCAATTACAGATGGGAATTCAGTACACCCAATTTATCCCCAGTCTTGATGTAGCTGAAATCCAGTAGTTTTTAAGGACCCATCTTGATCCTAGAAAAACACCGTCTTTCATGTGTAGAGTGAAATGAATACAGAGGTTTAATTAGCACACATACCAAGGAAAATGGACAGCCTTAGTAAATCACTGAGGTATATAAACACAAATACACACATGGTTCTATGCAGAAGTTGTCACTTAGGCAGACTTAGTGGTGAATGCTGGATGGAACTAGTGGAATATTGACCTATAGGTAGTCCAGGAAATGGGCTATCATTTGTTCTTGGCATATTACAGGCAAATTCCTGTAATCTCAGCATCCCTGATGTCCAGCCCTGTGGGGAGTCTATGAGGTCAAGACTCTCTCCTCAGGAGAGCTGCAATAGCAAAGGTTCTGCCTCAGAGATTTGTGGGGTTGGGTATTTACCCTTTCAATGAAAATAACTTAGGGGTGCCTAAGTGGCTCATTCAATTCAGCGTCTGACTCTTGGTCTCGGCTCAGGTCATAATCTCATGATTTGTGAGATTAAGCCCCTCATCAAGCTCTATGCTGATGGAGCAGAGCCTGCTTGGGATTCTTTCTCTCCCTCTCTCTCTGCCACTCCTTTGCTTGTGCTCTCTCCCTCTCTCTTTCTCAAAAATAAACATTAAAAAAAATCAGTGCTACAGACCTCAATCTCTTGAGTGTCTACTACATACCAGACATTTATAAGACAACTTCAATTATTATTTCTAATCCTCACCACAATCTTGTAAAGTAGCTAATTTTACTCCCATTTTAAAGATGAAGAAACTGATGCTAAGTGGAGTTACATGTAAAGCCATTGATGTACTTGGAATTTGAACAAAGAAATGCATGGCTGCAGGACATCAGCATCTCACTGGTTCTGGTCATTTAATTGGGCATTTCTAAGACTCCATAATTCATTGAGGTGAACATATCTAGGGTCTCCAGGAGTACATGCTTTAAACAGAAAACCAGCTTTTCAAAGCATGTGGTCATGGAGAATGGGATGGACTTCGAGGCTATGGTCCCATCATCAGACAAGTTAGGGCTCCAGGGTTGACTTGGTGGTCAAGAGACTCTGCATAGTTAGAAGATGGACAAAAGTTGAATAAATTGCCATGGTCTGAAACACATCAGAAACTTACAAATCCTAATTTATGTTTCCTCAGGGAAAGAAACTGGGAAACAAACAAATGAACATTTGATTTTTACCTTTGAATTTCTGGGTTTATTGTGTTGTATTTTTCACTCCCTGGTCTATTAAAAAAATCCTAAGAAATAAGTGAAAGGGAGAAATAGTTCAAATTTAAAAGTGCCAGCAATAAATGGGACAGCAGGTGCAGTTGGTAAATTTAGCCTATTGGCAGGAAAACAAGTGGAGAATAATGCTGGAAAGTTCCTATTTGGTAAGTATTTAGTCAAATTACAATGCTAAGGACTGGTTCATAGAAGTTTTTAACCCAAACTCTCATGTAATAGACTTATTTTGTGGAGATACAACCAAGATATTTGAGTTGAATTGCTAATTGTTGTATGTTTCTTTTTGATTATTAATTGTGACTTTGGTGAAAAGCAACCACTTGTTTGATTTACTTAGGAATCACTGGCCTGGAAACACACAGAACTATATTCAGAACAAGACACAACCATCCAGAGTCTCCGTTTTCCAACTGATAAACGAAGAGGTGTCATAATAGTGTTTAAAATTCCTTCCATTTTAACATTTCATAAACTGTTGTATAGAAAATAGGAGCTTCAAATGTTTTTGGCAAAGTGGAGTTGGTGTTTCCTACTGGTTTAGGAGTTTTTCAGAAGTGTATTTTTCATTTAGTTTGAACTGGCAAAAGTTTAGAGAGGAAGCTAGAAATACCTATGATTCTTCTTTGGGGAATAGATGTCCTGTGGTATTCTATTAAAATCCAATCCCTTCCTTTCAAAAGCGTGGATTTCTTGACTGCATGTATGGTCTTTCCCCTCAACAGAGAGTGATGGTATGACAGGCAGCATGATGCCATCAACTTCAGAAGTGGATGCCCAGTGTTCAAGGAGCAAGAGACGCTGAGCTCCCCTCCCTGCAATACACACCCCCACCTGGTCCTACTTTTGGAAAAAGATGGTATTGATGTGCTACTGAACAAAAATATCTTGGGAGCTCATACACAACACATGTGCTTTACCAATAAGCATATGATAATTCATGCGTTTCTTCCTGATACATGCAAATTCATAAAAGTCTAGATATTAGAAAATTATAGGTCAAAAGCACTGTTGATTCAAATACACTTTACTGTGTACCAAAAGCCAACAAAACAACTCACTACACAGTAAATTGATAATGATTATACAAAACCAAGTGCAATTCAAAATGTATTTATTTATGTAATTTTTTCCAGCTTTATGGAGATATAACTGCCAACATTGTGTAAATTTAAGGTGTAAGATTTAATGAGTTGATACATGTATACAATGTGAAATGATTACCACAATAAGGTTAGTTAACACATCTATCACCTCACATCATTACCCCTACTCCTTTTTTTGATGGCGAGAACATTTCAGATCTACTCTCTTCACAAATTCCAAGTATACAATACTGTATTGTCAACAATAATTTATAATTAAAAATGAAAGCAGCAACAACTGAAAATAATGAAAAACAACACAATGGTAGTTATGTTCTGGCAAGAAACTTAGGGATTCAACCTACACACACATGCCTCATGAGAGCCTTGCTATGCTTACTTGTGATTTTCAGTAAACTTTGATAACATGCAACATGGGAATACCAAATTTTGTGGTGCTCAGCCAGGTCTCCTCAGAACCTCTCTTCCTCTTTTATCCTTTGCATATCTCTTCCCAGGCTCCTGAATGCTTTGCTTCTGTTGCCACACCCAGGATTCTTTTTGGAGGCCTGCCCTTGGGCCCTGGAGCTGCTTTGCCTGTGCATTTCAGAAATACCTGAGAATTTCTATGCATACAGGGTGAGCTTTAGCCAACAACTGACTGGTGTCCGGTCAGTACCCCAACCCAGCAACCTTGCCTCAAACCAGGACGAATTCTAGGTCAATGCTTGTACTTCTGAGTTCTCTGCAGGATCAGGCTAAAGCTACCACCTGGAGGACTTTGCCTGAAATTTCATCCTTGCTTGGCTTCTGCTGTCCTGTCCTATTTTCCCATTCCTATACTGGTTACTGGTAGAAGCATTCTTAGATGAACCATTTGCACATGAGTTCTTCCCACCACAGGGTCTGCTTTGAGCAAACCTGACTGGAGACCTTTTCATAGCTGACCTAGCAGGTTATAAGCAAGTTGCCTGTATGGTTTCACATAAAAATAAAAGCTTGTACTTTGCTGTAGAAGCTCTCACAGACATCCTAAGATTTTTGAACGACAAAACACACCTTTAACTGTCTTGATTTGAAAGTGAAATAAGTAATAAGTAGATCAGAATTTCTTCCTGGGGGGTTATGATCTCACAGCCATACAAAGCTGAACATTAATACTGTGCATTCAATGTTTCATCAGCCCTTGCTTAAAGCTCTGCAGTAATTTGCCATTTTAGGGTTATGCATACATTTGTGATATCTTCTTTACCTTGAGTTTCTGCCTATGATGGTGGTTCAATATAAGATTGTGAAATTAGGCAGTTCTCTAAAGACAACTAAAAAAATTACATGGTTTTATTTTCTAGAAAGTGCATTTTGGTAGAAGAACATCTTGAAAAACAAAGTCAGGTTCTGTAGTTAGAGCACTCTTCTTCCAAATCTAGTCTTATTTCATTGGAGAGTAATGGACCCAGTATCATACAGAAGTTTTACAAGGCTCCTAAAATAACCTTTTACCTAAGCCTTTTGTATCCAGGCATCCAAGTAATGGAATGTTTCCACAGCAGAGTCCTGCACACTCTGAGCGATGCTCTCTGCTATACGATCTTCCACCCAGTTGTAACTAATTTCACTCATCAATAGCTCAGGCCTAGCTACCCCCCTCCCCATATATTCAGTATTTCAGTTGACAGGTGCAGAACAGACACATCTAAAAAGGAATTGCAACAACTTGGAAGAAGGAGGAAAACACTTACTACTTTACTGTGTTGGGTTCTGACATTTAATTTGGATATGAAGAGGATCAATGTCTGGCACCAGAGATATTTATTATTATTCTTTTAAAGATGGATTATATCTTTATTCTTTCTCCTGTGAAATGGTTTCAATGTGTAAAATTCCTCTAAAATACCAGAAAGAGCAATAAGTTGTCCAGATGTGGCCAGTCTCTGGGTCATGGAGTTGGGGCTGATCCAAGAGGGAATGGACCAGGATTTGAAAACAAATGGACTATTTCTCCTCACAGAAATATCTTTCTGAAATTACACTCACACTTGGCAGCTGTGATCATATGGAGACTTTTTTAAAATGCACTTTGAGATAATTTTGAATCTACGTAAAAATTGTAAAGATAGTACAGAGAGCTCCCTTCGTCCAGCTTGCCCTAATGTGAGTATCTTGTATGGCCACACACTGCATTCATAAAAACTAGGGAATTAACACCGGTACAGTACTTACAACTAAATATAAACTTTATTTGGATCTCAGTTTTCCACAACCCCTCTTTTCTGTCCCAGGATCCAATCTAAGATCCAGCATTGCATTTAGTTACCATGTGTCCTTTGTCCATCAAGATACTTAAAGTCTTTTCCAACGATGAGTGTGTGAATCTGTCCATTCATGGAGACAGACTGCCCAGGTGTCAGTCATGGTTCTGCTACTGATTAGCTGAGTAAATTTTAGTGAGTTATTGAACCTTGCTGTGCCTTGTTTGTAACTTGGGGATGTCAATGCTACGTCGTTTGTACTTGAGGACACCACTTGCATTAACCTCACATGGTATCATGGGGATTGATTGATGGAGTTCATGCAAAACAGCTAAAAGTTGCCAAGTGCATCTATGCTCAGCACACACTGCTTTCAGGGCTACATTTCTTACCCTACATAAGCATCTAGCCATCAGACACCAATTCTTTTCTTGTGTGGCCATAGGTTGCCCCCTTTTACATCATTCTTTTCTTTTTTAAGGAATTCATTTATTGAGAGAGCGCGTGCGCGAGAGAGAGTCCCAAGCAGGCTCTGCACTGTTGGCACAGAACCCGATGTGGGGCTCAGTGTCACGAACTGTGACATCATGACCTGGTATCAATGGTTGGGTGTCCAACCAACCAAGCCACCCAGGTGCCCCTAAATTATTATTTTCTTGAATAGGTAGTACATGAACATGGTAGAAAATATCTCACCAATACTAACAAATGTAGATAAGAACTCTTTCCTTTCCATCCTGTTTCCAAGTCCTTCCTTCCACCAGATACTCTCTAATTTCTTGTGCACCTTCCAGAGATGTTCTATATATAGAAATAGATTTTTAAATGAATCTGGAACTTTAAAAAATTGGTGAATACTATAGCCTGAATATTATCCAAAAGGGAAATATTATGTTTATTTCATTTGTATTTTTACTAAATATAATATTAGCTGTACTTGGTTAAGCACTTGCTATGTGCCAGCATTCTGCTGCTTCCTCCCTCTGTCTATGGATATATTTCATCACTTAACACCACAGGAATAGTACCTTTGCGGTAGGTACTGTTAATTAGCATCCTTATTTTACAGATGAAGAAAATGAAGACCAGAGAAGCTGATTAAGTCCTCAAGGTAGCTCAGCTAGTAAGTGATGAAACAAGTAAGAAAGTTTTAGGAAGAAATCAGAATCCAAATATACTGGATTTATTTCTTTGAATTCCTTCTTTTATTTTACATCTGCTTTCTGCTTCTTGTCATATGCCATCATCTGTGTCTGCTGGAAATAAGTCATATTCTGACTCTGCACAGACTCTAGTTCACCCTGCACCCCCTTCTGTCCTTTGCTCTTTCCAAATTCTGTGTTCATCAGGCCTCTGGCTTGCTCAGAAAGCCTCATTAGCTCTTTACCTCCTGGAAAATCAAGTACAAATCATTTATCCTGGCTCCCTAGGCCTTCAGTTATCAGGCTTCTTCTGAGCCATCTGGTCACATTTCCCACTGTGAACACACATTGCATCATACAAAGTAGCCTCAACAACACTTGCAGCATCAAATAAATGATAGGCCTGACTTGTAAAAGCTACTTAGTCATTTCATTAAAGGACACATCTGCAAATAAAAAAGAACTTTAAAAAAAAAAAAAAAGCTCTCCTTCATAGAGAATGCAGAATTTTAACAATTTTAATTTCCATTTTGCTGAGTTGAATAGTGCAAATTTACATGTTCTATGGCCTGTGTTAATTATATTGTTATGAGACACAGATTAATTATTGATTGAAAATTTAGGAAGGTGAACTGGCAAGTATACGTAAACATTTCTTCTTCTGGGGAGCCAGAGTTTGAGACGCAGAAGTATTCCTGGTCAGAACTGCCAAATCTTGGTGCTCTTGCTCAAAGGGAGCAGATTCCAATGGCTTGACCTTGTTTTGGGAGAAAGGGCCTGGCATGAAGGTACAATGTCCTTGGTAGCTGGGAGAATGGGGACCCCCCCCCCCATCATAGAGCCCGTTGTAGGATTCACAAAACCACCTGCTAATACAGAGAAGTTTATAGATTGCCCTGTTTCAGAGGAATCGCATCTTGGGTTGGTGATAGTGCTTCCTGTTGGGATGTTGGCGAGGACATGGCATAATTTGGCAGAGTCCAGTGTATTGTTGGAAGAATGGATTGCCTTGGCCTGGTGAGTGGCTTCCTGCCCAACACGTTGGTAGTGCCCTGCTTGATAGCATTAAGCCCCATCCATGCCTTTATCTATAAGTGTTTTAAGGGCCTAGGAGGTGGCTGTGTGTCTTGCTTATCTCTTTATCCCCAGTGCCAACCACATTTCCTGGCACAGAGTATGCACTGAGGAAATGTTTGTTTGGTGAACAAATGGATGCAGGCATTGTTTGCCCATGAAGGGGGCTTTGGATAATAGCTTTATCCAAACCCAATGGACTTGGCCCATGGACTGCAACAAATTTTCTGGCTCTAGAGACCTGTAAAGTGTACAATGGAAATTTCTGTCCCACGAAACTCCTTAATGATATCCAGAGACTTATAGAGTTAGAAATAATAACTCAAGGGTGTGCTGGTGATGTACATGAAGGCATCTCTGAGCACCAGCTGTTCCCTGACCCTGGCCTATCATGGGTCAATCCTCAGAAGGGTGCTTCTGAGCAGAGAGGCCAATAAATCCCACACTTACTTTAATCTGATCTTCTGACCTTGAAATAACATGTCTTACTTGTTTGCCTGAGGAGAGGCTTGAATATTCAGGAGCTAGGGGAAACTATAGACAGCTAATACTGGAAGGACTTCAAATGAGCAGACAGATAAATTATTAGGATGTGGCTAAATGACAGAGTAGGGGGGATTTTGTGCTCAGCTCTGGGCATGGCCACTATGTTCTGGTTCTAAGGCCTCCGAGGTGCCTTCAGCAAACACCATGGCACACCTCTATGCTCTTCTTTACAATAGAGATGCTCCTGACCCCACTTGCTGATGGCTCATAGTTGGGGCCTTCCCGGGGCTTGCCAGAGGCTGAAGAAAGCTGCCTTGCCAGGCTCACACTTTCCCTGTAGAGGCAGTTGCACCCAGGCACTGGACCATGCTGGACTCAAAAATCCTGTCCCCTGTGCCCCGTATATCAGGACAGTCTGAAGGCAACCCCAGCCCAGAGATTGCACCAGGTCCACTGGTGACTTTGTTGGAACTGCCCTGTGGTTCAGCACAATCTGCCCAACCACACCTCTCCCCTCCCTCACAGTTCTTGTTCCCCAGGACAATCCCTCATAGAGCTTCTCGCAAATCTCAAAGAGGTAGTTTCCTAGAGAACCAGGGAGAAGTGCTCTTTTTCTTTCCTTTGGTGCCCCAAGATAATGATGCATCACCATCTTCTGTGAATCAAACTTATCCTCAAAAACAGTCCAATAGTCCTTTGTGCTAAAATGTTGAAATAAATGGAATAATCTACTCTTTCAGAGGTGTTTGCATTTTACTGGGCACCAGACTCTTAGGATGAAGCATACATGGTTTCTGTGTACTATTTCTGAAAGTCTGAAAGGAAGCACCAGCCAGGTACCACCTAATGGTAAGGCTGCTTCCAGAGGAGCCCACAAGAGCCCACGGGAGCCCACAGGAGCCCACGGGAGCCCATGAGAGCCCACGGGAGCCCACAGGAGTCCATGACACACCCTGGATGCATTCAGCTCCGTGTCTGCAGCAGGAGCCCTACTCCTGGTGCAGACCTTTTTCCACCAGCGTTTTCTTGGCCTTCACCACGGGGACCATCCACATTCCCTGCCCCATCTAAATCTAAGTATTTTGCTACAAAGGTATCTCTAGCAGTTCAACCATTTATTCTGCTGTTACCTCCTGAACTTCTTAGACACGATTCCCTCCTCGTTCTATTCCAGTGGCCCTTTGTGTATCTCTACAGAGCAATTCACACTCTTCACTTTTCCAGTTATCCCTCAGCGACTCATCTGCCATGTTAACCTGGTTCCTGGCCACTGTGCTGCCACCTGGACATTCCTTCAGAACTATCTGGATGGTCAGTAAAGACATGAACACCTCCTACATGCAAGACACAGCAAAGCACAAGGGAACAGCGATGGTGCAAGTAGCTAACACTCCCTGAGTACTTTTCCATTTGTGCCCTCCAACGAGCAAGACCCAGGGATGCAAGGAGCAAGCACCTTGATTTGTGCTTGTCTGGACCCTTGCAAGGCATTGGTATGTTTAGGTGAGATGAGTGGATAAAATGCCCATTCCCGTGTGAGAGCAAACATGTCTGGATTGAACACCAAGGCTCCACTCCCTCCAGCTCCGGCCCGGCTGAGATGAGGCACACTGAGGCCTCATGGGGGGCTTGCTCTGCTCTTCACCTACTGCCCTTTCTCCCTCAGCCATCACCTACAGTTTCTGAATGCCTGGGGTTGGCGTGTCCACAGGAAAAGGGGAACAAGAGAGGTCCCCCACTGGCAGTGCGGTCATTAGCAGGACTTGTGCTCTTGGGGCAAGGCAGGTGTTCCACCACACTCTTCCTTTTTCCTCTGGCACCTGGGCTCTCCGGGGCAGCTCCCTTAGTGTGGGAGGGCCGTGCTGTTTACCTCACGACTGTGGGAAGGTCACGAATCCTTCCTGGGTTGTGGACCGCCAGATGGTGGCTTCAGCTTCTCTCTGCTAGGGTCTTTTGATGTCTCCAGGTGACCCTCTCAGGCAGTGTTAAGGAAGTTCGATGCTGCCTCTCTGATGCTCTCTCTTTTCATTCAAAGGAACACCCTCCTTCACCCCCACAAACTCTGAGGCTGCTGACCTGCTGATGTAGCCTCCTCTCTCCTCACTTATCTGTCATCCGCTCCTGGAAAATCCAAATGCTGGGCTCCAGCTTTCTTGGAGGGGTGCCCACACTGGTCCACTGGGTCCAGATGTGAGGGTTTCACAGACAGAAGATAACCCTTAGAAGAAGGGCATCTCTTTACCAGGCCTCTCACTGCTCAGGGCTGTCTCTGTGCATGGGGATCATAATCAAAGTTCAGGTAGAGAGGGGCTCCTAACTGCCCTGAAATTATCCGGAGCACCCGGGAGTTGCAGGGAGTGTCCTGGATAAGACTCTGACAAAAACTCACCTGTTGTCTATGAGCTTCACGGACTCTGGCTTTAGTTCATTCAGAGACCGTGGAGAATTAGATTATTGGGGTTTGCATGGTTGTTTTCTTTTAATCCCTTGTAATCAGAGAACTCAGATTAGCCTGTAGAGTTACCGCTTGGGCTGATTTTGCTGTGCCAGGCCTTTGTAAAAGGACTCACGCATGTTTTACTCTGAACAGTTGCTATAGAAGGATCTTGTAAGCTCTTGAGAATATTTACGACACTGATGAGTTTCCATGACCCCTCTGCAGAGTCTTACCGTTTTCCTGAGAACCATCAGCCCTTATTTCAGAGAGAGGTGCCTTTACTCAACAGCCCAGCTAAAGCCCATCAGAATGCAATTCTGTTTATACAGTTACTCGATTGCTTTAGACTGAGATTCACCAAATATGTCCCAATTTAGCAAATGACAATACAATTCTTTTAATGGTTCAGGTTAAAAACTTCAGATTTGTCTGTGATTGCTCCCTTCCTCATCTTACAGCAAGCCCTCAGCAAGGGTCCACTGCCTCTACTCTTCTGTAACCTGTGATTGGATCTTGCTTGGAATTTCTAGTATTTTCTCAGCTGCTGTCACAGCCTCCATCCTTTACTATTCAGGCAGTTTTTGACACAATATCAAGAGGGATCCTTTTAAAATGCAGTTAAATCACTTCATTCATACATGTTAACCCCCTGTGTGTATGGCTATTGTGACCAGTTGATCTGACCACTCTGGGAAGAGAATGAGCACCTGGCACTTTGCACGGGGTTTTGCAGAGGAAAAGGTCATTATACCTGGAGGCGGTCATTTCACAGTTTGGGCTGTAGATGGCACTCTGGGACCATGCAAGATTTTGCTGGGTGGCTCCTGTTTGTGGGGACCAGATTCTGCAGTCAGTTCAGACTGAAACCCCTTGGTAGGTAGCCTGGACTAAAATGAACTGAGATGATGCTATTTCACTTAAAAAAATTAAAATGTATTTTTAGAGGACAAATTATAATTTGTACAAAATAAACTGGAAAGATCCTGGATTCTCCAAGAGAAACACTCTGAAATTTCTCCTTTTGAGAACATGGAGGTTTGGAGAAGTATGTGGGGGCTCAGGCTCCCTGCAGGGCCAGCTGAGGGGGTGTGGCATTTAGGAAAAAATAGTCCACTGTCTCAAAAGTTTTATTCAAATTCATCATGTTTACAAAATGCTCTTCTTAAAATTTATTATTATTATTTTTTATGATGAGGACAACAGTTCATGACTTAAGAATCCAGATACTGGTCTTAGATTCCAGAAGGTTGCAAATGTGTGGATGGACATTAAGGATGGAAGGAGCCAACTCTCCCCCTTGAGGTTGTGGAAATTAAGCTATGTGTGCGAGTGTGTGTGTGAGAGAGAGAGAGAGAGAGAGAGAGAGAGGGAGGGAGAGAGAGAGAGAGAGAGAGAGGGAGAGAGAGAGGTTTCATATGACTCTGGGAGCAACAGGAATGAGTAGTGGAGAGCAAGCCTGGCTCCCAGGGAATCAGCTCTGATGGGGAAGCTGCCTCCTGAAGAGTGCCCCTTCCCTCTCCTGGGACTTCCTCAGATGGACACAATGGGGAGAGGGTCAGAGGAAGAGGCTGCCACCGTGAAGTCTCGGAGAGGACCCAACAAGGAGGCCAGGAGAGCATGTCCTCTCCCATGACTTCCCCAATCTGCACCTGGCACTAGGAGCCTGGAAGGGCAGGTGAGAGCACAGGTGTTCCCCACACACCAAAGAGAATCCAGTGGAATCAAGATAGAAACAGAATGCATTTCCCTGGTCTTCATCCTTTCTCTTGTCAAGAGTAGAATGCTCAGAAAGTTCCCTCTGGGCATCTATTTTTACCTTTATTGTAATAGGGATTGAGTTCCAGCCTCACAGATAAGGCAAGTTAAGGAAGCTTTCTACAGCTCAGTTTCTTCAGCTGAACTGCCCAAGAAAAAGATGTACAGAACAGAGTTAAACAGGCAAGGAAGACTTTATTTGAGGTTATTGCAAGAGGGGAGGGAGTTTGAAATCAACTCTGCTCAGAGGAAATTCAGGAGAGTGTTTAAGTACTGGGGTGAGCTAGTGGTAGGTGGTAAGGTAGAGGTTGGTCTGGGTGATTAGGCCATTTGTGTTTGCTAATTGGCTCTTAGAGACAGGAGGTATTTTCCTTCCCCCAAAGACTGGGAGGTGAGGATGCTTCCTTTCTTGAAGATATCATATTTCAAAGGAATATCTCTCAGATCCTTGACAGAAAATTTGCATCTCAAAAGGGAGAGAAAGAATTCATGAGTACAGGCTTTGTAAAGAAATGCTCTGAGACAAAAGAGGACAGAGGCCTGGAGTCACAGAGAAATCTGGCTGAGTTTTAGTCAAGCTCAGGGGAATGTTAAGCCATCTTTCTGTCAGCAAAATGGGTGTAATAATAGTACGGACTTCACAGGAATTATGTAGGGATTCCACGGGAGGAGGCCTGCAATGCACAGAGGACCTGGTGGCAAATGGCAGCTGTTGTGCTGACGACTGTTAGGGTTTCAATGCCCAGACTGGTTACTTTGGTTCCACTCTGAAGACCCAACTTATGATTTGTCAAAGAAAGTACAAAATAATCCTTATTTTCTAGAAGCTACTGTATGTAAATAAGATATAATGTATATGGCTATACGTGCATGGAAAAACAAAGAAAAGCTGGAGGCTACAATTTGGAACCAAAAAACAAGTAAACTGTTTTCATCAGAGCTGAGGCTCTGAAACAACAAAGGCGAAAGTTTGTATTCGCAATCTGTTGTGTAGACTAACATCTGATGACCTATTTACCATTTACTAGCTAATCTTCTGTCCAGAAGGTCAATGCACTGAAAACAAATGCAATCCGTCTCCTGACTCATTGTTCTGCACGGCTTGGTGCTGATTCCGAGGCTGCAGCTGTGGACCCTATGCACATATTCCCTACCTTCTGGAGTTAGGGGACATTCCTCATTGTTTCATCCTGGCCTCCCAAGGGACGCGATCTTTCTAAACAGTGTTTGACAGGAGCCGCTGCCTGTGTAGAAACACTGCTGACAAGCCTTGTTCCCAGCATACCATGATGATTTAAAGTCCGTCTGGATATCTTTCAGGGATCTCCCTCAGAGTTGAGTGTTTCAGAAGCTGAGGGTGCCGGCTCTTGGGTTGTTGACCAACGTGCCTTGAGACAGGAGAATCCTGGATGGCATGGCCCCAGAGAGGGCACAACTCACCTCAGGCTCCAGGAGAGAGACTCTGACTTGCCTAAAAGTGATCTTGTTTTTGATGATGATATGAGAATATTTGGCTCTTTGTGATGGAGGAAAAAGATGTCATATTTAGAAAGGTTTAAGTATAAATTCTTCTAACATTGTTTCCTTCTCTTGTATTAAAACTGCCTGGCTTTCTACCATAAATCCAAGTATTTGATAAAATATACTGACTCAGATTCAAAATAAACAAACACAAAATTTATTGGTGTCAACAATCCTTCCTGGTTTTCAAAAATCCTTTCATTAGACATGATCTCATTTAACCCTTGCTGCACCTTTTCATTGTTATTTTACAGAGAGATGCTCGCGTCAAGCATTTATCAGTGAAGAGGCTTCAGGACGACATGGATGCTTGAAGCCCCCGTGTGTGTTTGCTCTGCCGGTACAATTGTGCCTTTCCCACTCACAGTGCATGGGACAGAAGTCCAGCCTTGACCTCCAATAGGCAAGGTGTCTGCTTTTAGTAGCCAGAACTAATCTCACAGTCAGTAAAAATAAGACTTTGTTTGCATTACTTTTCTCTTGAGAACCAGTGACAAAAAGGAATAGTCTTAACTTCATCTTCAAACAGTCTCCCACCACAAATAAACTGTGGTACACTGAGCTCTCCGCTACCACCTCCCCTATGAAACAGACCCCGAAGTATATAAGTATATTTTGCTTAAATATGAGTAGAATTGTCTTACCAACTTGGAGCTTACCTCTCAAGACTCCTCTGTTTCATCTTTGAGTTCAGAGATCTGGTTCCTTTGGAGGGGATGGCCCGTCAACTGCATAAAAAACAATTTTTTATAAAAAACAATTATACAAATCAGTATAATTTAGCACAATCGTGTTGTGTGATTGACCATGGCGATCTGGAGCCCTGGGTCCCACAAAAAGCCTGTAAAGAACAATGTCTAGGTACATCCAACCTCCATACTATTGCTCACCCTCCCTGGACCATATATATGGGGATCACGTAAAGCTGTGATGTGTTCATTATGTATGTCATTGCCAAGGAAGAGCAGCCATTCAGATCCTGGTCAAGTGTCCCAAGGTGATTGGTGCCACTCTACCATCTTCTGAGTGACTCTAGAGCAAAGAACTCAGTCCCCTTGGTCCTAATATGGATCAGAGTGCATAACAGCATCATTGTTGCCTCCTTTCCTCCTCTTGGCAGACACTGATTGATGCCTGATGACGTCTCTTGGTTTCCAACAATTTTCTCTTAAAATTATATGGACCTATCCTTCCCCATGCAACTATGTGAGTCCAAGTTTTGGCACATTTTATTTGGTGCCAGTCTTGCAAAAAAGCAGAGACATTTTCTTCAATAGGGGTCTTGGGCACAGAATTCATTTAAGAGAGAAGTGAGCCTAGGTAGAAAATTGAAGTCTCACAGAAGAGAATAAAATTGTGAGACAGAAAATGTAGTCATTGGTTCAGATTACAAGCAAGAAATCAAAAGTCTCTTTCTGTTAGATGAAACCTAACACTCTTACATTGGGTCAAAACTCATGCTCCCCTAAATCTATCCCTGAAACCCAGTGTCCATGGACACAATGAGGGAAGTCTACTCTTCTAAGCAGTTTTAAGGGTGGTTGCATGATAGATAGCTGTGGAGTTGTGACTCAAGACTGTGAATTTCAAATCTAAAATATTAACAAGTAGCACAACCAAGAGGAGACAAGAGGAAGTAGTGAAGAGGGGTATCAGCAGGCTGGACTGCGAGGCAGGTTGGTGACAACACTGAGTTCAACCTGAAATGGAGCCCACAGGGACCAGTTTGTACATCCTGATGAATTCTCCTCAGTCAATTCAGTTTAATAGGTTACTATTCGGCAGCCAGCCTGTCTTCTGATGTCACAGTATTAGAATGTCCTATGTTTTACCAACAATATTTAAAATAGCCCACTCTGTCCCTGTGTTACCCCATCCTTCGGTGTTGTGTTCTGGATAATGACTTTGGCTCTGTCTTCCAAATTCATCAATTCTCTCTTAAACCTTGTCTAGCCTGTGATGCCCAGATGGCCCTGTCAGTTAGGTGTCTGACCCTTCATTTTGGCTCAGGTCATGATCTCACCGTTCGTGAGTTCTAGCTCCATGTTGGGCTCTGTGCTGACAGCGCAGAACCTGCTTGGGATTCTCTCTCCCTCTGTCTGCCTCTCTCCCACTCTCTCACTCTCTCTCTCTCTCTCAAAATAAATAGGGAAACATTAAAAAAAAAAAAAACCACACGACTGTCTAGCCCACTATTTAACAGTTACATTAACTTAAAAAAAAATTTTTTTTTCAACGTTTATTTATTTTTGGGACAGAGAGAGACAGAGCATGAACGGGGGAGGGGCAGAGAGAGAGGGAGACACAGAATTGGAAACAGGCTCCAGGCTCTGAGCCATCAGCCCAGAGCCCGACGCGGGGCTCGAACTCACGGACCGTGAGATCGTGACCTGGCTGAAGTCGGACGCCTAACCAACTGCGCCACCCAGGCGCCCCAACAGTTACATTAACTTTAAAAAACATTGAATAACTTTTTTATTTGTTTTTAGAATTTCTTTTTTCTCCAAATCTGCTTCTTGGTTTGTCATAACATCATGCTTGAAACAAAGTTAAAAAACTTTTGCATGTGTTCCTTTACTTCTTTGGCCATTTAAAACACCTTTATTTTAAAGATTCTTTCAAATTATTCTGTAGTCACCATCTCAGGTATGAATTCTCTAATTTGCCACATAGTTGGCCATCTTTCCTACTGGTTGGTTTGCTCTCGCTCTTTTTAATTTTGTCTATAAGCTCATCTCTAGTGGGAATTTTTTCTATGAGTATCTACTGTGGCTCTTGGACTGTGGAGATAGTTTTTACATTAGTTTCTCTGCTTGGGTGTTCATACTTTGTGGGTAGCTGAAAGGTGGTGGGAACTTGGGCTCCACATAGATACACAGGGCAAACATGTTTTGAACTCTCAAAGTTGACTTTTTGTGAAAAGATCAGGAAGCTCCACTTCCAAGTTAAGACCTTGAACTAATGGATAGATTGTTTTGGTTACTAGTCTGGGGAGGGATAATTTCTTTTTTTTTTTTGTACCTTTTGTGGGAAGCAATTGCAGCTCTCCACTAAGAATGGGCTTGTAGTTTTTAAAACAGTCCTTAACTGGGTGCTAAAACCCTAGCTCCTAATGAGTATATCAGTTGATAAAGCTTCAACTACTATTCACTGATCTGGTTTTTGAATCCCATTTTTATTTCTCTCATTTGGAGTCTTTCTTTTCTTACTTTTGAGCTTGGCTGAATATTTATTTTTTTATATTGAATCAATAATTTCTACATTATTCTAACATTGTTTTGTGCAAGGGTTTAAAGTGTTTGAAGGTTGAAGGTTGAGATGTGCTATTGCTTCTGTAAGTGAAAAGGAAAATCCAGCACTGGATGGTTCACCAACCACAAGCTTACATGTAGAAAAGGACTGATGAGTGATTGTTACTATGCTATTTTGGCCATAAATATCCCTACATAAGGTAGAACATATAGTTTGAAAGCAGTTGTAGTCACATATTATTTGCTTAAAATCAAAGTACAATATCTGTTGAATTGGTATATGAAAAATATGTGCAATAGTGGAAAGAGAGGCTGAACATAGTTTTAATTAAATGTATTTATTCATATGAGTTTTAAATGTTGGATCATTTACAATCTATAATAAATCAGATGACAAATTATTATCTTCTCCCATGCTTTTAAAAAGGATCTTAAATATGGGCTCAGTCGACTGAGCATCCGATTCTTGATTTCGGCTTTTGTCATGATTCCAGGGTCGTGAGATGGAGGCGTGCATCAGGCTCTGGGCTAAGCGTGGATCCTGCTTAAGATTCTCTCTCTCTCTGTGTCTCTCTCTCTCTGTCTCTCTCCGTGTGTGTCCCTTTCTCCCTTTGCCCCTCTCCCCTATTCATGCTCATTCTTTCTCTCTCCAAAAGAAAAATAAATTTTAAAATGCTTTAAATTAAAAAAAACTGGGGCGCCTGGGTGGCGCAGTCGGTTAAGCATCCAACTTCAGCCAGGTCACGATCTCGCGGTCTGTGAGTTCGAGCCCCGCGTCAGGCTCTGGGCTGATGGCTCAGAGCCTGGAGCCTGTTTCCGATTCTGTGTCTCCCTCTCTCTCTGCCCCTCCCCCGTTCATGCTCTGTCTCTCTCTGTCCCAAAAATAAATAAACGTTGAAAAAAAAATTAAAAAAAAACTGAAATATTTTTAAGTATAATAAAATTTTAGTGGACTAACTTTTACTTTATTCTAATTTTTTTAATTGACATAAAATTCATATAACATAATATTAACTCTCTTAAAGTGTGCAGTTCAGCAGCATTTAGTTCATTCATGATGTTGTGAAAGAATCACCTCTGTCTAGTTTCAAATATTTTCATCCCCATTAAGCTGTCAGTCCCCATCCTCCAGCCCCTGGAAACCACTAAAATACTTTCTATCTCTATAGATTTATTCATTTATCACAACATGTTGTGACATGTATGGGTATTTCAGCCCTTTTTATGGTGAATAATCTTCCACTATATGGATATACTACATTTTGTTGATTCATTCATCCATTAATAGACATTTGGGTTGTTTCCATCTTTTGGCTACTGTGAATAGTGCTCTTTTAGGCTAAATTTTATAAACTGATTTTAATGATTGGCTGGCAACATGCTGTGACTTACCCCCACATGTATGGGGATAGTTACAGGAATCATATATTATCATGGTACATAAACCAGTGTTAAGCCATTTCATAGTTGCTCTGTGTCTGTGTACATCCTGAAGTAGTTGAGTAGCAATGGACTTACTGAGCTCTGAACACCCTCAAGTGTCTCTCCATTTCAGACATGGAACCATTTCATTCCTGTACTTGCTCTCCAACAGCAACACATGTCTTAAAGATCTTTTTCCTTACATTGATGAGAATTTGTGTCGAGTTGAGGAAATCAAGTCCCACGGAAGCTAGAGGAATTGCCAAGCCCTACGAATGCTCTGCTGGTTCCGTGTGACCAGACCAGGTTCCTCACCTTGTGCTCATTTTCCTGTGATGTTAATGTATGATTCCTCTGTGATCGAGAGGTTGACTCTGGGATTATACAGAATAATTTGGCTTCAAATGTCGTGAGGTTTAAAGTAGCAAATGTTGTTAGGAGGTCTCTGATGCGATACCAGTGAGCAGTTCAGTGGATGTGATTGTGTGTCATGTGGAAACTGCAGTCTGACCACCAGCTAGCTGATTTTGAGCCCTTGGTTCTTGCTATTAGACCTGCCTTTCAGAATGCTCAAGGGACTAATTTTCTCAATAGTGGGAAAACTTGGCAGGCAACGACATAATGGTAGAATATCTGCTCTTCTCTACTTTCAACTCATTCCTGGAAAAAAAAAACCCTGAATCAACGTGAGAAGCAAATTTTCCTGCATTAAGACTTGTCTATTACTAAAAGCCTTCTGAGGATGATAAATCACGATAATTCACTGTTCTGTTCAATCAGGAATTACCAATTTAGATTAGCTACTCCTTAGCCATGTGTCTCTTTCCAATTAAAACTGCATCTGACTGAATAGGACTAAGGTTTTCAATACTTAATTTATTGATAAAAATCAGCAAAACGAATGGTCATAATTTAATTTCAGTTGATAGGTTAATCTAATTTTGCATGATGTGCTTATGTGTTTTTAATGACCATAAGCAATGGTTTGTTATTTGGGGGCTGAGGTTGATGAGGCAGATATTTTCCAAATTTTTACTGGCTATTAAAATCACATTATAACATTAATGTAACTTGTTTATCTCATTATTTCTTGGCACAAATGAAAAGTTAATTTTTGATAACTGTCTTCTTAAAAATAACTATGCAGATACATGTAAAAGTTTACAATGACTCATTTACTACAATTGTTTCATAGATATTTATTTTGAAAAACTTCCCCATTTTTGTAGGTAATAGCAAACATGCTTCTCCAGGCCAGGAGAGGTAGCAATAATGATTTGCAGAAAAATCAAAATCAGCCCTTTGTGAAACACAACATCTTTTCATGTAAGGGCTTCCCCTTCAGTAAACTGTGTTAAGATTATCAAGAGCAAATATTTACTGGAAGCACATTAATAAAGCACGTCACTCACAAGTGCAGTAGAATTTTAATTGAGTTCTTCAGAGTTCCAGAAGGAGGTGACTGGTGAAGCCAGGGCACCTCTCCATTCTATCCTACCACTGACATCCCCATTCTCCACTAATGACGTCCTTCATCATACATAGTCATCTAGTACCAATCACTTGCATATTAACCCAAACCCATTTAATTAACTTCTGTGTTGTACAGCCTATTCTTCCAAAGCCACCTCTAGAAACTCTTTTAGAGGTCTGTAAATTTGGTTTTGATAATGCGAATAAAGTCATTTCTATTCCTTTGCAGCCTTTGCTTTTGCTCCTAAAGACAAATTAGTGCATTAGAAAGCTGAAGATCTTAATAAAACTGCATTTATTAAGAATGCTTAATTGAAGTATTTTGTGCATGGTAATCTGATAGACCAGTTCCTATTATTATGATAAAATAAATTCTCTGCCCCAAGAACAAATCCTAACTACAAAGTTAGATTAAATTTATTTGAGGAGGTAGGAAAACAGTCCCTGTATAAAGGTGATTTAAAAAAATTTCATATTAAGTCAGTTATAGGACTTATTAAAATGTGGGTTCTAAGAAAGAGATTCAATAAATCTAAGGTGAAGCCCAAGAATCCGTGTTTGAAAAGAGATTTACCACCGAGCCTGCGGTGAATCTGATGTAGCGCCTCCTGAGAACTTCGTGAAAGAAGCACCCTGGCCACAGCTTCAGGATTTCCCAGTGAATCATTGTCAGTAAGCAACGTTGTTTCTTATTTGTTGCCTTTGACAAATTTCAATGTTCTACTAAATCTGGACATCTGATCCTGATCTTTGTCAGTCACGGGTTTGTTTTTTTTTTCTTATAAAGATCAGGTGTTTGATCACTCAGCTGAGACCCTAAAATTCTCAAGTTGTACTTGCTTCTGCATTATCGTGTAATGAAGAAAGAAACAAAACAAAACAAGCCCGTAGTAAAATGAGTGTCTATTTTAACCTTGGTTAACAAATGATATGAAAGAAAACAAAAGTTTCAATGTAGTTCACTGGTAGAGGGGGACTTGGAAAAGTAACAAACCCAACCTGTTAATTATGTATTAAGAGAGAATCTCCAATCCACTCTGCACAGGCAACATCAAAGGTCTCCACTAAAACGGTTTGTTATTAGCATTTAAGTAAGAATTTTATCTAGTTCTATCTCAGAGTCTGAAACCAAAGGAGTTTAAGGAAGCCCTTCATCACTGATGGTCAGGCCCCAAACAGAGCCTTAATGAGCTTGTGCAACATCTCACCATTTGAAAAAGCTGTGCCAAAGGAGCATTATTGGTTTGGGGTTTTGGTTGGTCGGTTGGTTGGTTTTGGTTGGTTTTTCTTTGTTTTTTGTTTTGTTTTGTTTTGGGGTGTGTGTGTGTGTGTGTGTGTGCTAGTTTGCAAGGGAGAGCATTAAGTATCTTGCAGCTGAAGCATTATATCCATTTGCTTTCCTGTAATTTTTAGATATTTTCTGTGTTCAGTTTCTCTGCGGTCAGAATTGTGTCATGGTGGGAATGGTGGCAACAGAAACATTATCATAAAAGTGAAGCCAATTTCAAATTTCTCGAGGCAACTGTATGCAGTAACTGCATTTAGAAAGCATAGAAGGGGCGCCTGGGTGGCGCAGTCGGTTGAGCGTCCGACTTCAGCCAGGTCACGATCTCGCAGTCCGGGAGTTCGAGCCCCGCGTCGGGCTCTGGGCTGTTGGCTCAGAGCCTGGAGCCTGTTTCCGATTCTGTGTCTCCCTCTCTCTCTGCCCCACCCCCGTTCATGCTCTGTCTCTCTCTGTCCCAAAAATAAATAAACGTTGAAAAAAAAAAAATTAAAAAAAAAAAAAAGAAAGCATAGAAAATATGAGTTTGTGGGCACATGTAAGTTTTCAGTCACAAAGTACAACAAACATACTGGAGAAGACAAGGAATGGCTTCAAACTTTAGGACTATTTGAGTGCCTTTATTTTTGAAAGCTCATTTTAATAATCTTCCGTAGCTCTGTTTATTTTTCAAGGCCCTTTTGGTTGTTCAAGGTGGGCTCTGAATGTTATCTGAGGGCATCTGAAATCTCTCTGATCCAATGCACCTCACAGTGGCCTGTCAAGGGCCCAGAAACCAGTCTTTTTTTTTTCCTTCCCCCCCCCTCCTTTTTTTTTAATTAACAAGACACTTTCTGCAGCACCTGGGTGGCTCACTCAGTTAAGTGCCTGACTTGATTTCACCTCAGGTTGTGATCTCACAATCCATGAGTTTGAGCTCCATGTTGGGCTCTGGGCTGACAGTGTGGAGCCTGCTTGAGATTCTCCTTCTCTCTACCCCTGCCCTGCTTGCACTCTTTCTCATAAAATAAAATAAATAAAATAAAATAAAATAAAATAAAATAAAATAAAATAAAATTAAAAAAGGCATTTTCTATTGAAAACCCAGTCCAATGCAAATTTGCTGTTGATGTTTGGATAGAGATGGGTAAGCGACCTGTTCCTTCACCACTCAGTCTTCAGTTATCAGATGAGAATGTCTCACCATTTCATGGATTTTTGCAGATAGAAGCCTCCTAGTGATTCTGCTAACAGCTACCTGTCTGATATTAGCCAAGCCAGTTAACCTCTCTGGCTTTCATTATTTCTAGAAATAAAATAAATGGATTAGATTAAGGTTTTCTATGATCCTTTCAACTCAAACAATGAACTGATCTTGACGTTTTGATTTTTTTATTTAATGTGTCTTGTTGAATTTTCTATTTTTTTTCTTTGATCTTGAATGTAATTATTTGACAGCTTCAGTTTAACAAATTCAATTCGAAGTAGGAGAATTTAGTGGTAAACTTACAATGTATAAAAAACAATAAATATTCCTACAGATCAGCTTGACTTTCTATGAAGTTTTTATATCAATCATAATCATTCTTCCTGAATTTCCAGGGATTTCTAGCACATGGCTCCCTTGGTCACATAAAATGAGAGTGAAAACCTAATGGGCCATTGACCATATGCAACTATGTTACACGTTTTATTTGTCCCATTAGGTATTCAAAATTTCAGTCATGATTTGGGGGATATGATATCCCAGTTACATGATTTGAACTTAGTGCTGTTCCATGGTGATGATTCTTAGCTCTTGGCCCCACCCTGTTCTCTCAGTTTGACCTTTGAAGTCATCCTATTTTTTCTGTAAAAATGAGACATGTTTGCAACTGCATAGTTTTCCCACAGAGGTTTGAGGATTTGAAGACCTCTCTCCATTTTGTACTTTCCCTGTACCTTTCATGTCCAGTTGATAGTGTTTATACCAATACAAATCTCTCCAAAATTGTGCTGATTCTCTGATTTTATGGGAGTTCATTCCACAGACAAAGCCACCACACTTTTCTTTTAGTCAACTCCTCTTCTGTCTTAGGAACCCTATTGTTTATGTCACAGGGAGGGTTTTTCCACACACATCCTCAAGGCCTTCAGAAGGCCTTTAGCTGAATGATTTCATGGAGCACCACCTTCTGAGGCTTAGCAAAGATCCTACAGCCCAGCCTGGGTTTACTCTTGTGCTGAAGCCATTTCCTAATTTGAGAATCTTTAGCTTTCTAGAGACACTGCGATTGAGAATCAGTTTTATTGTTGAATTCAGGAAAGCATGCCCCTTTTTTAGCATCTCTAATTCCTCTGGAACATGGAATAATTTCCGTTTTAGCACCTCTCTTCCATTTGTATCTCATTATATGCAGCTAAGAGAAACCAGTTGACGGTTTTGTTGTTTTGCTTTGAAATGGTCTTAGATCCATCAATTCATTAGATAATTTCCATGTTTCTTCACTTGATAGTTTTTGCAAAACTTTCTCCCACTACATAACAAAGATCCCCTTTTTTCCAGCTTCCAAAAGCATTCTCCTCAGTGTCCTCTAAGCTGTTAGGCAATTCTCCTTGAGGCCTATCCAACTTCTATCCCCTGCCCGATCCCAAAACCAATAAAGTGATACCTACACATTCCATAGGTCAAGAATTTGTACAGGGCACAGTGGGCAAGTCTTTCTCTTCTCCAGGATGTCTGGGGTCTCAGCCAGGCAGATCCCAATGGCTGAAGACTGGACTCATTAAGGAGGCTTCTGTGTTCATGTGTTTTGGCACCTGGGTTTGGCTCAGCTGGGTCTATTAACTGGAGCACCAAACACTGGGTCTCCCTGTGGCATCAGTTATTGACAGCATGGTGGCTCTATTCTAAGAAGAATATAGGGAGATCTAGGGAGGATCATCCAGAGAGCTGATGCTATGGGAGAGTTGGCTGGAAGAAGCATGCACTTTATGCAGACATGGACTCAAAAGCCACACAACATTCCTGCACTGCAGAGTCAGGAAAGCCAGTTCAGATTTGAGGAGAGTAGAATCAGGCTTTACTTGGGGGACATGGGGGATGGGGGAGAACAAGGTCATATTGCAGAAGAGCATGTAAAATGGGAAATATTATTGGGCCAATTTTGGAAAATACAGTCTTCCACACTGTGTAAAAATCCTTTATCAAATGATGTATGGAATGGAGAATTTTCTGAAGACTCTTGTCATAATTTCTTGTTTGCATAATGGATGGCTTTGGATGTAGGATGTTGAGTTATTGCCGTTCAGATAGTCTGTTACATGAAGAAACCCATCAAGCAAAGACTAGAAGGGACTCAATTGTGGCCAAACAAAATCAGGTTTATCCAACTCATTGAAGGCAGGAAGAGCTTTTGGTCTTTCTGGTAAGAAGGGGCTGGGGGAACGTGTGTTGTGCTGGGTAATTTTAAGCAGTCTTTAAGGGAAGTGCGGTCGGTTCTGGAGGTGAGAGAGTATTCTGGTAAGTTTTATCTGGAGGTGGAAGAGTTAAAGTGGAGCCACTGTTCGTTGGTCAAGGGGTAAATGTCCCCCACCTGCGCCAGATATTTGTGTGGCTGGCTGCGGGATGTCCTTGTCTCTGGGTTCAGACACCATCAGAGTTGTCTTATCTCTGTTCTGTCGCCCTATCACACCGAGTTGTTGATACTTTCTTGGGAGCATTAGGCCTACCTGTCACATGTTGGGGCTGTTTGTCACTTTCTCACAAATAAAAGTGACCTTTACTTTTTAAATGAATAGCCTTAGGTGTAAGTGAACCAATCAGAGATTAGTCCACAATTGTAATTTACAACTACTTCACCACAACTACTGGTGAAGATGAACCAAAAAGCCTGGGGATCACTTTCCGTCAGATTCCTTACTATTACTGATATATCGTCTTGCTTATCACTTTCTGAACTTGGGTACTGAGTGCTTATTTTTTTCCTTTGCTTTCTTGTGTGTCAGGGAGTGAGGACAAATGGGCTTCCTACTGCTGTGAGAGTTGTCTTTTGGGAAAGTTGAAACCTGGTGTAGAATTTTGGGTTGGAAGGGCCAGGAGGAGGGACGTGGCAGCCGCTGGGGGCTGGAAGTGGCTCCTGTCTAACAGCCAGGAAGGAAAGGAGGACCACAGCCTACAGCTGAAAGAACTGAATTCTACCAACAGCTTGAATCAGCTCCCAAGTGGGTTCTCTCCATTTCTCTGGAAAGGGATGTAGCCGTGCTGGTAGTTTGGGCTCCTCTTTGTGAGATCTCAAGTGAGAATTCAGACATATGGCGCCAGACTTAGGAGCTACAGACCTGTGAACTGATTTTGTTGTTCTCAGTTCTTACATCGATAGTAAAGATTTTACATGGCAATAAAGTACTAATACAAGTCCTGATGTATACAGTGAGCTTCCTACAATGCCCAAGGGGATTGCAAAAGGCAGAATTTTGAGGAAAACACACTTCCCTTAAAAATATATATCTTTTCCAGGGCACCTGGGTGGCTTAGTCGGTTGAGCATCTGACTTTGGCTCAGGTCATGATGTCTCAGTCTGTGAGTTCGAGCCCCACGTCGGGCTCTGTGCTGACAGCTCAGAGCCTGGAGCCTGCTTGGGATTCTGTGTCTCCCCCTCTCTCTGCCCCTCCCCTGCTCATGTTCTCTCTCTCTCTCTCTCTCTCTCTCTCTCTCTCTGTCAAAAATAAATACACACTAAAAAATATATGTCTTTCCCTAGTCATTAAAGATCTAAAAATATTTAACACCAATACAGTGTCTCTGATGAAAGAAACAAATAGCGAAAACCCCATTTCTCTGTAAAATAGGTTGAATCACATGTTGACAGTGCTATAACCATGTTGTTGGGGCAACATGGATACTGACACTATTCCTCAGGCAGATTCTCAAGAGAGTGCTCTTTTCTTATTCACCCAAAGAAAACGTAGTAGAATGGAATGTTTGCCAACAACAGATGAACTAGAACTGATACCATGTCTAGGGGTGTCATGAGAAGTAAGTGACAGAATAAGTTCTAAATAAAAGTTTGCTACCATCACCACCACCATCACGGTCATCGTCGTCCTGGGTCTCTGTAGCCAAAGAAAAGGTAAAAGTTTTAGGAAATTTTCTGACTAAATATCAGAAGAGACTGCATTACTTTTCTTGTCAAGTCTTAAGCTAAATATTAGCTCTTTCTTGAATTAGCACTGAAAGTGGCAGCATTTAAAGAGTTTCTCAATATTAGTTAGTAATTACATCTAAACTTAACTGCCTTATTCCCTGATTGTTTCTCTGTTCCTTGAACTCTTTCAAAAGGCCAGACTTATCTCCTTCTTTCATTCTTTACCTCCAGTCTTAGCTTTGTTCGCAAAACCTATCATCGCTTTTCTGGGGCCACAGATGACCCCCCGGCTCCCTGTTTTACACCCAAGATGATTGATATCAGTTACAACTCCCTAGTCCTCATTGATGCACTGAGAGGCAGGGTTTTCTGCTTGTGTAAAACAATGTTGCAAAGCAGCAAACATGCAAAACATTATCTGATACAGAGTATGATACAGGATTTTGAAGAACTTCTCATTATTTCATTCCCTTCCTTTTAAGTTACGTATATTATATCTTAGGAAAGGACCAGCCCAAGTTCCCTGGTGTGTTGTACTCTTGCTGGAAGTTTATAAAGCAGACCTATTTCCCAGATGAAGGAAAGTTGTTGGAAAGAAAATGGCAAGTCCTGTTTGCTGGGGCAAGACTGCCCAAGATTTCCTGGTATACTAAGGAACATGAACCCTGAAGTAGACCTTTGAACTTGTTTTCCAAGAATTTGTTCAGATTCTCCTTTCCGGTTTCCATTTGCTTTTGCAGTTGATAGTTTGTCTTAGAATCTCTAGTGTTGATTGATGTCCTGTGTGCCTTCAGTGTTTAGTCTCTGCTTTAACAGTCAAACAAATCTGCATTGGAATTCTAGCTCTGAAACGTGCCTTCTGTAAGACAATGGACCCAAGATACAGTTGTTATGATGTTTGAGTGAAACAATACATACTTAGCATTTATCTTAAAATTTTTTATTAAAGATTTTTAAGAATGTTTATTTATTTTTGACAGAGACAGAGTGTGAGCAGGGTAGAGGCAGAGAGAAAGAGAGAGAGAGAGAGAAAGAGAGAGGAGAGAGAGAGAGAATTTTAAGCAGGCTCCAGGCTCTGAGCTGTCAGCACAGAGCCTGACACGGAGCTCGAACTCATGAACGGTGAGATCATGACCTGAGCTGAAGTCAGAGGCCTAACTGACTGAGCCACCCAAGGCCCTAATACATGCCTAGCATTTAGAAAATACTTGATAAATGGTAGTTATTATTGTAACTTCTCTCTACCACGGTTAACACCATGCCCACAGCAGCCTCTCTGAGTGGATAGAGCAAAAGTACATGGCAAATGCTGCTAGTGGGATTAATTCATGGGGAAAACTAGAGCTAAATTAATAAAAAGACAGATTAATGAATTTTAAAAAGAAGTGTAGATTTGAAATTTTAAAACTCACCAGAAATATGCTAACAAAATATTTAGTAGAGTTTCTG
This sequence comes from Prionailurus viverrinus, assembly GCF_022837055.1. Lineage (NCBI taxonomy): Eukaryota > Metazoa > Chordata > Mammalia > Carnivora > Felidae > Prionailurus > Prionailurus viverrinus. The sequence goes on along the minus strand of NW_025927643.1, from coordinate 15,841 downwards.
TTTTAAGAATAGATAACAATGATTAATAATTAGTATGTCAAAGCCAATTAAATGGTATTCTTTCTGCCTCCTGGGATACATGCATAGTATAGGAACTAGTCTATGATTGTTAGAAAAAGCTGCCATTCTGACTCATGGAAGCAAGTCTCTGGCCAGGAATCTGGGTAGAACAATCACAAAAGGAATTTAGCCACAAGAATTCCAAGGCCCCTTGTGGCAGGGGCAAGTTGAATCTTAATAATATCCACATGTGCTAAAACCTCCAAGCCAAGAAATTCCCATTGAAACTGGATTCTGACCCATGAACACCTGGGGGCCTGGCAGATAAAGACAAAGGAAAGCTGTGGAGCCCCTCCTTCTGCCTAGTCCTCCACCCCTGGGAGTAGGGATAGCAGCGAGCCCCTGAGGGAGGGGGGAAAGTGCAGGAAGCTGCAGGGACACCAGCAACTGGCCCAGGAGGGGATGAGAAGTGGCGAGCTCTGCAAACACAGGCCTGCCCTCAGAAGGCTTGAAGTTTACCTGTGAGGAACTTTCCGCACACTCCACCTGCTATTGGTTTCCATTTGCACCCACACTTCTCAAACACTACTCTCATGATCAAGCCTTCCCTTCTCTTCCTGCTGAGTTTGCATAATGCCCAGCACACATCACTCTATTGAAGCAGTCTCCCGCTTACTGCATTTATTTAAGAGCCCATTTCCCCCATTAGAGGTTAATTAATTTAGGGAAGAATCTATGTTTTATTCAGTATTTTTGTCTGGTCCCTAGCACAGTTCCTGACATACTGAATTTGCTTAGGACACACTGAATAAACTAGGAAGACAATAGGTTCTGTTAGATAGGTAAGCACTCTCCTTGGATTTAGCTAATACGATTAATTTACTTATTTTTTATCTTTAACTTTCATAGGTAGCATGAAGCTACATGTTGCCCAGGATTTTATAAATTATAAATACTGATTTTGTGATTCAAATAAATAGCTGTTGTAAAAGAAGGTATAGGAAAGAAGGACAGTAATAAAATGTGTGATCATATGCCAAATTTATGTTCCAAGTCTGGACAAAAATGTGAGTCATGCCAGGGTAAGTAAATGTGTTCAAGTTGAATTATCTGCTCTACATTTTAAGTTTTATAATCTAAATATTAGATTTTGCTTTTATCTATGCTAACCTCCTTGTTCATACATTTATATTATAACATAAATGTCTATTGGCTTAAATGTTTCCTCAAATATCAAGCATAAAAATATATCAATTAACTAAAAAACTTACACACTATTGAATTTAAGTTGGTACATATTTCAGAGCTACCTATTAGTGTCATGATAATATTCATCTTTCTTGATGCCATGTAAATTGATTTTTGTAAGTCAGTCAATGTAACACTTATCAGTATTTTTTGCTAACTAACTTTGTTCTGAGTTTTCTTTGAATGCTTCTCTGTCAGGATCAGCAGTCATTTCAAAAAATGTGAAGACTCAAAACTTTAGGAACAATGGGAAAATCAAATATACATCATTCTGTAGGTGAAGGCAGAGGATCCCAGAGATTTATGGAATTTCACTATGGTGCAGAAAAGAGTCAATGTAGCCGGCCTGACTAGTATCCTATGAAAAGCCTGCTTATGAGGTTGATCTTTGGTTGGCATTGGGCAACTTGGAGTTTGAGACAGTTCCTACCACCTTAACTGAAGATTCAGGTGTTAGGTGACACTAGAAGAATGCTCAAAGGCATATGAATTAAGTGAAAAAAAATTAATGAGAAAAAATCTGAATTAAGCAAAGTTAAACAGGTTTATTTGCTGCAAGATTTTCCAGAGCCTGTAGATGCTGATAGTAATAATAAACACATATTAAGCACTTCTATATGCCAGGTATTATTCTACATGCTTTGAATGTGTTCACTACTTTAGCCCTTACAACAGCACTGTGAAGTAGGTACCATTATTACCACATGTTACACATGTTACACGTGAGGAACTGAAACCAGAGAAATAAGGTCACTCCTCAAAGTCACCCAGCTTCTGCGTTTGAGGACAGGATTGGTATACAGTATTTCTCAAATTTATTTGACTATAAACTCACCCCCCACCTTTCACCTGCAGTATTTCACAGGATGAATATCCCACGATACGCAGTTTGGGAAACATTGGAGTAGAGAGAACAAATGAGGAGAGTCTAAAGAAGAAATGCAGAATGTGGACACTTTCCCATGTTAGGAGAACGGAGTTCCCAGAACTGCAAAGACAGGATTCATCTGATTAGGAATCAGGCACAATACATTTCTGGCCAGGAATTGGCATTTAAAATCTGTGATCTTTCCTCCCAGGAGACTTTGTTCCAGGTTGGCTCAGAAATTTGACTGTGTTGGGGGTAGTATTTGAAAGTATTTTAAATAAGGAAACAATGAATTTCAACACAAACACCAGTCCTTGATTTTAGAACCATTTTACTTCACTTGGTGTATGGCTTTGATCCCACTAGCCAAGGCCAAGTCTGAACAGATTATAAGGAATTTTAACATGTTGTATGAGTTTTCATACTAAAGATTTTTGTTTTTAAGGCAAAAAATAAAAATTAAATAGCCATAAACAAATGAAAAAAAAATGCTCATCCTTACTCATAATGAGATAAATAGAAATGAGAACACAAATTACCATGTTCAGTTATATACTGAATTATATATTGAATTATATATTATATCAACATATAATATTATCAATATATAACTAAAATAATATATAATATGTTATCAATATGTAGGCTTGGAAAAATTCTTTCACACACTGTTGGTTGGAATGTAAATTATTACATTTTTAGAGGGCTGTTTAGAAATCTCACATAAAATCGCTATGGATATACCCTTTGGTCCAGATATTTCCACTGTTTCTACTTTCAGAATAATCCTCCATTCATTCTTCCAAGCCACATTCCATCCATACATTATGGTACCGCTCTTGGAAGATTATATCATTGGATTACACCACAGTAATGTATATATTACCGTGATGGTAAGGCAGCCTTCCCTCCAAGAGGGTTATACATCCTCACTGGTTGCTAACTGACTTACTGTGCTCCTCACAGTAGGAAAAATATATTCAGTATCTTATTGATGGCAGGCTTGGTCATACAGCTTGCTTCAGCCCATAGATTGTGGGTGGAGGTAATATATTCCATGACCACACAGAAGCTTTAAGAACCGTCGTGTGATTTTGTTATTTCTATTACTTCTCTGTGCCAACAAATTAAAATAAATCTGCTCCTTCAGACTGGGTCCCTTGAAGACAGCAAGGAGAGCCAAAGCCAACACTGGGTTATCATGTATGTGAGTAAGAAATGAATGGTTAGCCATTGAGGTTCCTGGACATTTCTTGACTCTACTCTTGTAACCCAGCATAAAGTAATAGAAGCCCCCAGTCCACTTCTTCTATGAAGACTTTCATGTCACCCTAGCTCATGCTTTCCTTCCCAAAGTCTACAAATAACTTAAAGTCTATAATATAAATCTGTGAAGTGTTCATTTTCCTAGTACTGATTTTCGATTATATTAAATATGTCACGTTGTTCTCCACAGATGTACTATAAATTCTTTGAAGCTCCATGCTGTGCCTTAAAGTTATAATTATTTTCTCTGGTCCTAGAAACATCGTAGGTACTGAATCCATGAACATTCTTGAGGCAACACATTTACAAATATTTATTGAATACCTGCAATATGCAGGCCACTATTGCCTTATCAATTCATAAAAATCATATTTCTGCCTCCGTGAGCAAAGAATGTTTGTCTATTCCCTTAGGAGCAGGTAGTTGGTTCCAGAAATATTTTTCTTACGGGGCGATAAGTTCATAGAGGACCTCATAATGACTGACCTGCTCTATCTGACTCAAGTTTTCACTCACAAAGGGCCTGCGGAAAGCCTTTTACAAACACTCAACTCAAAGTGGCTTCATTACTTCTAGAGATTGAGGAGAATGTGGCCCTCTTACACCTAAACTAGCAACAAACTTGTTTATTCTCATAATGAAGATGGTTTGGATCTGCCTCGGTGAGAGATTACTTTTTAAAGGAATGTTTGTTTGGAGTGAAGAGAACAGAGGCAAGGAGACAGAAAAACACTGAACAGTTCAGTTTCTTCCTGAAACCAACTCCTATTTTCCCGGGGCCATCAGTGGCTGGTCTGGCATTTAAGGCACAGAATTTATAGCTTTGTATAATTTTTAAGTGAGAAATAGATTAAGAAATGTACTCAAACTATCTGTTCATTTGAGCTCTGGAGTATACACTATGGTTTTTTATATGGCAAAGTAAAACTGATGTCCTTTCTCTCACCTTGAAAGGAAGGGGGCTCCTTGAAACCTGTCCAATGGCTTCTGCTGACTTAATCAAGAGGCCCTTCTGGATTATTATGTGATTGTCAGGCAAGACCTCAGTGGGGGGCACTGCTGTCAACCCTTTGAAATAAGATTAAATGGCATTAATCTGAGAACAGTGGTTGGCTGGGATAAATATTTCATACAGGAGTGGGCAGAGCAATATAGCTGTAAATTATCCATTTTTGCTGAGTAGCCATCACAAATGTATGACACCTGTATTATTTTCTGTACTGTAATCTCATAATATTTTGATCCTTAGATAAATGTCATTGAATTATTGCACAGTTAACCTTGTGAGGTTTTTTGAAGCTAACAGGCCAAAGTAATGTGAATTGATAGGCAGCATTAGCCAAGATCAAGCAGTTCTTGCTACAGGTGGCACATGGGCCACTTTAATGTCTGGCAAGAGGAAGAAATACTGTTTCTTTTTAAGGCAAATGCATACAGGGTGGGATTATATTCCCAATCCCACACGGAACTGGGTGCAACAATTTGGAAAGCCTCATCATCATGCTCCAGTTTTTATTTTCTATTATTTGTTTGTTGGCTTGTTTATTGATAGGATCGGTACAGTTCTATCTGGGATGATTTTCACTCCACAGAGGGAGATATCTAGTAAAATTCAGAGAATCTTACATTCCTAGAGTCACAAGGGGCTATAAGATTTCTTTATTAATGAATACAATGAACCCAAGTCTTTAAGTAACTTGCTTGTGTTAGATTTGGTATAAAATTGTGATTAAAATATTAATATTAAAAAAACATATTTTGAGTGAAGAAAGTTGAAAAAAAATAAAAAGCCCAACTGGACTGAAGGTTATCACTGAGACTGGGATGTGGCCAGGAGCCTGTTCACTCCTAGAAGGGTGGAGTAAGTGTCCATGAGAGTGAGGTAAACATATTCCTGAAACTGGAAAACTTGGGAATAGAGCAGGACAAGGCAGTGACAGATGTGCCGAGGGGCAGTCCTGTCCCCTCCGAGGGGCTCTGGTGGGGTGTGCCGTATGGCTTTGTCCTTTGCACTGAACTCCCCAACATTTTGTGTAGTTGATTTGGATGAATCCGTATTAGAGATGGCAATCAGAAAACACAAAAATGATAGGGAAGAACAAATAATATGATTAAGGATAGAATTAAGATTCAAAACCATTTGCGCAGATGTGAACTAACGTTAAGCCTAAAGCAAAGAGTGAAAGTGAGAATAGGGCCAGGGGAATAACTAAAACAACCCAAAGAATTTTTATAAACTCAGAATTGGTGCTACCTGGCCTCACAGCAGTGTAGGTGGTGTGTACTGTGGTGTCTTAGGTGCCCATAAACTCAGTATAGTCCAGTATTCTGTCAAGAAATCAAATGGAATTTTAGGCTATTTTCATAGAATGTCGCATTTTTGTTGAAGTCATGTGTATATGAAGGATTGTATTCACCACTGCTCAGACTGTTGCTAAACAACTACCCTGAGAGGTAATGAAGAAGTAAAGTGGTGTTCTGAAACCTTCTTAGGCTAATCCTTCGAAGGTTTTTCTCTACAGGGTATAAACGTGCTCACAAAAATCACATAATTTCAGAGGGTTTACAGGCACAGTTGAGATCTCTTGAAGGTAGCAATGATCAGTGGGAGGGCAATCGGGAAGATGGGGCTGTGGAGGTGGTGCTGTATGAAAATCAGTTGATGGAATTGTAGATGCTCAACTTGGAAAAGGAAAGGTCCCAGGGAGACATGCAGCAGTCATTACCACAGAGGCTGGAGGACTATGTTTCTCGGCCCCTTTGCAGCTATACACATTGTGTGAGTAATTCTGATCAATGGACCAGAAGAGAAAGGGATGCTGTCATTCCCAGACTGCAGTATTTCATTCTGGGTCTGGGAACCTCCAGTGCCACCATTTCTTTTGTGGTTATCAGACAGTATTTTCTGAATGGTGTGGGTAAAAGATGCTGACTCCTCCATCAGTCTAGGTCTCTGAGGGACCACGTGAAGCCAACTCCCTGCTGACCTTTCTTACCACTGGCCAGCAATAATTTGGGGTTGGAGCAGGTGGGTTGCTGTGGAGAGTCTGGAACTCCTGGATTGTTTCACTCAGAGTGGAAATTGTGTGCCCAGCATGAAAACACAATTCCCATTTTGGAGACTGAAATATACATTTCTCTTTATTCTTGTTGGAATATAAAAACACAGCATATAATTTCTAAAATTAAAAAAGGAGGGATTTAAGCAAAGGATTTGCGGATAGTTTATATTTCCTGCAATTTTTGCAAATATGTTTATCTTCTATAAAGGAACACGTAAGTTTTTGATATCTGATTTAGTACATTTTTTTGCTTTCTTTTCTTTTCAAATTTTTACTTAAATTCTACTTAGTTAACATACAGTGCAACGTTGGTTTCAGGAGTAGAATTCAGTGATCCGTAACTTACATGTAACATCCAGTGCTCATCCCAACAAGTGCCGCATCTAGCCCATCCCCACACCTCCCTCCATCAACCCTCAGTTTGTTCTGTATCTTTAAAACTCACTCATGGTTTGTTTCCCTCTCTCTTTCCCCTCCTTCCCATATGTTCATCTGTTGGGTTTCTTAAATTCCACATACAAATTAAATCATATGGGTATTTGACTTTCTTTGACTGACTTATTTTGCTTAGCTTAATACACTCTAGCTCCATCCCTGTGGTTGAAAATGGCAAGATTTCACTTTTCTAAATCACTAAGTAGTCTTCCATTGTATATATATACAACATCTTCTTTATCCATTCATTGGAGGATGGACAGTTGGGTTTTCTCCATAGCTTTGCTCTTGTTGATAGTGCTGCTATAACATCAGGGTGCATGTACCTCTTCAAATCTGTATTTTTGTATCCTTTAAGTAATTACCTAGTAGTTCAATTGCTAGATCACAGGGTAGTTCTATTTTTAACTTTTTTTTAAATGTTTATTTATTTTTGACAGAGAGAGAGAGACAGGCAGAGCATGAGCAGGGCAGGGGCAGAGAGAGAGAGGGAGACGCAGAATCTGAAGGAGGCTCCAGGCTTTGCACTGTCAGAACAGAGCCCCACATGAGGCTCGAACTCACAGACCACGAGATAGTGACCTGAGCTGAAGCTGGATGCTCAACCACTGAGCCACCCAGGCGCCCTATTTTTAACTTTTTGAAGAACCTCCATACTCTCCAGACTGACTGCACCAGTTTCCATATTTGCTTTCTATAAGAAGAAAATAATCATTGTTTTCTATAAGAAGTAAAAATGATTGTTTGCTACAGATGATCTTATCCCCAAGAATGGGTTTCAAGACCCTTCTAAGCATTAGAGGTATTTAACAATTAGATGGGTGAGATCCTCCTGCTGGCCAGAAGTATTCCAGAAGGAATTGTGTAGAAGGGATTCGGGGACAAGGAGAGTCTTTAAAGTCCAAGCTTGTGCTAAGAATCTATGGTTGTGCTCTAAATTTCCCCACCCACTTCTATTTTTTTCAAGAACTTTTTTTCATAATCATTGTTAATAACCATCACAAGATTTTTGTATAAAGCATAAACATGTTTACAATAAATTCCAGAACATTGCATAAAACATTATTACTTTGTAACACACTCTTTCGTTTTGTGCAAAAGTCCAAACTTCAGAGGCAACAGATATACTCATGGCTTGGTGTATGAGAATATATATATATATATATAGGCATATTCATGAAAAGGCCAGAGAGTTCATGATTGGCAGATGTTATTAAGAAATGGGACTCAGTACCAAATCTAGGCTCAGACAGCATCTTTTCATCTTTTATGTTTAGGCCACTAGACTATATTTCTTAATATTCAGAGGAGTGAGTCTTTGTGAATCACCTGATTTAGGAGCACATCCTCCTGGTCCCCTCTCCACCACACAGGAGTGATCACATCCTCCCTTGCATGACCCTCTTGTGGTCTGTTTTATTTGAGTCTTAAAATGAAGGTGAAGTGAAATTCCGAAGAAAATAAATCTGGCACTACTAGATGTTGGCCATTTTAATTTATATGACAAGTAAAGAAAATGAGAATCGCTGCTTCAGGAAACAGGTTGTGGCTGTCTGCTAGAGTCACAGATGCCTTGTCTAATGCTGTAGTCATTCCTTTGCCTAGCAATGTGCAGTAATGGCTTCCTGAAAACAATAGCTCTACCCAGAGGTGATATGTGAATTTGAATACTAATGTCCTTTTAGTCATACTATTTGTGGTCAGAACAGTTTGGGGAAAAAAAGAATAATAAATGAAATAATTCAATATGCTAGAAATACAATACCAATTCATCAGACCCATTCAAAACACTAACGCAGCAGCTCTGGAAGCTCTCCTTGACAAAAGACAATGCTTTTAGCATGAAAATCATAGAGGAGTTGTTGGTCAGATGCCGGAGTCCAGGTCTCTCTTCTCCTCCTCTGTGGGTCTCAAGGATCAGAATATCTATGTAATGGACAAGTGAAAATATCCCATGTATAAATGAACACCAAAAGATGGTAGGAGTGGGGAAATTGAGCTATCTTAATTTTTCTCTCACTGAAAGTATTTCTCATTGCCAGCTTTCACCCAGGCAAAGTTTTATGATCAGATGTTGTCATAAAATTCACTATTCAGTTAAGAACTGGCTAATTTTGCCCTAGAAAGAATTTTGCACAAAACTTGTTTTCTTTAAACTGTCAGTGTGAGTGTCATGGAGAAGAAAAGGGCTCAGGGGATCAAATGAAATTAAGCTTCTAATAAACACTCTGTCCCTCAAGTTTCAGGGGTTGATGACAATCCAGGGTGAGAGGGGCAGAAAGAAGAAGATGTCTTGCAAAATACCAGATCACAGTGAGAGAATGGGGCGCCATCTACTTCAGGTGAGGAATTTCCTTTTGATATCTCAAATCCTTTGATTTCCAAAAGTTCTTAATGCTTTTGATGGTGCGTACGGGGAATGCATATTGATGATGAAAATAATCAGTCTGTTGTCTTCCTATTCTTGTTGATCAGACTTTACAAAGAGAGAGAGACAGCAAGACAGTACAAGCTAGCTTGGAGAAAGATGCTGGATTGGGTGTACATATTTGCTGGTTGAGAAATCCTGAGCTCTCTAAATTAGGCATTTAAGGCTTTCAAAGGAAAGGTTGAAAAACAAAACAGAGTGGGAAGTTGTGCTGTCTTCAAATGTCCATAGCAATGGGATGTGTGTGGGGAAATATCTTGAAAAAAGCACTGAGTTAGATTATGGCAATGTCTCTGGCCATATAAATATGTTTATAGAATATTTATACAGTTATAAAAATATTTTTGTATGTTTATAAATATACTTATATATTTGCAAAATATTTATACTTATATATCACTAGAATATTTATATTTATCCTTATATATTAATAGAATATTTATATTTATGGGATCTGGATGTGTTCCTGCAGTGTAAGTCCATTTTTTTGCATGTAAAATTTTACTTTAAAAGTCGCCTTCTTTATAAATCCTCTGATGTAACTAAGAATTTTTTTTTATGACAGAAATACATATTTGTCATTGAGTTTGAATAGTTTAATACTTGCTTTCCTTATGAGAGGCAATACCTATACTTGATATTTTTGATTTTTGGACATTGATTACTTGTTGCCTATTGGACAGTGATCTGAATCCAGTGTCAGAATAGAGGTTCACTCTCAAGTTTTTGGAATTTTGCAAAAGATGGTAACTTGGCCTTAATGTTAAAAATTCATACATCATAGAATATATTTGCTCTGATTGTGGTTTTGATACTATATTATTGCTGGATTTAGATGAAAACACTCATGTCTTCTTTGTTCTCTTTACTCTCTCACCAGTCTTTTCAATTTTTGGTTGGCCAACAGCTCCAACCCTCCAGTCCTCCCTGCTTGTTTTGGTTTTCACTTTGCCTTGGAAGTGCCATCAAGCCTGACTGATACTTTTTTTTTCCAATCTGAAATGGGTCAAACTGAGACTGAATCCCTTCACAAGCTGGGCTGGCTCTGTGAGTGGCTTGGCGGTGTATGTCTAGTTTATTATCTGAGGGGCTGATGGTCCCTCCATACACGACCTAGAATGATATGAGCCCTGCTTCTGTAGTTGCTTTGAACTTCACCTGGCTACACTCGCTAAGCCTCCGCTAAGCTAGAAGAAAGTGGTCCTGGATCACACGACCACAGCAGCCAATTTGTAGCCTGTTCGGCAGCAGCAGATCCTTTAGTTCCTCTCCCCAGATGTGTAATGCTGTGGTTTCAAGGATTGTATTGCTCCTCTGCCTCCAATGTTTATCTTTGTTAACAGGGTGATCCAGAAGCATTTAGAGCATTGAGGTACTGTTTAGCAGGGAATTGATGAGAATGAGAAAAATGTTCATGCATTTTATATTAACCCTAACACGCATTACTTTGAAAACATTCCTAGGGAGTAGAATCATGGAGTCTAAGTGTTTTCTTGTGTATCTTCTCATCTTGTTCCAGAATATCTTCTCTTACATTCCTGTTGAAAGATAACAGTCCTCAGTGCAAGGAAAGCAATCCCACGCTATACACAAATTCCTGAGTAGAGTTATACTACTCTCTGACAAGTGCCTTCTCTGGGCCAGATGCATGCTAAGCACTGGCCATGCCTAGATGAATCAAACTTGGTTCCCATCCCCCAAATATGTTTTTTTATTGTCGTTGTATTTTAGCACTTTAAAATTCCTCGCAGGTAACCCATAAAGTCCGAGTATTCCCTTGTGTTTAATGTGTATGAAAGTGTCCCAAATTACACAATAAATAAGTTTCCATTAGACTGTTAGTCAACACTTTATTTCTGTGTCTCAACTTAGCACCTGGTTATAATTTCAGAAAAAATCCAGAGTTATATGGTGATTCATTTCCTTTTTATTTATGCCATCAATTAGTAGCCCACAGGCTGACCATGGAGAACAGATGTATTTTTTTGGCTTGTACTTAATTTCTCATATATTTGAATCAACATTTAAAAATTGAAAAATTTCAGTAAAATTAGATTGTGGTGATGTGATTATTTACTTATTTTGAGAGAGAGAGCATGAGTGGGAAAGGGGAAGAGAGAGAGGGAGAGAGAATCCCAAGCAGGCTCCACACTGTCAGCACAGAACCCACCATAGGGCTCAGACTCATGAACTGTGAGATCATGACCTGAACCACAATCAAGAGCAGACACTTAAACAACTGAGCCACCCAGGTGCCTCACCAAGAACTTAACTATTAGCAGCTCACTGTTGACTGGAAGCCTTACTGATAATATAAACAGATGGTTAACACATATTTTGTATGTGTTATGTATTATATAGTGTATTCTAAAAATAAAGTAAGTTAGAGAAAAGAAAATGCTTTTAAGAAAATCATAATGAAGAGAAATACATTTACAGTACTGTGCTGCATTTATCAAAAACAATCCATGTATAAGTGGACCCGTGAAGTTCAAACCCATGTTCAAGGGTCAACTGTACATTCAATAAAGCTATTACAAATCTATATTTTCAGTTTCTTTTGAAAAATCCAAACTGCCTGGCAATCCCGGACCCCCATTTTCACATGGCGGCCGTCAGAGGGAACTGAACAACTGTACTGCTCTTAGGTGAACATGAGTTCCCTCGCCCAGCCCAACCATTCTGCTAACAGAAATACTTGAGTCTGGGAGTCTCTTAAGTGGCCAGTAATTCTCAGTTGAGAGCATTTTTGCCATGATCCTTTCAGATAGAGGAGGAGGAGGCTGGGACTGTAAGAAGCTCATGTAAGATGGGGCTCTAGGGTCCTTCCAGTAAAGGTCAGGCTCATGAGTTCCCCCATTACAATAGCTCTGGTGAAGACATAAAACATGGGAGAGGCAGAGGCCTCCCCTTCACCTTGGTTTGTTGCCTCTCATTTCACTACCCACTCCTGACCACTCAACAGAATGCTGTCAGCCAGGCTGTCTAATTCATTCTGAATCTGTACCACAAGTTGAATTATGTGTCATGGAGTGGTTCATTCATGCTTCATCTGTCAAACCTCACAAATCAAATCCACCCTTTAGAGTAGGACTTCCAAAACTGTTCCCACCAGAACTTTAGAAACTCAAGAGAAGAAAAACAATTTCTGTGGTTAAATATTTTGGGGAAATAAACACTGAGTACAATGTTCATTCTCCATATTAGCAATTCTCATTAGTATATTAATAGTAATGATAGTCTTCAGAAAGCTCACAGTAAAAGAATCTATTGAATTTTGTTATGTGTCAACTAAAATTGATATGGAAAGTTTACCTAAGAATTGTAACCCTTGTCTTCAAAGCCATATATCTAGAGAAAGATTGATGGATTACACTTTAAGACATTGCCAGTGGATGTTGTTTGGATAGTAATTAGATGTACAATATTTCATTTATCAACAAATATCCACTTGAAAATGGCCTAGGAAGAAAAGCAGGAGAGAATTACTGAGAGGTAGTAGGTTTATCACCATGAATGAACCTTTCAAAGGATGGAATTATTGAGAGAAAAAAAACACCTTTTGAAAGAGGATCTGAAGTCATTGGGGCTGGATGTGGAGCAAGCCCAAAGCAATCTGTAAGTCCATCAGAAGATATAATAACTTGTCAGGTATGCATCATGGTGATCAAAATCTTTCTTTTGTTTTTTTGAGCATAGAGAGCATCTTTGAGCATCCTCTCTTTTAGAACTTCTGTAAGTGACCAATTTCAGGTTTTCCTTGTGGTAACATTCAAGAAAATTATTTCTTTAAGGAACGTAGCTTGAACCTGCAGGTTTGGGTACTGAGATAAGACAATGAGGTAGGGGGGGATTTAGAGATTGATGAGAGAGAAATAGCTCTGAAGATACTTCTGCTACAACTGTTTTCTATGCATATAAACAGTGTATTTCCATAGCTATTTGGCTAATCATAATAGTCCTTTGTCTTTGTGGGAAATTCAGAAAAGTGGAAAGGAAAAAAATGATCAGATGCAACCACATATTAACACTTTGATGCATTTCCTTCTCATCATATATTGACATAATGTAAAATGAGTTCTGGCCCACAGTTTTTTTTAACTTGTTTTATTTTTTATTTTTTAAAATTTACATCAAAATTAGTTAGCATGTAGTGCAACAATGATTTCAGGAGTAGATTCCTTAGTGCCCCTTACCCATTCAACCCACCCCACCTCCCACAACCCCTCCAGTAACCCTCAGTTTGTTCCCCATATTTATGAGTCTCTTCTGTTTTGTCCCCCTCCCTGTTTTTATTTTATTTTTGTTTCCCTTCCCTTATGTTCATCTGTTTTGTCTCTTAAAGTCCTCATAGGAGTGAAGTCATATGATTGTTGTCTTTCTCTGACTGACAAATTTCACTCAGCATAATACCCTCCAGTTCCATCCACGTAGTTGTAAATGGCAAGATTTCATTCTTTTTGATTGCTGAGTAATACTCCATTGTATAAATATACTACATTTCCTTTATCCATTCATCCATCGATGGACATTTGGACTCTTTCCATACTTTGGCTATTGTTGATAGTGCTGCTATAAACATGGGGTGTGTATTTCCCTTCAAAAAAGTGCACCTGTATCCCATGGATAAATGTCTAGTAGTGCAATTGCTGGGTCGTAGGTAGTTCTATTTTTAGTTTTTTGAGGAACCTCCATACACTTTTCCAGAGTGGCCGTACCAGCTTGCATTCCCACCAACAATGCAAAAGAGATCCTCTTTCTCCGCATCCTCGCCAACATCTGTTGTTGGTTGCCTGAGTTGTCAATGGTAGCCATTCTGACAGGTGTGAGGTGGTATCTCATTGTGGTTTTGATTTGTATTTCCCTGATGATGAGTGATGTTGAGCATTTTTTCACGTGTTGGCCATCTGGATGTCTTCCTTAGAGAAGTGTTTGCTCATGTCTTCCTGTTTCTTCACTGGATTATTTGTTTGTTGGGTGTTGAGTTTGGTAAGTTCTTTGAAGATTTTGGATACTAACCCTTTATCTGATACGTCATCTGAAAATATCTTCTCCCATTCTGTCGGTTGCCTTTTAGTTTTGCTGATTGTTTCCTTCTCTGTGCAGAAGCTTTTTATTTTGATGAGGCCCCAGTAGTTCATTTTTGCTTTTGTTTCCCTTGCCTCTGGAGATGTGTTGAGTAAGAAGTTGAGGTGGCCAAGATCAAAGAGGTTTTTTCCTGCTTTCTCCTCAAAGATTTTGATGTTTTAGATTTAGGTCTTTCATCCATTTTGAGTTTATTTTTTGTATATGGTGTAAGAAAGTGGTCCAGGTTCATTCTTCTGCATGTCGCTGTCCAGTTTTCCCAGCACCACTTGATGAAGAGACTGTTTTTATTCCATTGGATATTCTTTCTTCCTTTATCAAAGATTAATTGGCCATACTTTGTGGGTCCATTTCTGGGTTCTCTATTCTGTTCCATTGATCTGAGTGTCTGTTCTTGTGCCAGTACCATACTGTCTTAACGATGACAGCTTTGTAGTATAGCTTGAAGTCTGGGATTGTGATGCCTCCTGCTTTGGTTTTCTTTTTCAAGATCACTTTGGCTATTCGGGGTCTTTTCTTGTTCCATACAAATTTTAGGATTATTTGTTCTAGCTCAGTGAAGAATGCTGGTGTAACTTTGATAGGGATTGAATTGAATATGTAGATTGCTTTGGGTAGTATCAACATTTTAACAATATTTGTTCTTCCTATCCAGGATCATGGATTCTTTTTCCATTTTTTTTTTGTGTTTTCTTCAATTTCTTTCATAAGCTTTCTATAGTTTTCAGTGTATAGATTTTTCACCTCTTTGGTTAGATTTATTCCTAGGTATTTTATGGTTTTTGGTGCAATTGTAAATGGGATTGATTCCTTGATTTCTCTTTCTGTTGCTTCATTGTTGGTATATAGGGCTACAACTGATTTGTGTACATTGATTTTATATCCTGTCACTTTGCTGAATTCATGAGTCAGTTCAGGCAGTTTTTTGGTGTAATCTTTTGGGTTTTCCATCTAGAGCATCATGTCATCTGTAAAGAGTGAAAGTTTGACATCCTCCTGGCTGATTTGGATGCCTTTTATTTCTTTGTGTTATCTGATGTCTGAGGCTAAGACTTCCAATACTATGTTGAATAACAGTGGTGAGAGTGTACATCCCTGTCTTGTTCTGACCTTAGGGGGAAAACTCTCCGTTTTTCCCCATTGAGGATGATATTAGCATTGGGTCATTCATAATGGCTTTTATGATCTCGAGGTATGCTTCTTCCTTGCCTACTTTCTTGAGGGTTTTTATCAAGAAACAATGTATTTTGTCAAATGCTTTCTCTGCATCTATTGAGACGATCATATGGTTCTTGTCCTTTCTTCTATTGATGTGATGAATCACGTTAATTGTTTTGCGGATATTGAACCAGACCTGCATCCCAGGTATAATTCCCACTTGGTTGTAGTGAATTTTTTTAATGTATTGTTGGATCCGGTTGGCTAATATGTTTTTGAGGATTTTTGCAT